>NC_056693.1:24127500-24460500 GCF_018350215.1 Panthera leo | reverse complement strand
GAATTCTTGGCTGCATATTTTTCTGATTCACACATTGAATATAGCCTGCCACTCCTTTCTGGCCTGCCAAGTTTCTGTGGATAGGTCTGCTGCAAATCTGATCTGTCTTCCCTTGTAGGTTAAGGACTTTTTTTTC
The DNA here is from genome assembly GCF_018350215.1 of Panthera leo. Taxonomy (NCBI): domain Eukaryota; kingdom Metazoa; phylum Chordata; class Mammalia; order Carnivora; family Felidae; genus Panthera; species Panthera leo. The sequence goes on along the minus strand of NC_056693.1, from coordinate 24,460,364 downwards.
CTTTGTTGCTTTCATGATTCTTTCCTTGCCTGAGTATTTTGTGAATTTGACTATGATATGCCTTGTTGATGGTTGGCTTTTGTTGAATCTAATGGGAGCCCTCTGTGTTTTTTGAATTTTGATGTCTGTGTCTTTCCCCAGGATAGAAAAGTTTTCTGCTATGATTTGTTCACGTAGCCCTTCTACTCCTTTTTTCTCCCTGTTCATCTTCTGGGACCCCTATGATTCTGATGTTGTTCCTTTTTAATGAATCACTAATTTGTCTAATTCTTAAATCGTGCTATTTTGCCTTCATTTCCTTCTTTTTCTTTTCTTTATTGTTCTCCATAAATTTATCCTCTGTATTGCTGATTTGCTGCTCTGCTTCATCCATCCTTGCTGCCATGACACCTATTTGAGATTGCCACTCAGTTATAGCATTTTTTAATTCCATCCTAACTAGGTTTTACTGCTTTTATCTCTGCAGAAAGGGATTCTAATCTATTTTCAACCCCAGCTAGTATTCTTATTATCGTGATTCTAAATTCTGATTCAGACATCTTGCTTGTATCTGTGTTGATTAATTCCCTGGCTGCCTTTTTTTCCTGTTCTTTCTTTTTCAGTAAATTCCTTTGTTTCATCATTTTGAAGGAAGAAAAGGAATTAATAAGGAAAAAAATAAAATTGAAAAGTTAAAACCAACACAAAAAAATAAAGGATACTAGATCCTAAGTGTGTTTTGGTCTTATTGTTGAAAGCAGCTTGATAGAACAGAGAAAAAAGGGAAATATAAGAAAAGAAAAAAGAAAAAGAAAAAGAAGGAAAACATTTGAAAAAATTTTAAAAATGAATAGAATGAAATAGAGTAAAATGAAATGATGGAAATAAAATAGAATTTGAAAAATTTACAAAAAAGTGAAAAATATAGTTGAAAAAATTAAAGAAAAATATTTTTAATAAAAATGGAAAATAAAAATGAATGTTTTCTCTGTTTGTATTCAAGAAGAAGAAAAGAAAAAAATTGAATAGATGGACCAGTGAACAGACTGAAATACGATTGAAATAACGTCGGTTTCCCCTAAAAGTCAAATTATGAAGCACTTTATAGTCCATAAACTAAGCAGTTGGAAAGACTTGTGGTGTTCCTCAAGAGTGTGGTTGGCCCGGTTGGGTGGGGGTTAGTGTAATGCCTCCATTCTCCACTAGATGGCGCTTCTTAGCTTACTGGGGTGGATTGCTGTGATGCATATAGGCATGTGTGCGCATGTGTGGAGGGTTGAAAATGACATCACCCAGCTACCCAGTCTCAAGTAGCAGAACTCTGCTCTCTCTGACCAGCAATCGCACACCCTTCCTTTGTCTCCAGCTTCCATCCACTCCCTGCTTTTACATTGTCTGTGACCAAGCCATTAGGCTGCCAGGAGTCTTTTATTTCAGATGTGGCTGTGTTTCCCAACTTCTCACTTCTGAGGGACCATGGCTTTGACCCATTCTGACACTCTTGGGGAGGGTCTCACTGAGCATGGCTGGGTGTCCGCTTGCCCCCAGGAATGTTCGTAGGACCATGCTGCTGCTGATGCCCAGAGGCTATGGCTGGGTTTTAGCCTGTCCCAGAAAAAGTTCATGTGATTGCATAGCAGTAACATTTTAGGGATTGTGGTAAATCACAACACACATCTGGCACCAGGCTTCCCCCTTAATGCCCTTGTTCCAGCACCAGTGAATGTGGTTGTCCTTCAGGGTCCACTGGGACTTTTGCCTGTGGGGTGACCGCACAGCCTCTACCAAATGTCCTCCCAGCAGGGGAACCACCTCTCCCCATGTGGCCCAAGGACCCCTTGGACCTCACTCTGTGCTCCTGGGGATTTGCCCTTCCCACCAGAGTACTGCCGGGTATTGAGTTGTGGAGTTTCAGACTCTGCACTGCCCATGTTTATAGAGTCTTAATGGAATTTAAACCTTCTCCTTCTCCCTTTTTTTGTTCCATCCCTTGCATACTCTTTCTTTTCTATCCAACTGCTTTTGGGTGGGGGTGGGTGTGTGGGATGCTTTCCCATACTCTCTCCCCATCTTCATCCTCTCTCCACAAGCAAAAACAGCTCTCTGCCCTCTGAGGCTGTTCTCTCTCCCAGTTCACCTCCCCACACCACATACCTGCTGAGGTCTGTTGTTCATGTTGTGCAGATTGTTGTGTTAAACCTCAAATCAGTTTTCTATGTGTGCAAGATGGTTTAGTGTTGATCTGGCTGCACTTAAGGGATGAGAGACATAAACATTTCCATGCTGTTCTGCCATCTTGGCCCCTCCTCCCTTAGAGAGGTCTTTCAATCTCTCACCAAGATGGTAGTTTGTCAATTTCTGTCATATTTCCCAGAGTTTTATCTTTATAAATATCAATGTTTATGCTGGTCTGGTCACAAAGGTTTACAACTATTGTATTTTTTTTGGGAGTTGTAATTTTTATAATGTAAAATATCTTTTTCCCATTTTATACTTTTCACCTTGAATTTTATTTTGGTTGGTATTACTATTGCCATTTCTACTCTCTTTGTGAGAGTGTTTCTAACAAAATATAACAAATCTTTTAATTTTCAACTTGTCTCCATTTCTTTCTCTATCTCTCTTTTTAAAATGTAGCCATGCTAAATCAATCAATGGGATACTCACATAAATAAGAGAAAGAATAAAAACCATATGATCATTTCAATAAATGCAGAAAAAGCATTGACAAAGTATGACACATTCATAATAAAAACCCTTAACAAGGTAGGTTTAGAGGAAATATTCCTCAACATAATAAAGGCCTTCTATGAAAAACCCAAAGTTAATTTCATATTAAATGGGGAAAAACAGAGGGCTTTTCTCGTAAAGCCAGGAACGAGACAAGGATGTCCACTCTCACTACTTTTATTCAACATACTGGAAATCCTAACTACAGCAATAAGACCAGAAAAAGGGAAAAAAAAGGCATATAAATTGGCAAGGAAGACATAAAACTTTCACTATTTGCAGATGACATGATACTTTATATGGAAACACTAATTACATCAAAAGACTATTAGAACTGATAAATGAACTCAGTAAGATCTCAGGATACAAATTCAGTGTATGGAAATCTTTTGCATTTCTGTATACTAATAACGAAGCAGTATAATGAAAAATTAAGAAAACAATTCCATTTACAATTGCACCAAAAATAATAAAATATCTGGGAATAAGCCTAACCAAAAAGGGTAAAGACCTGGACTCTGAAAACTATAAAACACTGATGAAAGAAATTGAAGATGACATAAGCAAATGGAAAGACATTCTATGCTTATGAACAGAAATAACAAATATTTTTATAATGTCCATACTACCCAAAGCAATCTACAGATTTAATGCAATCCCTATCAAAATACCAACAGCATTTTCACATAACTAGAACAAACCATCTAAAATTTATATGGAACCACAAAAGACTCTGAGTAGCTAATGCAATCTTGAAAAAGAAAACGAAGCCTGGAGGTATCACAATTCCATATTTCAAGTTATACTACAAAGCTATAGTAATAAAAACAGTATGGTACTGGCACAACAACAGATACATAGATAAATGGAACAAAATAGGAAGCCCAGAAATAAACCCACAAGTATATGATCAATTAATGTTCACAATGCAGGCAAGAATATGCAATGGGAAAAGGACAGTTTCTTCAACACATGGTATTGGGAAAACTGGACAGCTACATGCAAAAGAATGAAACTGGACCACTTTCTTACACCAACACAAAATAAACTCAAAATGTATTAAGGACCTAAGTGTTCCTAAAACCATTAAAATCCTAGAAGAGAGCACAGGCATTGACTTATTTGATGTCAGCTGTAGCAACATTTCTCTAGATTTGTCTCCTGAGGCAAAAGCAAAAATAAACTATTGGGACTACATCAAAATAAAAAGCTTCTGCACAGCGAATAAAACAATAAACAAAACTAAAAGGTAACCTACTGAATGGGAAAAGATATTTGCAAATAATATATCTGATAAAGTGTTAGAATCCAAAATATATAAAGAACTGATACAACTCAACACCAAAAACTAAAACCAACCAACCAACCAAACCAACCAAACAAACAAAACAAAAACTAGACAAAACAAAAACCTCACCAAACACAAATATTCAATTAAGAAATGGGAAGAAGACATGAACAGGCATTTCTCCAAGGATGACATCCAGATGGTCAACAAACATATGAAAAAATGCTCAACATCACTCATCATCAGGGAAATGCAAATCAAAACCATAATGAAATATCACCTCATACCTGTCACAATAGCTAAAATCAACAACACAAGAAACAACAGGTGTTGTCAAGGATGTGGAGAAAAAGGAACCCTTTTGTACTGTTGGTGGAAGTGCAAACTGGTGCAGCCACTGTGGAAAACAGTATGGAGGTTCCTCAAAAAGTTTAAAAAGAACTACCTTACAATCTAGCAATCACACTACTGGATATTAACCCAAAGAATACAAGAACACTAACGCAAAGGAATACATGAACCTCTGTTTATAACATCATTATGTACAACAGCCAAGATATGAAAGCAGCCCAAGTGTCCACTGATGAATGGATAAAGAAAATGTGTTATATATATAATGGAATATTACTCAGCCATGTAAAAGAATAAAATAGTGCCATATGCAATGACATGACTAAAGCTAGAGAGTATAATACCAAGTGAAATAGGTCAGTCAGAGAAAGACAAATACCATATGATTTTATTCATATGTGGAATTTAAGAAAGAAAACAAATGAACAAAGGGGAAAAAAGAAACAAATCAAAAAACATAGTGCTAATTATAGAGAACAAATAGATAGTTACCAGAGGGGAGGTTGGTGGGGCAATGGATGAAACAGGTAATGGGGATTAAGGAGTGCACTGGTCATGATAAGCACTGGGTGATGTATGGAATTATTGAATAACTACACTGTATACTTGAAACTAATATAACACTATATGGTAACTATTTGGAATTAAAATAGAACTTAAAAAAGTTCAAGATATCAGCTAAATATTACCTGAACTAACATTTAATTAAATAATTCAAAAATGTAGACATGCTTTTTGTAAATAACATAGAAGTGGTTTTAAAATTTCCCAATTCATGGGGTGCCCGGGTGCCTCAATCAGTTAAGCTTGTGACTTTGACTTTGGCTCAGGCCATGATCTCACGGTTCATGAGTTCATTGGGCTGTGCTGACACCTCAGAGCCTGGAGTCTGCTTTCTGTGTCTCCCTCTTTCTCTACCCCTCCCCTGCTCGTGCTCTGTCTCTCAAAACTGAATAAATGTTAAAAAATTAGAAAAAAAATAAAACCTTCCAATTCAGAAATCTCTCTCTTTAAGAAGAAGATTAAATTCACATTTATTATTATTAATGTCATATTTGGACTAATTATTACTATCTTATTTATATTTCCAAGTTAAACTATCTTCTTGTTATTTGTTTTATTGATTTTTGTTACTTTTATTCTTTTAGTGATTTGAAATTATACCTTGTTTCTAATCTTCTAATGGTCCGTCTTAAAGTTTTGAGTTTTTAAATGACAGTATTATACAAGAGTTTTATCCATTTTACTAATACATGTGAACACAGTCTTGTTTTAATATCTGGAGTTAATCTCTACCTTTAATCACTTTAGAACAATTTTATACTTTCTCTCTCAGCTTCATCCCTGACACCCACATTACTTTGAAATCATCTGGCATCTTAATTTTATGTTTTATTCATTTTTTCTACATTATGCTCATGCTTTAAAATTTTTCATTCTTCTCAGTTGCATTATGCCTCACAGTTACATCACTGACAGTTACTTACACTTGACAATGGATGTTATTAATTTCCTTGCTCACTGCTGTGACAAATTGTATTTTCTAAAGTTGTCCACAACAGAGCTTCCCATCTGCCAAGCTCTTCTTACAGTAACACTGACATCTCCCTAAATCTGAGTGTGTATCTTTGTGAATATCTTGGTGAGTAGAGTATAGTGGAAGTGATGCTGTGTAACTTCTAAGCCTAGAGCATAAAAAGGCCATGCACTTCTGCAATACTGTCTTGGTAGGATCATTCTTGAAATCACTGGAACTCATATGTGGAGAGGCTACATGGAGGATTCACAAGGAGATGTTTTGGCTAGTTCTAGTATCAACCACAAGATATCTAAGGAAATATGTCTCTAGATGATTACAGTTCTTACCTGTTGTGTCATCTCCAGCCTTTGAGGTTTTTGCTGAAGCTCCAGACATTGAATAGAAGAGATAAGCAATTTTTGCTGTGTCCTATCCAAATTCCTGACCCACAAACTCCCTGAGCCTAATAAAATAGTTGTTTTGTCCCTTCTAAATTGGGGATGCCTTGTTATGAAACAACAGTAACTAGACAGGGGGCACCTGGGTGGCTCAGTTGGTTGAGTGTCCAACTCTTGATTTTGTCTCAGGTCATGATCCCAGGGTTGCGGAATCGAGCCCCCCATTGGTTTCATGCTGAGAATGGAGTCTGCTTAAGGTTCTCTCTCTCTCTCTCTCTCTCTCTCTTTCTCTCCCTCTGCCCCTCTCCCCTGCTTGCTCGCTCTCTCTAAAAAATAAAATAAAGTAAAATAAAATAAAATAGTAAATTAAAGTAAAATAAAATGAAATGAAATAAAATAAAATAAAATAAAATAAAATAAAATAAAATAAATAAAATAAAAAGTAACTAGCCAGACACAACTGTTTATGGTATACCAAGTGTCCATATTTCTTGGTTAGCTTTATTATAGCTCACCCTCAAGTTATTTTTTTTTTTCAGGGATGGAGCATTGGTGAATGAGTTTTATGAGTTTTAATATATTTAATTTTTAACATTACATCTGATACTGGATATAGAATTCTAGGCTTAGAATAATTTCTACTAAGAACTTTGAAGGCATAGTATATTAATTTCTAGCATCAGATATTGTTATGAGAAGTCTAATAGCAGTCATATTTTTATTCCTTTTAAAGTTACCTGTATTTTTATTTTTGTAAATGTTTGGGGATTTTTATCTTAATCCTTGGAGAAGAAATCACTGGAACATGTACTTTTTAAAGTTTCTCCTTAGGTCACAGCTTCTCTAGGATTCTGATTGGTCATCATTTCTGGGAAGACTCACAAAAAGGGACCAGTGAGATAAATTATAGTCCTCTTTGGGTTTGCTGAAGCCATGACTGGTACTCATAATCTACCTTTTCCACTGTGCTTTCAAAATTCTCCTACCTTCAGGCTTAGACAGCATTTCTGTTGGTTTCAGCGGCTTACCTAGCAGGATCTGGGAGGGAGATAACCCAGAACTTCATTTCTTAAGGGTATGCCTTTAGCAGACTTTGGATGGTGTATTTGCACATTTACAGCTAAAAATTGGTATGAGAGTAACAAGAGATGCCCCAATATATTATATCAATGCCAAAGATACTCATTTCTGCCAGAATTATGTAGCAGGAATCCTTCTGCCTCATAATGGGCAGGGTCAATTAACCTTACCATCATAGTAACTACTTCTGTGATGGATGATTTCCTGGCAAAAGAATGCCAAAATGACCAGGTGGTAGCAATAGATTTAAATTTAGTGGGACTCCATCTATAGCCCCTTGATGGAAGCATTTCCTCTCTGAGAAGCAGAACCTTCAAACCCACAAAGGCTAAAGTTGTGTGGACAGAAGCACAAACACCCAAGTAATGTTGAATAGTATCTCTCCTACTTCCATTTTCCTGACCCATGTGTCATAGCACATGGGGACATAGCAGCATAGAATGGCCATTGGATTAAAGTGTACACCACATTTTAAAGGATGACACTCTCTTCAAGCTGCTTCTTCAGCTATGCCTTCAAGAAGCCATTCCATTACTCTATCACCCAGCAGCTTCTAAGTAGTGTGGAAAGTGACAGGACCATGGATGTCATGGTCATGTGCCTACCACTGCACTGTCTTTGCCATACAGTGGATCCTCTGGTCTGAGATGATGTTATGTGGAATCCCATGTCAGTAGTCAGATGTTCTAGGAGCCCTTGGATTGTAGTAGTGGCTGAGGCCCTCTGGACAGGAAATTCAAATCAATATCCATGATAAATGTCATTTCTAGTTAAGATGAATTGCTGCTCCTTCCCAGGTATAAGAGGTTCAATGTAATCAAGTTGTCTCTAAAGTGATTGGTTAGTGTTGGTTTCTACAACTGGCAGTGAGATATTCATCAGTGGTTCTAGCTAGATCAGCCTTGGGAAGAGGGAGCCCATGCTGTTGGGTCATGTATAGCCTTCATTTCTGCCACCATGGCTATTCCATTGCTGTTCCAACAATCATGCACCCATTGCACAAGCACTGGGGTGGGCAAGCCAGAGGCTGGCTGACATCTACTGGCTACATCAGCTTTTCCATTTTGTTCTTTGATATTTTTTCTGCAGTGGATGCTTTCTGGCAGGTGTTAGCTTACAATTCTAAGATCTTCATACTCTGTACCCATTCTTATATCTATCCACATATCTCTTCCCCAGAGATCTTTATTCCCGCTCTTCCAATCTTTGTCCTTCCAACGCCTAACCAGCCAGGTTAAAATGAATTCATGCTGAGCCCACCTGACTTACCACTAGGTGAGCCTGAAAGTTCAGCAGATGATAGGAAGTTCAAGTTGTAAGGTTACTTGATGTCTTATGGACAGAAAATCAGTCTTTACCAGGGGCCAGTAATATGCCAGGAGGCCTTTTTAAGTGGTCTACAGTTCTCTGCTATTAATGTCATGGCCTTACCCTGGAAATACAAGGGTCTACACTGCAACGTTTGTACTGTACACATTTTTTCCTACCAAATATACCTTAGTACCATGGATTCTACCAGGTAATGTGGTCCAAGGAGGGCTGCTTATTCCATAGTCTAAACCCTCTTCAGATCCTTTTTATTTCTCTGGGCCTACTAGTAGACTTCTACGTTACTCAATAAATGAGCCAAAGTGGTATTCCCAAGCATGGTTTATGTTATTCCAAAACCTGAAGGGATCTCCAGTTTTTTAGTGGTAGGATGTTCAATGTTTAATAACTTGTCTTTTGCTTTTGATGTGATATTCCAGAATGCCCCAGACCACTGGACCTAAAATTTCGACATAGTCTGTGGGAACAAACCCTCGTTCTCCTTTGCTGTTTCTTCCTTGTAGCCATCCTCCACCAACATCCGGATTTGTAACTGTGATGATTTCTCCTTCATTAACCGTCAGTTCGTTATTTCCAGGTTCAGCAGCAAAATCATACATAACCCAAGCCTTGGTGGCCATGGCGGGCGTCCCCCCCTCCCAACCCTGGCCCAGGATGGCCGGCTCCTCTCCGGCGCCGGCTGAAGGCCCTTGGATTTTTGTGATTTTTTTCTCCTACTTTCTAGATCAGATATCTTAATGAGATCTCTAGAACATTTGCCTTTCTTGCTTATTCGTTCCAGTTAACACGATGTCATGTATAGAGTGGGTCAATGTGATAATCTTTGGAATATACTTTCAGACTATATTGTAATAGAAAGCAGGATTAGCACAGCTAATCCTGGGTAAGACTGTGAATGTATACTGGTGTCTATCCCACAAGAGCGCTAACTGCTTCTGAGCCTCTTTCATGATGGGTATTGAAATAATGCATTTGCCAAATCATTGCTGTATTAAATATATTATGTGTTAACATTTTCTAGTAATGACACTACATCCAGCATAGCTGTAACTAGGACTACTATTTGGTTAAATTTGTAATAGTTTGCTGTCATATGCTATGATCCATCTTGTTTTTTACAGAAGCTAGACTTGTGAGTTAAATGAAAACCACTACCCCTGCATCCTTTGTCTTTGAAAGTGTCACTAATCTCCATCTTCCTTTTCAGAATGTGATATGTTGTTTATGATTAATTCTTTTGTTCAAGAGTTGGGGGATGATGGGCAAGTTCAGGGGATTCTACTTGGTCTTTCCTAATAGAGTAGCATTTATTCTATAAGTCAAGGAGCCAACTTGAGGATTCTAAAGTCACTGGTTCTGCAGCCATTCCAATAATAAATTCAGGAACAGGGGCAATCACCACCCTGTGGAACCACTGTGAAACAGACTTACACTAGGGTTCCATTTAGTACTCCTTATACTCCTATTTTGTATCTCATCGAGGCATGATGGCATTTTGGATCCTCAAATATTGTACTGTTTTATAGTTACTCTGATGCTGCCTAACCTGTACAAACAAGGCTAAGAACCTCATCAGAAAGTCATTCTGAGATTGCTTCTATACATGATTTAGGCTGTTGAGTTTCTACAACATTAAGCACAGCTAAGATGATGTTATCCTGGAAAAAATTTCAGAATGGTCATTACTATTCTCTTACCATGGCCATAATCTTTTAATTAACTCATATTTTAGTACTCACTCTTTCTATATATCTATCTTTGGCTCTCTTTCCCTGATTATTTGTCTTTTAGTGAGACTGTTGTAGGGGAGCAAAATTTGCCACCCCAAAATGTGTCTCTTTGGTATGTGGATTATTTTAGGTTGCTTATTTTGAAGAAGGAAGGCTGAACACCTTTGACCTTCCCCCAACCAACTAAAAGAATTTAAGTAGAAGATTTGCTCCAGGAAGGGAGCCATCACCATAGATAACTACAGTACAGTGTGAAGTAGGTGTGGTAGACAGAATGGAACTTTAGCAAAGTCTGTTTGTTAAAATTCCTTTCTATGTCCCATTGTTTCTGAGTGGCTTAGCAAATATTTGTTTTTCAAACATTTACTTCTTTTCATCTTCCTGTGAATTGTCTTCCTTACCTTTGAGGTCCCAGACACCTCCACTTTTCTCCTTAGCTCTAGCTGGCATAGAAGCCTCAATTGTCTGACTATCTGTGCCTCATATTTTTATGGAGCCCACTTATATATGTAATTACATTTAATTTTCTCTTGTTAATCTGTCTCATGTCAATTTAATTCTTAGACCAGCCAAAAGAACCTTGAAGGATTTTTTCTCCCCAAAACTGTTAACCATGCCAATCTTTTGAAGAACTCTCAAGAGTATAATTCTTCCCTTTATCTTTGTCTTTCTATGTCTGTTTCTTTTGCTCTTGCTCTTGCTTTCTTTCTGTTCATTTGATAATGGTGTTGTATCTTTTTTTTATTGAAGTATAATTAATATACAATGTTATCTTTGTTTTAGGTATACAACATGTTTATTCAACTATTCTATATGTTACTTAATGCTTATCATGTTAAGTGTAGTCACTATCTGTCACCATACTTTATTACAATATTATTGACTATATTCTCTATGCTGTACTTTTCATCTCCATAGCTTATTTATTTTGTAACTAGAAGTTTGTACCTCTTACTCCCATTTATCTATTTTGCTCATCCCCTCACCCACCTCTCCTTTGGCAGCCATCAGTTTTTCTCTAAGACTCTATCTTTTGTTTGTTATTTTTGTCCATTTGTTTTGTGTTATATTCCAAATACAAATGAATTTATATGGTAATGGTCTTTGTATGTCTGATTTATTTCACTTAGCACATTATCCTCTAGGTCCATCCATGTTGTTGCAAATGGCTATAGCTTATTATTTTTTATTCCATTGTGTGTGTGTGTGTGTGTGTGTGACATCTGAATCCATTCATCTATCAGTGGACACTTGGGTTGCTTCCATATCTTGGCTATTGTAAATAATGATGCAATAAACATAGGGGTGCATATATCTTTTTGAATTAGTGTTTTCTTTGGGTAAATAGTTTTAGAATTGCTGTGTCACTTGGTATTTCTATTTTTAATATTTCGAGGAAACTGTATTGTTTTCCATAGTGGTTGCACCAATTTACATTCCATTGATCATGCACAGGGGTTTGATGGTATTCTATTTTGTTTATCTCCAAGTCCCTGGCAATTAGTCAACTGTGGGGCACATAGGGACTATCTAGTAAGATTTGCTTGCTAGTGAATGAGTATTTAATCAACATCTATTATTTACCAGACACTCAATGGGCACTATGGAAGATACAGAAGTGAATAATATATGGTTAATTTCCTTGAAGAGTTCATAGTCCAAGGAAGGAAGTGCAAGACAGCCTGGAAAAGGGAATTGTCTATGGCTGCAGCTGTAGATCCCAATTTAGATGGAGCCCAAAGAAGATATGGTTACTCTTAGGCTCCCTCAGTCTGAGCCAATAGCCCACCAGATCAAATGGTATGAACCACTGAAGCAAATGGGCTTCCTCACAGCTTTTGCAACAGGTCTCCCTTTCCCAGTGTAAGCCACTGTGTGTCTATCAGGTAGGTCACTTTCTCTGGCAGAAGGTCAATGAGCACACAATGGCATCTGTTTTCTCTTTCAACATGTCCAATGACCAAGCGGTCAACCAGTTGCTCCTGATAGCATTGCTCTTTAAAGGCATTAAACTACATCCGTGACCATTTTTTAACAGTTTGAAACAGTACAACCCATTTTTAAACAATTTTGCTTAACAGTTTATTTTCTGTATAGTCTTGAAAGGATGAATTTACTTACCTTCTTTCAAAAAACTTGAGTGTTTGCTACTAAGAGAAAATGGAGAAGATTATATAGCATGGTATTTTTTGATAAGACTTATGAAGTAGGAGGTGAGTCATTAAGGCATGTTCATTGCTTACACACAAAACAGGAGAGGAATTTATGTTCCTTTTTATTATTTTCCTCCTTCATTTATAGACAAATATCAAGAAGGTAGAAAAGAAAGTGGACTGTTGCTCCTGTGTTTAAAGATCCCTCAAATGGCTTCCCATCATAACTGGAATACAATATAAACTCCTTCTAAGATCTTGCAAGGTTTTCCCCCTGCCTGCCTCTTTGACTTTATCTCCTGAAACTCTTCTTCATCTCCCTTGTTTTACTTCTTTTTCTAAAACAGCCCAGTGATGCACTGGAACCAGCCTGCATGGCTCATTGTGTGCATTGTTTTTCGACTCTGTGTTCAATGACCTTGTGTTGGTAGCTCAAAATGACAGGAATATTTACATTATGGAAATTCTCAAATGCTACAAATCAGGAGACTCTCCCCTCCCCCTCTTCCCCAACCCCCTTTCCCATATCCAGCCAGATGTTACACATTTACCAACATACCACCCAATAAGCCAACTCCTTTTCTTCCTTAGGTTCTTTGCACAGCTATTTCCTCCAACTGGAATGACACTCCCTCCTCAATTTAGCATGCCATACTCCATTCTGATCTTTTTTTAAAGTTTATTTATTTATTTATTTAGAGAGAGAGAGAGAGAGGGTGAGTGGGGGACAGGCAGAGAGAGGGAGAGATAAAGAGAGAGAATCCTAAGCAGGCTCTGCACTGTCAGCACAGAGTCAGATGCAGGGCTTGATCTCACCAACCATGAAATCATGACCTAAGCTGAAATTGGGAGTCAGATGCTCAACTGACTGAGTCACCTAGGTGCCCCTCCCTTCTGATCATTAACTCCCATACCTGCCTCCTCTGGGAGGCCTTCCTTTACCACCCAATCATGATCACATCTACCATTTTAATTTCCTGAATATGATTGTCAAAGTATAATCCTAAAAATGTTAAAAACATAATTCTTGTGTAGTTAGATATTGTACACATGGCATCATTTTATTTAACTCAATGTCAAACCTAGTTCAAAAGAGGAATATGAGAAAGTGGGATTTTATAGTCAGTTCTACAGGGGAAAAAAGAAATGCTAAGATTGTTGAATTAGAAAAAAAACTGGTTAATGTCCTGCAGGCAATAAAATACTAATCTTTAGGTTTGTGGCTATTAGGAAATGCTTTATTATACCTTAACAGTTTTATGAAATTGTAAAATATCTGGATCCCAGTCAATTGTGGAAATAGCCAATGGCCTTTATTAAGTTCTGAATAATTTTTCTTAGGCAAAGAAAGTATCAGCTAGTCATATGTCTCTATGTACTTTTATACCTTTCTACCATGTTTGCCTCCCCATAGGGATAAGCTTCTGGGCATCTGAAACAGTGCCTGGAATGGAGTGGGAACTCAATACGTATCTGTTGAATGAAGGCAGAGGCTCTGTGACATGGATGGAAGATCCAGGAAGGAAAGTCTACAGTGCCAAGCGGCTAGGGAGAAGCTGTGGGTAACAGGGCTGATCTGAAAGCTAAGGGGGCCCCAGTATCCCTGGTCAGCAGCGTTGGCCTCCTTAGTCATTTTGGAAACTCCTTTTGTCAGCCTGGAATTGAGGAGGGAGTGAGAAAGTGACCCCATCATATGTAGCCTCTCTGTACTTTGTTTTCCTTAGCTATGAAATAGAGGCAACTGTAGTTAAGTTGACATAATTTATGTAATATACGTAATAGGTAGAGGTAATATATACATAAAAAGCTTAATGCAAGGCCTGGTGCATAGTAAGTGCTCATTAAATGTTTGATATATGAATTTACATAATATATATAGAAAGTAATGATGGAGATTCTGTGGAGGGAGTGATGCCGCCAGCATGTGATGTGGAGTAAGAGAATACCTGATACAGGGAAGGTCCTGAGCAATGACACAGGTTGAAAGTGCAGTGAGGATGGTGAAAAAACACCATAAAGAGGTGACGTGAAACTGTCTGATCTCTGTCTCCCTAGACAGGCTGAGGAGTATTGCTTTGGAGCTGGGCTGCCTAGGTTTGAATCTAAGCTCTGCAAATTTCTGGTTGTATGATCTTGGCTGAATGAACTAAATTTTCTGATCCTTGATTTCTCCATCCATAAAAAGGGGGTGACAAGCCCAAGTGTAACCCCATGGGGCTGTTCTAAGGAATTAAGTAACATGATATACAAAAGGTGCTACAGAAGTGATAACCATTGACAATTGAGAAATACTCAGTTACCTTGTTTTCTTGTTCTACCATAAGAAAAGCTTGATTTGATTCAGAATATATGTAAGTTTAGTGAGTTTCTCTAACTTTTCTATTGATAACATGCTTTTTCCTATTTTTTTAATTTTTTTTGTTATTGTTGAGGAATACAAGACATCTTATTCTCAGTTCTCAACTCTTGCACTTATATCTATTTGAATTTTGTTTGCCAAAATTGAACTAGGATGGGAGAAATATTGTCAGAAAATAAAATGCCTGCTATGCCTCCACAGGAGGTGTTTTGATTTTATTTTGATCAGAGACAAGATTCCCTGTGTTGTTCTCAGGTGTGGCCCCCAAATCCCATATTTTGAGGAAACGAACCAACAACTACAGAAGTGATTTGCTATAGTCACTTGGCTGGGTTGGAGTGCAAAAAGAATACTAAAAAGCTGTAGAGAAATCAAGAACATTTTAGTGATCTTTACCCTGGTATAATGCTATTTGGACCTTAGATCCAGAAGTCCAGTGTCTAAAGAGGGAAACCCTGTGATATATTCATTAACTAAAATTCTCAAGTACCCGCTTGAACCCAGGGCTCTCTCCCAAAGCAGAACCTGAGGTGAGTACTTTTGTGTGCAAGTCATTTATTGTGGGAAGTGATCCCAAGAAACAGGAGTCTGGGGACTAAGGACAGCAAGACAGGAAGAAGGAAAGCCTCCTCAAATTGAGGGATTCTTAGATTGATCACCACTATGGGATCCTCCCAGGACCACCTGAGGAAATGTGCATGTGGAATGCATCCCCTGAAGCTCTGTCCAGGGCCATAAGAAAGGAATATCAACCATCAACTGCTGGAGTATCCCACTGTTGAGAGTTGCCCATGGCTGTTAAGGTTCTCCTATGTTCAAGCTAAGGTGACCATCTTGTCACATGTTGCCTGAGACTGTCCCAATTTTCAAACTGAAAATCTTGCATCTTGGGAACCTCTTTAATACTAGAAAAACCAGCATGGTTGGTCATCCTGGTACAGAATAGATTTCTTGGTTTCCTTCAAGACCTATAATGGAGTGTCAGAGGATGAACTTCTTCTAGGAGAAAGTGGGAAGAACACAGTGCAGCTGAGATAAGGAGCTGTCAGGCTATAAATTCCTAAAGCCAGTTGCCACAGTAATAGTTGGAGTAAAAGGTGGGTCACATGGGTATGAGATGGGCACAAGAGGTACCCAGGACAGAGTCCCATGGAGAGAGGGAGAGTCTAGCTGGAGGAGAAAGTGAATCTGTCCATTCTCTGGCATGAGGGTGAAGGTGTAATCCCAGAGTGCAGAACTTGGACCAGCAGTAGGTACTCTAAGGAAGGAGATTTTTGGCTCAAAATAAGGAAGACTATTTTAACAGTTCCTGAATTATCAAAATGTCTTTATTAGGAAGATTATCTTCTCCAATTGCCTCATGAGAAACATGGAGAGGAACTGATGTGTTCAAGATTACCTAAGGGGTAAGAACAGGGATAAGACTAGAACTTTAGATAGCTGACTAATTTGAAGTCAGGGAATGTGAGAAAAAGAACAAGACTTCTTCAGGAGGGAGTGAGTTTCCTGCTCCTGAAGGCATTCAAGAGTCTGGGCTTTTTGGCCTGACTACTGTGGGAGACAATTTATGCTTTGGATGACTTTAGCTGCCCTCTATCCCAGAATTTCGTAGAGTAGAGTCTCCAAAAGTACAATACCAGAAGAATAGTGATAGGAAGATAAATGAAGAGTTAGAATTAAATAGTGAAGATTTGACCATAGCAGGGGGCACAGCGTGATGCTATTCTTCCTACCCTCTTTGCATTGACCAGATCAGTCTATGTATGAAAAGTCTGAAGTATGAGCGCATGTGTTTGTGTGTATTTGCATGTATGTATGTGTGCATGTGTAGGCATGTGAATGCATACAAATGAACTTTGTGTGTGTATATATGTGTGAGCACGCATGTGAATATGCAAGCATGCATGTGTGTGCATGTTTGCATGTGCATGCATGTGTGTGTTTGAGTGTAGAAGGAGGGAACAGAATGGAAATGCTGAACTGTGTTCAGATAGCTGAAATGAGTCAAGTGCCATCAAAGAAAAACTGAATCGTATTATGTCGTAAATATTAAACTCTTAAAAGAATTTTCAACATAAACGTAGGCCAAATGTGTATCCACAGACTTTTTTAAAGATGCAAATGAAACAAGCATTTCAATTCTGAATTCTCACAATTTTCAGACTCAGCTCCTGAAAGTCCTTTTTCCTGCTGGGAAAGAAAGAGTTTCTCTGCAGTGCTCACCAGTTCTCAGAAAGGCTTGCTCTGTCATTTAGGCCATTGGAGCTAGAGTTTTTTGGGATAAGGGAAAGGCAGAGGGTAAAGACACAGACAGACCAGGTATATACCGCCAGTGAGGTCAGGGTTCATTTCCACTCTTTACTGTGTTTTTCCATTCTTGCAATGTCAAGTTCAGAGTTGTTATTTATGCTGACCAGCCCTAGAACTTTTTCAGCTTGTGTTTTGCCTGTAAAACAGGGATGAGAACAGAAAGCTCCCTGCCTGCTTATTGTGGAGGGTTAAATGTGATCATGGAAAATGGAAGTCATTTGTGAACTATAAATTGCTCTATTTACAAATGCCTAGCTTATCCCGGTGGACATTCCAGATATCAGTCCACACCACACAATGCAGTGTGAGATTCTGTGTTGTATCCTGTGATTGTCTATCTCCACAAATATTGGAAGAGTTCTGAAGCTGGAGACAAACAAAACCCCTGTCTCTTCACTACTTAACTTGTTGATTAACTCTTTGTATTTAAATAATGACACTTATGGTTTTAATGTTTACATCATCCATTCATTTTCATGTTGTTGGTAAAGGACAAAGTCACTAAATTAATGTCATTACAAAAATGGGATATTTACTAACATCTCTATCTTCTGTAAAGTCAGCCATGGAAAGCAAATAACTGTTTTCAGAGCTATCTAAATGCTTCGGACCTACAGGGCAGTCACACTTACCTTGTGGGGAGATTCCAGAGGCTGGGTCTCTCAAAAATGGAGTATACTTTACCACCTTGGGAGAAGCCTTTCCAAGATGATCCAAAGTTTTTGGTGAGAGGAAAAAGGTCAAGCATTTCTAGAGGAGGCACTCACAACTTTTGGGTATAAGGAGAGGTCTTAGTGATTATTTTCATTAGCAAGCCTCCTTATTTATGATACTGATTGGGAGCTAATTAATTTTTTCAGCGTTTGCTTTCTTCTTTCTTCAGAAATGTCTCATAGTCCCATTTTGCCTCACTTGCCATCAACACTAAATCACCATCACCATGACAAGATCCAAGAAAAGCAGGTCAGAAGGTCCCCTCATTGGTTTAGAATCCTGAGATAATTTAGAGGTAGTATGGGAATCTATGACAAACCCTAGAGAGTCCACTTTGTTGCTCATCCAGGGACCACACAATTCCATGTGATAAGTTTCAGACTACCTTCATGCTACATGAAGTGGTGGGGCAGGGCGAGTGAAGAAGAGAGAAAATAAGTGCCCTCAACCTTCACAACACAGATCACTGAGGACATTGGGAAATTGACAAGTTTTTTCAGTAGGGTTCTTATAACTCAGGGATGTTTAGTGATGGCCCCCAAACCAAACCATTTTATTAAGAAATAATGAATAGCATGTTCTGTGGTCATCTTCCCCCTCCTCCTCCCCTATTCAAATTCCTCACCTCTTCCCACATTTGCTTCCCTCCATACTTCACTTTATCCCATCCCCCACCTCCTCCTACTCTTACCCTACCTGTTGTATCCTTTACTTCCTTTACACTGCATTTCTTAGCCCTGGAAGGGAGGCTCACCTCAGGATCAGGGACAGAGTGTCAAGGCTGTCTATGACTATTGTATTCTACTTGTTAATTTAAAAAGATCAATGTTGTTAAATTCTGATGTTCTTATATTAAAATAGAAGATCATTTATACTTGTATTAAAACAACAGCATTCCTTTGACCATTTGGTACAAGGTGATATTCTTTAAACCTACACTTCTGTTCGTTTTTTATGCTGTTTCTTCTCCCAAGAATGCAGTCGTGTCATGCCCCCTCACTTGCTAACTCTGTCCATGCTCAAGACTCAGTTTTGTTGTCACTTCTGGAAGCTTTTCCTGATTTCATTGGCTGAATCAGTACACCATAGTTCTTAGGTACATTTTTTTATTGAAGTGTAGTTGACATGTAATATTATATTAGTTTCAGGTGTACAAAATCGTGATTCAATATTTATATACATTACAAAGTAATGTACCACTAAATCTAGCTACCATCTGCCAACATACCAAGTTGTTACAATATTAATTATATTCCCCCATGCTGTTCATTGTATAGCTGTGTTTTATTTATTTTATAACTAAAGGTTGTATCTTTTAATCACTTTTCTCTGTTTTACCCACTCCCCATCTCCTTCCTTCTGGCAACCACTAGATTATTCTCTGTGTCCATGAGTCTGTTTCTGTTTTGTTTATTTGTTTTGTTTTTTTTTAGATTCCACATGTAAATGAAATAGTATGGTATTTGTCTTTCCCTGTCTGACTTATTTCATTTAGTATAATACTCTTTGGGTTCATTCATGTTTTCATGAATAGCAAGATTTCATCATTTTTTGGGTGCATTATTCTATCACCCTAGTGCATGTCATTTCATGCTGTATTATCTATTTATGTGTCTGTCTCCCACATGCAAGGTCAGGGACTATGTCATATTTATCCTTGTGTCCCCAATCTCAACACAGGGTGGGCCATATAATGGACAGTCAATGAAAGTTCATTAGATTGATATTGATATAGCAATCTCAAATACAAAATAATGGGTTAAAATTCATGAAATAAGAATGCTTGCTATTTATTTTCTCGAGTCAGAGAATTATGGACATTGAATTTACTGAGGAGGCCTCTGCTAAAGGCATGGGTATTACTGTCACCATCAAAGATACAAATTTCCTTTATTCTCACACATGGGGCTCACGGGAACTCTATGATTCCGTTACAGCTCACGGCTCTGTAATTGCGAGATCCTCTCTTGCCTCCTGATTTTCTCTCTAAGCCCACAGAGGATGACAAGAGAAACAATATCTACGGGGAAGTTGCTTGTAGAAAGAGATGGACAGCTGGAGAAATACTGCCCTTCCCCTTCCCATAGCACCCTGTGGGGCACACACCTGGAAGCTGGATGGAATGACTGCTGCTGTGTGGTGTAAAGACATCATCTAACCTTTGATTGCATGTCTACAATAAGATTACACACAATTCATAATGACCCCAACTGGAGCAGAGCCTCTGGGAAAGCAGATGGCATTGGGATATTCCCTCTCCAGCCTGGGAGATTTGTACTGCATCTGAAACCTTGGTAATGGTGTAGGTGTCTTACTCTGAGTTACCCCAGAAGTAAATCTCAAGGCAAGGATTTGAGTACAAGCAGTTTAATTGGGAGGCAAACCCAGGACACACTGATAGGAGAGGGTGGAAGTGAGTCAAGGAAGGGAAGACAGCCAACAAGGGTGAGTAATGGAGTTTCCACTGTGGGCAATTGTAGTTTAATCTTTTTGGGAACTCTGGGAGAAAGGGTGAAACTCTCACCTCAGTTATCCTGCTGGATGAATGAAGGAACTGGGGGATGTATGTGTCAGCTATGTTAGTCAGTAGTTGGTTGAGTACTGTTCCTGGGAAGCTCAATTCCCCAGCATTTCTGACCTGCCACATATATGGGCAGAACTTGCTCTAGTGGCAGAAAACTCTCAGGCAAAGGAAGGCAGCCCCACCCTTAGAAGTTGGGCTGGTAGGCATGGAAATTCTAGATGCCACAGGGCCACGAGTGGGGCCCATGCAGAGGTCTGCTGCAGACAGAATGCAACAGTGAGCTCCTGTAGCCTAGCTGGCACAACATCTTGTACCAGCCCCGACTTCCAGTTGGAAGACTGGCAGGATTGCTTGCTGGAAGGGTCAATTCCAGGCCTTTATACAATTTCTACAAACAAATGGCTCATTTCTAAAAATTTTTTTTAAATTTTTAAATTTTTTTCAATATATGAAGTTTATTGTCAAATTGGTTTCCATACAACACCCAGTGCTCATCCCAAAAGGTGCCCTCCTCAATACCCATCACCTACCCTCCCCTCCCTCCCGCCCCCTCTTTTTTTAAACATTTATTTATTTTTGAGAGACAAAGACAGAGCATGAGTGGGGAAGGGGGAGAGAGAGGGAGACACAGAATCCAAAGCAGGCTCCAGGCTCCAAGCTGTCAAGCACAGAGCCCAACATAGGGCTCAAACCTATGAACCAAGGGATCATGACCTGAACCAAAGTCAGACCCTTAACTGACTGAGCCACCCAGGCACCCCAACAAATAGCTCATTCAATCTTAATTGTCAGACTGCCAGAATGTGAGAGCAAGGCATTGAAGTGTTCTGGTAAAGTACTTGTATTTGGGCAGTTCGGACATTGGGCTTAAAAAAATGCCTTGGAGCTCCTCAGTTTATCTACACCACTCCAATTTTATAAAGAATAGTTCAATAAGTGAGTTATTATGCAAGCTCTACAATGAAATGCAATTGTATTGTATAGATTCAAAATGTGCATCTCGGTGCAGTTGTGGAATTTCAAAGTGAAGGCAGTGGAAAAGCTTGTAGGAATCAGAGGTGTCAGAAGGTTGACCAATAGGCTCTCAGTTTTTAAAGCATTTACCCTACAAATAGACATTTATTTACTGGGATTTTTCAAGAAGAGTTTTTGTGCTGTGATTTTCTTGAAGATTATCCTTTCTTAATGATGAGTTCTTTTGGGAATATAATACATATGTTCAGTTGTAAAAGCTACTCTGGGATGTTATACTGTTGCTTCATATTTAAGCATTTGCTAATCTTTGGGGATCAGAATGAACACTCAATGCTAATTAAAAAGCAAACATCACATTTGTATTGCACTGTATCAATCAAGTGAGAAAATATCTGTCAAAAACACTTTGTACACTGTGAACTGCTTACTCTCATTCTTCAGGCTTTAAATCATAGCTCACAGTCCAGCCAAGATATGGGTCACTCACAGTGGGCATGGGAGATCTGTCTGTGAAGGCTCTGGGTGAAGAAATGCAAGCCTGGAAAGAGGGCACCATTTGGGAGTTGGAAAGTAACCTCACTTCTGGCTGGGGATCCAGAGGAGAAATGGTCCACACTTGTGGTCACATCGATCATTCAGGGGCTTGTTCAGCACAGAGCCAAGGGAGCCAGCTATATTTTAGAGGAGGTCACATGTAATTACATTGCTTTTATGCTGTTTTATGACAGCTTAAAATACTGTAATGTATTTTTAATCATGAACACATACCTACAGGTCCTCAAGAGAGTGACTGAATTTGAAATTAAAAACGAAAACCCAATAAATAGATCTAACCAGTTTTTCTTTTTAAAAACATTGTGTTGGAGTGCTGTACAAATTATTTTATTTCTCTTCTTTGCAAACTTGCTCATCAAATTTCCTTTACTTTCATTATCTTCCACTTTGTCAATAATCACCTTTTTCCAGCTCTCCCTAACAACATTTCCAAAGCCCACGACACAGAATTATTTTTTGGTCTTTGTATTTAAAGGTGACTGAAGCAAATGCACATCTCAATGCAGCTGAGACCATGTTTGATTTCAAGTTGAGTATTCCAAGAAGACCAACTACATGCCCAATCCTGGGCTTATCAAGTTGGGGTCTCATGGCACCCCATGGGATGAGAAGATATAGTCTCTGTCCTCAAGATGCTCACTTTTAGAGAGACCAAACCAGCATGTTCCCTTTATCAGGAAGGCAACAGCTTTCCCATAAACCCACAGTCAACTATCCCCCAGGTCACACCTGG
This sequence comes from Panthera leo, assembly GCF_018350215.1. NCBI lineage: Eukaryota > Metazoa > Chordata > Mammalia > Carnivora > Felidae > Panthera > Panthera leo. Next base: position 24,437,637 of record NC_056693.1, on the reverse strand, counting down.
CCTCTAAAAGGCAAGGAGGCTGGGGAATGGAATATTGAGCTTTCTTCTCTTTAAAGCTGAGGAAGACAAGGGAGAAGGCGTTTAGGAATAGGTTTTGAATGAACTAACTAATCATATGTTCCAAAATAAGAATAATGCCTTTTTTTTAAGTTTATTTATTTTGAGAGAGAGAGAGAGAGAGAGAGAGAACACACAAGCAAGTGGGAGAGGGGCAGAGAGAGAGAGAAAGAGAATCCCAAGGAGGCTCTGCACTGTCAGTGTGAGGAGCTGGATACAGGGCTTGAACTCATGAACCACGAGATCATGACCTGAGCCAGAACCAAGAGTCAGACACTTAACCAACTGAGCCACCCAGGTGCTCCAATGCCTGTTTTTTTTTTTTTTAAATGAGGAAACCAAGGCTCAGAGTATTGAAGTATCTTGTCTGTTGTCACACGATTGGTAACAAAAAGAGCAGGATTCTGTGTGACTGTGTCTGACTCAAGAGCCTGCTCTCTGAATCATTCTAAACATCTGCTACCTGTGTTCCTCTCCTCTGGATTATTGTGTTTGCCTCAATATATCATCGGAAGATTTTAACTTAAATATTGTGCATTTTTAGGTGTGCTCGTGTTTGGAAAAGACAGTCTTCGAAGTCTTGGCATTTCTGTCATAGAATCTTTGCCAAATTTTCTTCCCTCCCTCCCCCTTCCTTCCCTCACATATTTATTGAACACCTGCTATGTGCCAGACATTTAGGTCTGCCACTCTGCCTAAACACTCAAGTGCTTGTTGAATAAATAAATATTTGTTGTCTGGCATAATTCTTCTGCCTTTATGTAGAGAACAATGGATTTGTTTGTCTGAAGTACAGGCCATTATTCTCATTTCTAAACCTCTGTTCTGAGAGCATCAATATGGCAGTTTTCAGAATGGAAGAAAGAAAGAAAGAAAGAAAGAAAGAAAGAAAGAAAGAAAAGGAGAAGAAGAGGAAGAAGCCAGCCTTTTCAGTGATATTAAACCTCTTAAATGACAAACTTGTAATTTGTAGAGGGAAAATGATTCCCTGAATGCATCTTATATCCTTGAGTTCCAAATTACAAAGTTCTCACTGAAATTGGTTTCTGCCCAGGAGGAGATAACGTCAGTCAAGAAGCTTGCTTTTTGATCAACACTGTACTTCTACCAACAGAGCGTGGCTGGCCCCAGCCCTGCTCAAGCTGAACAAGATAACAAGAAGGGCAATTTCCATTTCTTGTTGGGGCCTTCAGTGAACATACCAAAGAGAAGAGACAATGGCAGGCTATGGAGGTTATTAAAATACTATTTTATTTTCAGCTGAAGTTAGAAGTTACAAGTCAGTTTTTGAGGAAACTTGCAGATACTTGTGGTGGTAATGACCACGGGCCCAGCTCACTTTGCTAAGGCATTTAGTGAGACTCAGGAACATTAGTCACCAGAACAAAAGTATTATTTTATAAAATGAGATAATGGCTATTGACTCAAGTTAAAACAATTGAAACTGCTGAGAAGCTTTGACTCATATTAAAATTCTTTGTAATCTTTCTAATTATTGCTCACAGAAATAATTTCATTGATGTTGGAGGGTTTCCACAAAGGAAATGAATGGACTGAAACCATTACTGAGTCTCCTGCTAGCATTTGGAAAGAAGCATTCTCTTTGAGAAAAGGCCCCTCTTCTTTCCAGACCCTCTGCCCTATTCTACACACAACTTCTGCCACCGGGGCAGTTCTTCATGTGTTTCAGTGCTCCTCCATGCCATGAATGCCTTTGTGTCCCTGAGAGGAAGCAAGGACAGCTTACCTCAGCTCTACAGACAAGCTGATTTCAGAGAGATTCAGCTCTCAATTGACACTCCATTCTAGCCTTCTGCATACACAGAGGGCCTAGGAGTCCTGACTTTGTACTCATTGCTTTTCTGGCACCAGCATCCTTGGGGCTATCAGAAAACACCTCTCCAATTTTATTCCAGAGCGGTGTGAGCACATGCAACCTCCTCAAATATGCAAGAGCCTGTAACTTGCTCAGTAACCTGGAGTCTTTGTTGTTTATTTAATAAAGTCTCCCCCCTGAGACACTGAAGCCAAAAGCTAAGACAAGAGGCAGATAGTGCTAAACTTTCCTTTGAGGCTTATCTTTCACTCTAAAGCTATGAAATATTCAAGGCTATCTTGAGAAATGACCTTTAAATTTTTTTAAAGACCATATTCTCTCTCCATGCTTTTTAGATGAAGGGAAACATTTAGGAATGCAGGCATGAGCTGTAAGTTTGCAGCTTAGAAATGTTCTCAGACAATAAAGACTTTCAATTTTAATGTTCTGTATGGTCTATGAGGATTCTGAATTCTTCTTTGCCATCTTTGGTTTAGCAAAATCACCAAATCTTTTTTTACATAAACAACCCCTGCATCACCTCTCACACAAGTCTACACGAACGCACATACCCCTCTACCTTCCTGCTCTTGATTTAAAAATCAGAGCATCATGCCATTACAGTACACGGGTCAAATGGCATCATGGCTGGGAAGCTGCCTTGTAATGTGCAAGATATTCTTTTTTTCTTCCAATGGGATTGTTTGCATCCCAAGGGAAGGATTACTCTATGGACATTTCTTGCTTTCTTTTGTGCCAGGAAGAGTGCTCTATAATGAAGTTGGTTGTTTCACTTGAACTACCTTTATACCTTTCAATGTGTCACATATGTCCCTGCTTAGAATCACCGTCTGTTACTTGATGGACAAACTCTTGGTTGAATTGCTCACTCTGGCCAGTTTTTCTTGTTCTTGAACACATCAAGCCTATTTTATTTCAGGGCATTTGTACATGCTGTTCCCTGTGCTCAAATCTCTTCCAACAGGTTTTTACAGGGCTAAATACTTTGCATCCTTTGGTTTCTTTGCATCAATCGGCTCTAATATTTTACTGTCTTAGAGATACCACCTATGACTGCCCGTGTTAGTTTAAGGCAGCAATGGAAAACTTAACTCAAACTGGCTTACATAAGATGAAAATGTATTGTCTGATGTACCAGGTAGCCCAGAGACAGTGAGGGTTTCAGGGTTGGTTGACCCAGCAGTTTGACCATGGCATCAAGGATCCAGATCTTCTCCAACTCTCTGATCCATGGTGTTGGCTTCATCCTAAGATTGATTTCTCCCAACATTGACAACTGTGCTACAGGCTCTCTCAGTCCCATTTAATAGGAAAGAGAAGTGATGTCTTGTACTCTCTTAAGAGCAAGAAAAAACTTTCCCCCAATTCTTTGGTAATATTCTAGTATGTCACATGTCCATTCCTAAGCCAGCCACTCTTCAGAGAATGTGATGACCTTTAAAATAATCAGGCCCCCCTTGGGCTGAATTTAGCTCTTCACACTTAACTGATGGAGTGGAATGGATGTGGTGGCATCCCCTCACCAGAGGCTCTCAGGCACTGCCTACCAGAATTGCTTGAGAACCTTAAAATGACCAACTCCCAAGCTGCTCTTTAACTAGTTAGGTTTAATTGGTGTGGGTCTGGGCCTGTGGTTCCCAAACTTGGCTGCACATTAGAAGTACCTGGGGACTCCTACCATGACAGACATTCTAATGTAATCAGTATAGGACGCTTAACCGACTGCGCCACCCAGGCGCCCCAATAGGATGTGAGGTGGGAATTTCCAGGTGAATGTGCAGCCAAGTCTGGGAATTATTGCCCTAGGCACTGATGCATACATATATGCATATATATTTCAACTTATACATATTTTATTTTTAAATTCTTTAATAGTGTTATTGAGATGTAATTTACATGCTACAAAATTCACTCATTAAGAAGTGTATGATTTGGTGATTTTTAGTATATTTTTAGAGCTGTATAAGCATCACTATAATCTAATTTTAGAGCATTTTAATCATCTCAAAAATAAGTCTCTTAACTATTAACTACCCCATTTCCCTCCACCCCCATTCTAGCCCTAGGCAAATATTGATCTACTCTCTGTCTTTATAGATTTGCCTATTCTTGAAATTTCATATAAATAAATTATACAATATGCAATCCTTTGTGACTGACTTTTTTCACTTAGTGTGTTTTCTAGATTTATGTATGTTGTAGCAAATATCAGTACTTCACTCCTTTATATGGCTGGATAATATTTTAGCATATGGATATACCACATTATGTTTATATGTTCATCAGTTGATGGGATGTGGATTTTCTCCTTTTTGTGGCTATTATGAATAATGTTGCTACGAACATTCATGTACAAGTCTTTGGGTGGACATATGATTTCATTTCTCTTGGGTAGATATCGAGGAATGAAATTTCTGGGTCATTCAGTAACTCTGTGTTTAATTTAACTCCTCAGTTATTGAGGAACTGCCAAACTGTCAAAGCAGCTGCACCATTTTACACTCCTACCAGCAATGTATGAGAGTTCTAATTTCTACACATCATTGCCAATATTATTGTCTATCTTTTTAAGTATAGTTATTCTAGTAGATATGAAGTGGTATCTTATTGTGGTATGTATTTCTATAATGACTAATGATGTTGAGTATCTTTCCATGTGCTTGTTGGTCATTTGTAAATCTTTGGAAAAGTGCCTATTCAGATACTTTTCTTTTTTTTTAATTGTCTTCTTTTTTTAATGTTTATTTGTTTTTGAGACACAGAGAGAGAGACAGAGACAGAGAGAGAGAGAACAAATGGGGAAGGGGTAGAGAGATACAGAGACACAGAATCCAAAGTAGGCTCCAGGCTCTGAGCAGTCAGCACAGAGCCTGATGCAGGGCTCAAACCCACAAACCGTGAGATCATACCCTGAGCCAAAGTCAGACGCTTAACTGACTGAACCACCCAGGCACTCAATTTGTCTTCTTATTCTTAAGTTGTAAGAGTTCTTCATGTATTCTGGATACAAGTCCCTTATTAGACATATGACTTGCAAATATTTTCTCCCATTCTGAGTTGTCTTTCATTTCTTGATGGAATCTTCTGTCCAATTTATCGAGTTTTTCTTTTATCACTTGTGTTTTTGGTGTTGTATCTAATAAATCATTAGACATTAGCATAGTTTTGAAAACCTTCCCAGACGATTCCAATATAAAGCCAGGGTTGAGGACTTTTGCCATACATCATTGTGTCTATAGCTTTTTCAACTCTCATTACTTTGCTCTCTCACATTGCCACAAAGCCAACCAAACAAAGGTACTTAATAGTCTATAAAAACATTTTGTTTATTTATTAGTTTTCCTGTTTATTTTCTGTCTTTTCCCAATGTCAGCTCCAAAAAGACAAATACCTGTGTGGCTCCCTCTTATATTCCTAGGATAGGGTCTAGCATCTGGAAGGTATCAGTTGAATGGAAAAATGAATGGGACTATTGAGCTGATCTTCTCACTGCCATCCTCCCACACCATCCTCCCAATAGGATTCTTGTCCTTTATTTCCAATTTCTGTTGTTGTTCTGCTACCCTGTTTATCCATGCCAGAGGTGGGAATCTTCCTTATCCTCCACATCTAATCAGCAACCAAGTTCAATGCTTTCCCCTGGAGAGAGCTGCTATTCACACACACACGGCACTGTATTGCCATCATTCCTTTACTTTTCCATCTTGCTCACTTTTTGTGAGTTTATTGTGAGCAGAGATAGAGCCCTCCTGGCTTCTTATCCTTAGCACTTCACTCAAAATTGGGCATAACCAAGAGCTTAGCAAGGCTGCTAGATTTAATCATATGCTAGGGATTTGACATCTGAATCTGTGAGTTAGAACCAAGAATTGAGAGCCCTTTTTATAGCAGCCTTAGGACTGACTGTCCTTTTGCTCTGATGAGAACTGAGTGACAGATTCTCTAATGAGATGTTGGTGGATGTGAAGAGATGGAAGACGGTGTTAGCACTGGAATTCTGATGTAGAGGGAGACCTTCTAATGACTGGGAACTTAGAAAACATAAAATACTTACCCAGAACATCTGGTGAATTCTATGAAATGATAGTGAGGTGTAAAAGTTAGCACATGAATGAAGAGTGTCCTTATGGTAAATGATCAAAATTACTCTCACTATAAGGCATGACCTTTCTGCCACAAAATAACAGTTTGGATGCATAGGCAGGAAAGGCCTGCGATGGGGAAAGCTGTTTGCCTTGGGAACTGCAGCATTCCAACATGTCAGGTCCCAGTGGAGCCTGGCAAAGAGTAGAGCAACTGGCTTAGAATCAAAGGTCCACTTCTTCCATTTTTATCCTCTTTGAAGAGAATCAGTTCATCCAGAACCTTTTCTGGGCCTGAGGAGGTAGAAGGTTAGAGCTCACTGAGTCAGGATTTTCTCTGGTGGTTTTTAAAACACGGAAGAATTTGGCTTCATTTTGATCAGAATAAAGAAAATGATTTCACCAGGCAAACAAGCTATTCTGCATATGCTTACTTTCCATAAGGTGATATATAATTGTCACATTTGTCTCCCCACCCCCATCCCCCTACAACTAACAGTCAGGAAACTGTTGGGGTGATTGCTGTTTAAGCTGAGGTAGGGGGTGGGATGTTGCAGTTTTAGTAGCTGCTCAAAACACCCTGCTCAGGCTCTAGTAAGCTGGTGTTTCTGCAAGCACCTGCAGCTTTGCACCTGGGGGCTTTCATCCTTAGGACAGGCCAGACGTGCTGGGAGTGAATGGCCCTCAGCCCATGTTAGATGGGATTTGGAAGATAAATACCCTAGCTTTCTCACCTCTGGGGACTGGGGGAAATGACCCTGAGGCATATTCCACATGGTCTCAGGTCTTGCAGAATTTTTCAGTGGATTGAATTCCAGTGGCCTACAGTGGTGACCAGTTTGATAGCATGGTCTCTGCCACCTGCCTTCTCTCACTCTTTCACACCTGGATTCACCTCAGGCAATCCTTGCCCTAAATTTCCTGTCCCAGAGTTGCTCCCCAACAGTACATCATCCCCCCTTATCCACATGGGATATATTCCAAGATCCCCAACAGATGCCTGAAGCCACGGATAGTACTGAACCTTATATATAATATCTTTTTTTCCTAGAGATAGATACCTATGATGAAGTTTAATTTATAAATTAGGCACAGAAAGAGATCAGCAGTAACACACCAGTAACACCTTCTTCACAATTTCGTGGATAGAAGATTCATTCTTTTTTTTTGGTAATACTTTATTTATTTTTAAGAGAGAGAGAGAGAGAGAGAGCACAAACAGGGGAGGGGCAGAGAGAGGGGGAGACAGAGGATCTGAAGTGGGCTTTGTGCTGACAGCAATAAGCCCGATGTGGGCTCGAACTCACAAGCAGCGAGATCATGACTTGAGCCAAAGTCTGAAGTCTGATTCTCAACCGACTGAGCCACCCAGGCACCCCTAGAAGATTCACTCTCAGCATAGATCTTAGCGACCTCAGCATACAATTTTTTTCTTTTCTTATTAAGTTGGAATTTTCTGAATTAAAGGAAGAGCTTTATGGCTTCTCTTTGGCATCTTCAAATTGCCAGCATCACTACCCTTGTACTTTTGGACTATTATTAAATCAAATAAGGGTTCCTTGAACACAAGCACTGTGACACTCCAACAGTTGATCTGATAACCAGGTCAGTTGCTAAGTGACTACCAAATGGTAGCATATACAGCAAGGGCATGCTGGACAAAGAATGATTCATGTCCCAAGTGGACTCAGTAGGTTTTGAGATATTTCATCACACTATTCAGAATGGCACACAATTTAAAACTTATGAATTGTTTATTTCTGGAATTTTCCATTTAATGTTTTCAAGCCACAAGTGACTGTGGGTAACTGAAACCATGGATTAGGGGAACTACTGAATAGTGGAAAACGCGTTTTGGCGATGGGTGGATGTCACCCTTACTCTTGGTCAACCTCCACCCTTTTCCCCATATGTCTGATGGGATTGTCTGATGTCCCTGGTGTGTGAGGACAGAGTCTCCCAGGAAGAAACCCTAAGTCTCTGAGATGTAAGAGTGCCTAAATAAGTGTGGCTCATGCAGCAGAGCAGTGTAAAAATCTAATGAACTTGCTTTTGACATCATTATTTGTCTTAGCAGATTTCTTCAGTGAGCAAAGCCAAAAGCCTTATGCATATTAGTTTCTTTTTTTTAGCATAATTTATTGTCAAATTGGTTTCCATACAACACCCAATGCTCATATTAGTTTCAGGGGTGACTCCAGTCAGCAGAAGCTGTGGCTGTGACTATTCAAACATAGAGACATTTCTTGTAGGGATGCTGCCAATCTTTGGCTGAACCTCTGTTTTATAATCCTGTGGTGGCCATCTCTGGGAGGGAGCAGGTTTTCTTTATTGGGAGACAAATAATGAAAGAGAGAAAAAAGCTTTCTGATTTTACTCATTTCCCTTTAGGACTGTTGGGTTTTGGATTTGGTTGCCTGTCTCAAATGAGAAAAGAGATTGCTTCTCTCTAGACCATCAGAAAGAAGATGCAGAAAGTTTGACTTTTAGAGTCTAATGCTATAGAATATTTTCATTTTTAAAGAGAAGCTGTAAGTTGATGTTTATGTGAAATGCCTCCATGATTAAATGTTAGCTCCTTTCTCCTTCCCTCCCTCCTTTCCTTCCTTCCTTCCTTCCTTCCTTCTTTCCAAAACTGTACAGACCAAGTCAGAATTAATACAGAACAAAACAAAATAAGTCCATGGTCTGATTCAACACTTGGGTAACCAGTTTGTGACCTCTGACCTCTACAGTTAAGTGGGTACATTGTGGAACAGTATAAGTGGTAAATGACAAAATTACTTTTGTGCATTGAAGGGATGAACTCCATTCATTCACAGATGCTTGGCTCTGTGCCCATCACTATGCCAGGCCCTGAGATCCAGGAATGAATGAGAAACAGTCTCTGCCTGCAAAGGCCTCTCATCTACTGGAAAGCATAACGTAGTCTAGGTGCATGCAGTTAAAGTAACAGCACTCTCTTTTAATTTGGTTTAAGCATAAAGGGGAATTTATTGGAAGGAACCCATGAACTGTGGGTCTCAGAGAACCCACAGGAAGCTGGGCCTAATGAGAACCTTGAGTCAACTCTGTAAAATCAAGACACTCTTTCATGAACCCTCATAGTTTCCTAGTTTTTCTTTTTTTCCTCTCTCTCTCTCTCTCTCCTAGGCAGACTGGCTTTCTCTCTTAGGCAGGCACATGGACAAACATGGTCTCTCCATAACTCCTGATATATCCTTTTTCTGTTCAAGCTACAGATCAGATGGACTGGAGCTGAGCCTCCTCCACCTTCCCAGGAGAGAGTATTGGGTGGTGCTGCCTCTATGTCCAGTCATATTCAAACATGGTTTCTAGGGACCCATCCTTGTGATGGGTGAATTTTCATAGAAAGGGGATACTGTGGTCTGAAAGAGACCTCCTACAAAAGGAAGGATACTTCATTCATTTAATACCTGACATTGATCTAGTCTCTGCTAGAGAGCATAGCCAATAACGCAAGCAAAGCCTTACCTCCTTCAGGGAGCTTACATTCTCTTGAGAGTAGAAAGACAAAGAAAAGAAACAATAAAACAATTTGACATAGGGGTGAGTATAGTGAATTGTTTAGGGGGACATTGAGGAGGGGCTGTGGAGGGGAGATCTGCAGCTATCAAGGGAGGCAGGTCAGAGAAAGGCTCTCTGAGCAACTTACATTTAATCTGAGATCTGACAGGTAAGAAGGAGCTGGAGTAACATGGTCAGATTTATGTTTTAGACAGATGACTCTGGCAGAGGGAAAAAAGGATCTTTCTCTCCATGGTCTCAGGAAACAAAGCTCACTAAATCAACTTGCTGACAAGGAAAATAATTTTACAGGGTTGCATACCAAGGTGACCTTGTCATTTTCAATCAGCCCTGGTTTATTTGCATCTTCAAACAATAAAAATCAGCTCTTATCTATATAAAATTTTAGATTTTATAATGCATTCTCACCTCCAATAACATATTTAGTCTCCAAGCACTACTTTGGAGGCAGTGCAGGTACTCTGTCTCCATTTCACAAGATATTGGGACTAACAGAGACTGTGTCATTTATCCCAACAAATAGATGCAGATCTAAGACCTCCCCACCAGGTAATTCTATCAAGTTATATTACTAAGTAGGAAAATGCCACATTAATCCAGAATCATCATGGTTTTCCCCTGTGACTCTTGTTCGGTGGAATCAGTAGGAATGTGAACCTGGCTACATTTCTTTCAATGTATCCTAGCTTAACAATGGGACCCCGAAACCTTAACAATTTCTTCTCCCAAACCTGTATGTCCAAACATTCAAAAAAAATTTTTTTAAATGTTTATTTTATTTTGAGAGAGAGAGAGAGAGAGTACAAATGGGGGAGAGACAGAGAGAGAGAGAAGGAGAGACAGATCCCAATCAGGCTCATAGTCTGACACGGGGCTTGATCTCATGAACTGTGAGATCATGACCTGAACTGAAATCAAGAGTTGGATGCTTAACTGACTGAGCCATCCAGGTATCCACCCAAATCTTTTTTTTAAAGACTTTTTTCTCTCCAGGGTGACTGATTCTGGAGGCTCAAGCTGTGTTATGTGCCTGAAAGCATAAGAACGGCCTCCACAGCCTCTCATTTCCTGCACATCCTGATTTGTGTACAAAACGTCACTGACAAAATTTTTTCTTAACCAGATATGAAATTCTTGAAAATTCAGCTCTCTGGGCCTGTCCCAAAACTCAGTGATTTGAAGTTTTTTGTGGGGAAGGAAGGCATATACAGGCAGGAATTTTATGCAAGGCTACACTGGCATCTAAGGAGCTGTGTTCATGGAGACTGTAGATTGGATCGTGGGAAGATGGTGGCATAGGAGGACACTGGGCTCACCGCGCGTCCTGCTGATCACTTAGATTCCAACTACACCTGCCTAAATAACCCAGAAAACCACCAGAAGACTAGCAGAATGGAGTCTCTGGAGCCAAGCAGAGATGAGAGGCCCATGGAAGAGGGAAGGAAGGACAGCGAGGCGGTGTGCACTACACGGACTGGCGGGAGGGAGCTGGGGCAGAGGGGCAGCCCGCTGACCAAGCAGAGCCCCTGAGTCTGGCTTGCAAAAGCAGAGGGACTGGACGGAGTGTGTTCTGACAGCAGGTGGGACTTGACATCTGGAAGGTTATAAGATAACAACAGCTGGGCTCAGAGAACGGGAGGGCTGGAGGACAACAGGAGGGAGAGTTGTTGAGCCTCAGAGGACAGAGCTCAACTTGGCAGGGAGCAAAGGAGCTCGCCAGTGCCATCTCCCTCGCCCATCCCCCAGCCAAAATCCCAAAGGGAACCAGTTCCTGCCAGGGAACTTGCTTGCACCACGCAAACACCTAACCTGTGCTTCTGCGGATACATCCTTCCACGGGGTCTGACTCCCTCCAGGGGCCACAGGGCCCCTCCTGAAGTGGATTTCCGAAGGAAAAGCGAGCTGAGCCTGCCCCTCCCACCCCTGTGCACCTTGCTGCTCTACCCCAGCTAATATGCCAGATCCCCAGCACCACAAACCTGGCAAAGTACAAGTAACCCAGACTGGCCACGCCACACCACAGTGAATCCCCCCCTCCCCGCCCCAGGAGAGGGGAAGAGAAGTCACACACCAGTCTGACTGTGGCCCCAGCAGTGGGCTGAGGGCAGACATCAGGTCTGACTGCTGCCCCGCCCACCAATGCAAGTTATTCACCACAGCACAGGGTAAGTGCCCCTCAGTCCCGCACCACTCCAGGGACTATCCAAAATGATGAAACGGAAGAATTCCCCTCAAAAAAACGTCCAGGAAATAACAACAGCTAACGAACTGATCAAAAAGGATTTAAACAATATAACAGAAAGTGAATTTAGAATAGTAGTCATAAAATTAATCACTGGGCTTGAAAACATTATAAAGGACAGCAGAGTATCTCTTGCTACAGAGATCAAGGGACTAAGGAACAGCCAGGAGGAGCTAAAAAATGCTATCAACGAGCTGCAAAATAAAATGGAGACAACCACGGCACAGATTGAAGAGACAGATGAGAGAATAGGTTAACTAGATGATACAATTATGGAAAAAGAAGAGCTGAGAAAAAGAGAGATAAAAAAAATCCAGGAGTATGAGGGGAAAATTAGAGAAGTAAGTGATGCACTAAAGAGAAGTAATCTATGCATAATTGGTATTCCAGAGGAAGAAGAGAGAGGGAAAGGTGCTGAAGGTGTACTTGAAGAAATAATAGCTGAGACCTTCCCTGATCTGGGGAAGGAAAAAGGCATTGAAATCCAAGAGGCACAGAGAACTCCCTTCAGACGCAACTTGAATCGATCTTCCGCATGACATATCATAGTGAAACTGGCAAAATACAAGGATAAAGAGAAAATTCTGACAGCAGCTAGAGATAAACATGCTCTAACATATAAAGGGAGACCTGTAAGACTCGTGACCGATCTTTCTACTGAAACTTCGCAGGCCAGAAAGGAATGGCAGGAGATCTTCAATGTGATGAACAGAAAAAATATGCAGCCGAGAATCCTTTATCCAGCAAGTCTGTCATTTAGAATAGAAGGAGAGATAAAGGTCTTTCCAAACAAACAAAAACTGAAGGAATTTGTCACCACTAAACCAGCCCTACAAGAGATCCTAAGGGGGATCCTGTGAGACAAAGTACCAGAGACATCACTACAAGCATAAAACATACAGACATCACAATGACTCTAAACCCGTATCTTTCTATAATAACACTGAATGTAAATGGATTAAATGCGCCAACCAAAAGACATAGGGTATCAGAATGGATAAAAAAACAAGACCCATCTATTTGCTGTCTACAAGAGACTCATTTTAGATCTGAGGACACCTTTAGATTGAGAGTGAGGGGATGGAGAACTATTTATCATGCTACTGGAAGCCAAAAGAAAGCTGGAGTAGCCATACTTATATCAGACAAACTAGACTTTAAATTAAAGGCTGTAACAAGAGATGAAGAAGGGCATTATATAATAATCACAGGGTCTATCCATCAGGAAGAGCTAACAATTATAAATGTCTATGCGCCAAATACTGGAGCCCCCAAATATATAAAACAATTACTCATAAACATAAGCAACCTTATTGATAAGAATGTGGTAATTGCAGGGGACTTTAACACCCCACTTACAGAAATGGATAGATCATCTAGACACACGGTCAATAAAGAAACAAGGACCCTGAATGATACATTGGATCAGATGGACTTGACAGATATATTTAGAACTCTGCATCCCAAAGCAACAGAATATACTTTCTTCTCGAGTGCACATGGAACATTCTCCAAGATAGATCATATACTGGGTCACAAAACAGCCCTTCATAAGTATACAAGAATTGAAATTATACCATGCATACTTTCAGACCACAACGCTATGAAGCTTGAAATCAACCACAGGAAAAAGTCTGGAAAACCTCCAAAAGCATGGAGGTTAAAGAACACCCTAGTAAAGAATGAGTGGGTCAACCAGGCAATTAGAGAAGAAATTTAAAAATATATGGAAACAAACGAAAATGAAAATACAACAATCCAAATGCTTTGGGACGCAGCGAAGGCAGTCCTGAGAGGAAAATACATTGCAATCCAGGCCTATCTCAAGAAACAAGAAAAATCCAAAATACAAAATCTAACAGCACACCTAAAGGAAATAGAAGCAGAACAGCAAAGGCAGCGAAACCCAGCAGAAGAAGAGAAATAATAAAGATCAGAGCAGAAATAAACAATATAGAATCTAAAAAAACTGTAGAGCAGATCAACGAAACCAAGAGTTGGTTTCTTGAAAAAATAAACAAAATTGACAAACCTCCAGCCAGGCTTCTCAAAAAGAAAAGGGAGATGAGCCAAATAGATAAAATCATGAATGAAAATGGAATTATTACAACCAATCCCTCAGAGATACAAACAATTATCAGGGAATACTATGAAAAATTATATGCCAACAAATTGGACAACCTGGAAGAAATGAACAAATTCCTAAACACCCACACTCTTCCAAAACTCAATCAGGAGGAAATAGAAAGCTTGAACAGACGCATAACCAGCGAAGAAATTGAATCGGTTATCAAAAATCTCCCAACAAATAAGAGTCCAGGACCAGATGGCTTCCCAGGGGAGTTCACCGCTGTTGTTTAACATAGTGTTGGAAGTGACCCAACAGCAATCAGCAATCAGACAACAAAAGGAAATCAAAGGCATCAAAATTGGCAAAGATGAGGTCAAGCTTTCACTTTTTGCAGATGACATGATATTATACATGGAATATCCGATAGACTCCACCAAAAGTCTGCTAGAACTGATACATGAATTCAGCAAAGTTGCAGGATACAAAATCAATGCACAGAAATCAGTTGCATTCTTATACACTAATAATGAAGCAACAGAAAGACAAAGAAACTGATGCCATTCACAATTGCACCAAGAAGCATAAAATACCTAGGAATAAATCTAACCAAAGATGTAAAAGATCTGTATGCTGAAAACTATAGAAAGCTTATGAAGGTAATTGAAGGAGATATAAAGAAATGGAAAGACATTCCCTGCTCATGGATTGGAAGAATAAATATTGTCAAAATGTCAATACTACCCAAAGCCATCTACACATTCAATGCAATCCCAATCAAAATTGCACCAGCATTCTTCTCAAAACTAGAACAAGCAATCCTAAAATTTGTATGGAACCACAAAAGATCCCGAATAGCCAAAGTAATTTTGAAGAAGACCAAAGCAGGAGGCATCACAATCCCAGACTTTACCCTCTACTACAAAGCTGTCATCATCAAGACAGCATGGTATTGGCACAAAAGCAGACACATAGACCAATGGAATAGAATAGAAACCCCAGAACTAGACCCACAAACGTATGGCCAACTAATCTTTGACAAAGCAGGAAAGAATATCCAATGGACAAAAAGACAGTCTCTTTAACAAATGGTGCTGGGAGAACTGGACAGCAACATGCAGAACATTGAAACTAGACCACTTTCTCACACCATTCACAAAAATAAACTCAAAATGGATAAAGGACCTGAATGTGAGACAGGAAACCATCAAAACCCTAGGGGAGAAAGCAGGAAAAGACCTCTCTGACCTCAGCTGTAGCAATTTCTTACTTGACACATCCCCAAAGGCAAGGGAATTAAAAGCAAAAATGAACTCCTGGGACCTTATGAAGATAAAAAGCTTCTGCACAGCAAAGGAAACCACCAACAAAACTAAACGGAAACCAACGGAATGGGAAAAGATATTCGCAAATGACATATCGGACAAAGGGCTAGTATCCAAAATCTATAAAGAATTCACCAAACTCCACACCCGAAAAACAAATAACCCAGTGAAGAAATGGGCAGAAAACATGAATAGACACTTCTCAAAAGAAGACATCCGGATGGCCAACAGGCACATGAAAACATGCTCAACGTCGCTCCTCATCAGGGAAATACAAATCAAAACCACACTCAGATATCACCTCACGCCAGTCAGAGTGGCCAAAATGAACAAATCAGGAGACTATAGATGTTGGCGAGGATGTGGAGAAATGGGAACCCTCTTGCACTGTTGGTGGGAATGCAAACTGGTGCAGCCATTCTGGAAAAACAGTATGAAGGTTCCTCAGAAAATTAAAAATAGACCTACCCTATGACCCAGCAATAACACTGCTAGGAATTTACCCAAGGGATAAAGGAGTACTGATGCATAGGGGCACTTGTACCCCAATGTTTATAGCAGCACTCTCAACAATAGCCAAATGATGGAAAGAGCCTAAATGTCCATCAACTGATGAATGGATAAAGAAATTGTGGTTTATATACACAATGGAGTACTACGTGGCCATGAGAAAGAATGAAATATGGCCCTTTGTAGCAACATGGATGGAACTGGAGAGTGTGATGCTAAGTGAAATAAGCCATACAGAGAAAGACAGATACCATATGTTTTCACTCTTATGTGGATCCTGAGAAAATTAACAGAAACCCATAGGGGAGGGGAAGGAAAAAAAAAAAAAAAAAAGGAGGTTAGAGTGGGAGAGAGCCAAAGCAGAAAAGACTCTTAAAAACTGAGAACAAACTGAGGGTTGATGGGAGGTGGGAGGGGGAAGGGTGGGTAATGGGTGTTGAGGAGGGCACCTTTTGGGATGAGCACTGGGTGTTGTATGGAAACCAATTTGACAATAAACTTCATATATTGAAAAGTAAATAAATAAATAAATAAATACCAAAAAAAAAAAAAAAAAAAAAAAGACTGTAGATTGGTATATTTATTTGATCAATTCTCCCCTAGATGGCAGTAAAGTTCTATTTAACATGTTGAAAGGACCATTAAACCTGCATTATTACTGCAATTTTACAACAAATAAAGTCAAAATGTGTCTCAAGGAAGGGGCACCTTTTTTTCTAATTTGCACTAAGTTACCTTATGGATTGATGGTTACCGCAGGCTTATGTCTTAGGACAAAGTGCTGGTGAAAACCTCCAAACCTGCATTCCTAATGTGTTTGTTTTGAAGAACACAAGTTCTATAGGATGTCAATAGGTTTGTGAACAAAGTGTGTGTAGTCAAATATGTTTATCTCTGAAGAGTCTTGCAGTAAGGACACTGACAGAATTTGTGAAACTCAGTTTGGCCGGTGTGGCTAGTGAAGCTATCACAAGGATGTTGTCTGCAGCATTTTGCTGACCTGACTGCTGCCCAGAATTCTCTTTAAGAAGCACTCTGTAAGAGTGGTTCTATTGAACTGCTGAGAAGAAGTTACTGTGGAACTGTATTGACTGCAGCAGGACTAATTTAAGACACAGCATCCCTTGCACCACAAATCTCTTTAGTTTCCAAGTTCTTAGAGTGAGGATTTGGAGGGCAAGTTCAGATAGAAAAGGCTAGCACCTGATCTGAGTCTGTTTGGTTCCTGAATTTTCAGAGAGTGGGAGGAGGGAGTTCATATAGGGAGGAATGTATCTGGTACTTTTGGCTCCTGAGTTCTGATGATCAGAGGTGGCAGAGTTAGAGGTACCTGCATTCTAAAGGGAAAGGGAGCAGTGCTCTTCTAAGAACCTTGTTTTGTGGATGTTCAAAATAATAGTCTGGACAGATGGAGAAAGCAGCTAATAGGATAGCTCTCATCCTTCCCAACGTCAGCAGGCTTCCTTACAAACAGAGGGGTGGGGGTAGAACAAAGAACTATGTAGAAAGCCCTGAGAGGAATGACCTGATGTATAAAGAACCATCCCACAGGTGCCTCATCTGGGAAGGGTCTGAGACACACTGGAGAGAGGGCAAAAGGGAGGGAAGAAGGGAGAGGGAGGGAGGGATAAGGAGGGGGGGGCAAAGAAAGAGACTTCCTACATTTTTTAGCTTTTCAACTTGGAAGAGAAAGCGATCATGACTGAAGGGGTATTTGGGAGCCCAGTGGCGATGAAGGAAGCTACCTCTGGATGGTAATCAGACTTCACAGCCAGAGGCAGAATAATTATTACTTTGAAAAGCATAAACAAACCAGTGAGGGCTGAGGTCTCTGGGTCAGGCTTGGAAGACAGGGTGCTGGAGGAAAGTCATCATAAACTAGTTGGCCCCAAGGAAGGGAGATCAGAGGCCCTGGTCCAAGGGAACATCTAAGAAGGAGGCCTGTGAACACCCTTGCCCCATCCATCTAGGCAGAGAGGTATTTCCACACAAGGCGCATCCATCAATAAACTCTTTTCCTTCTGAAGTTGACTGTGAGTAACTTGTTTGGCTCTCACTGTGGTTTCTGATGAACAACAAGCAGAAACCATACACCACACATTTAAACACATAACGGTGAAATTAAAAAAAAATTAATTTTATTTTTTATTTTTAAAGTTTACATCCAAATTAGTTAGCATATAGTGAAACAATGATTTCAGGAGTAGATTCCTTAATGCCTCTTACCCATGTAGCCCATCACCTCCCACAAGCCCTCCAGGAATGCTCAGTTTGTTCTCCATATTTATGAGTCTGTTCTATAACAGTGCAATTTTATTCACAGGACTGGATGGAGAGGGGCCCCAGCCTACAACGTGTGTTGCAAATGACTGCTTGTCATTTGTGAGGTGATTTTTAGGACAGATAGACAATTGTACAAAATTTAATAGTTGCCATATATTTTACTGTGAATTAAAAAGATCTGAAGTCTTTGACTTTTTTTTTCCTTTTTATAGAAAACCTATCACTTTTTGAATTAAGCCAAATATTTAAAAAGCGGTTTGATTTAAAGTTGGTTAAATTTTTTTTCTAGGTAAATAAGAGCAGAAGGTATACAGAGATATGGACAAAATCATGAAGGTGGTTTGCCAGTGACTGTAGTTTGGTAAACCCTAGACTAGAGTGGTAGAAAGGCCCTGGGCTTTGGATTTTGACAAGTCTGACTTGTGTTACTCATTTAGCTGTGTGACCTTGGGCAAATTATTTAACTTCTCTGTCTCAGTTGCCACTTTTGGAAACACTAAAGGCTATATGATATTGATTTCCTGCCAAGTAGCAGGCCCTGTTGTGTTTGGGGATCCCCAGAGAGTGTCTCAGATGTGTTTACAACCTGGTCTATTAGGGGGTTGCCCTTTCAGCTTCAACTGGGGAACTGGAGCAGGAGGCAGTGATGTGGACATGTCCTTGGCCTGCAGTGCTGCACTGCCATTGTGCCTCCCTGTGCCACCCCCTTCGGAAATAGCTTCTGAGACACAGGAAGGAGTTAGTGCTATGGCTGCTACACATCCATGTCCTAACATTTGGGACATGGCTTCCCATCCTGGTGCTCCACCTTGGTGCATGGCTGTGTTTTCTGTTTTTGTCTATGAGAGCAATTCATGTTTTTTCCATGAGTAACACAGTTGTATTGAGAGAGGCAGGTTCGACTGGGATCAGGAAACCATTATTTCATCCTGTTTCAGCCTCTGTAACTTTATGCATGAAATACAGCCAGTCAATCAACAGCACTTAGCAGCTATGTCATTTGGGTAAGTGGCCTATCTGTCTAAGGTTCACTTTCCAGAAAGTATGGATCCAAAATTTATCTTCCCATCAGCAGTAGACAAGTGTGCTTGTTCCTGTGTGATCTTCAACACTGAACATAGTTTTAAAAGTCTTTTCTAATTTGGTATTATTTTAATTTTTGTTTATTTATACTAGAGTGGTTGATCTTTTTTTCCCATGTTTGTCACTTTCATCTCTTTGGTGAATTATTTTTGTCCTTTGCTCCCCCATGCCCCGCCTGCCATTGGGAGTGTTCCTGTATTTTTTTTTTTTTTGTAGTGACTCTTAAGAAGGTATTTTTTTTTTTACTCTAACATTGTTTATCAACATTTACATATATATATATATATATATATATATATATATATATATATGAGAGAGAGAGAGAGAAGCTGTTTTAAAATCCATGTCTCCACTGGCTGTCATTTCTGAATTTAATTTAGCTGAATGATTTTTATTCTAGTCGTTCTAGTCATATTTCTTTTTTCTGTCTGTCTAGTAGTTTTTTCTCCAGCATATTATTATAAAAAATTTAACCTACAACCTAGATTCTACAGCTCACATTTCATTATATTTGCTTTATCTCACATTTATCTGTGTAGTCATTACATAAATTAAATGGTGAATATTGTGAATTTTACATCGCTGATTGCTGGATTTTGTTGTGTTCCTTCCAGGGATGTTTGATGTAGTCCTGGCAGTTGAATTACTGCCCTTAAGTTACTTGAAGTTTACCCTGACACTTAGAGACTGGTGAAGCTTTGTTAGGTTGGGTGTAAAAGACCTTTCTGGGTTAGTTTATACCTACTACTAGTGCATGCCCCTCTGTGCTCCAAACTGAATGCCCTGGATGTTAGCAAAACTCTCCTTTTCTCCGGGGGAGCCGGAACATCCCCTAGATTGGGGTGAGCTCCCTTGACATTCTATGCCCAGCCTGGTAGGGTTTCTCCCTGCACAAGTGAGAGTTAGTGGTTAACAGCAGACTAGAGGGCACCCCTATGTAGAATTTTGGAATTCTTTCTTTGTGTAGTTTCTTCTTTTCTGGTTCTCTGCTCTGCAAATTCCAGAAACCTTAGCTTCATTGAATTTAATCTCTGAAGAGAGCAGAAGGAATTAACTGAGAATTATTAAACCCTACTTCAAAATTATTGTATGCAATTATGTATAGAAAACTAAAGAAATTATTCAGTGGGGGTCTGCTATCGCTGTACAGTTTCTTTTTACCAGGATTATAGTGAAAACACTTGGCCTGGTATGGTTCACCTTTGTCTTATGCTGTTTTGTTCAGGTTCTGCTGCTATTCATCTGTGTCTCTCATTTTTCTGATCTTATATGCTCTAAATTCTGAGTCTCTATTTAGAGATCTTCCTTCTTTTCTTTAAAAATGTTAATCATAAAACGCTGAAAGAAAACACAAAGAAAAGCAGAGAGCATAACTACTCCCCCAATTTTATCACTCATCTTCAACATTTACCAACGGTCAAAGGCTCTTGATTCTAATCGCAGAGTATTGTCCGATTTTATGTCTGCAATTCCTCTAAGGCAATAGTTGGTAACATTGGCTGCATGTTAGAATCACTGGGAAAACTTTTAAAACACCTATCCCCAGGCCACATTCAAGATCAATTAAATCTTGATCTCTGGATCTTGGATCTCTGGTCGTGGGACCCTGGCATCCTTACTTTATAAAGCTCACCAAGTGATCCCAGTGTGCAAAAAAAATGTGGAAACCACTGCTGTAAGGTAACTTTATGAAGAGTCTCCATCAGCTGCATCCCCAGGGAGGTCTTGCTGCCTTTCAATAGGGTGTGCAGAGAGCTGTCCACTGGTCACTGAGGAAGAGCGGCCAAGTCTGGCTGTGTCTGTGGGAGGCAGTTGCTCAGCTGTGCTCTATGACTAAATACCTTTTACTTAGAGGTCTCTGGATACTATCCTTTGTTGATGTAATGGTAGGGAGAAGGATTTGTTCAGTGTATTTTGTTGGGAACTGCCACTTCCAAATTAGGTCTGGGCTATGTTAGACTGAAACACAGGCACAAAGAGTGTTCTTAATTAGAGCAGTCAATAGCCTCTCCAGCAGTTTAGTGCTAAGTTTGGGGAGGGGGGCGGTTGTTTGTTTTGTTTGTTTGTTTGTTTTTGTTTCGTTTAAAAATTTTTTTTAATGTTTT
The DNA here is from genome assembly GCF_018350215.1 of Panthera leo. Classification (NCBI taxonomy): domain Eukaryota; kingdom Metazoa; phylum Chordata; class Mammalia; order Carnivora; family Felidae; genus Panthera; species Panthera leo. The sequence continues at coordinate 24,416,496 of NC_056693.1, read as the reverse complement.
TATTTATTTTTGAGACAAAGAGAGACAGAGCATGGGCAGGGGAGGGGCAGAGACAGAGGGAAACACAGAATCCGAAGCAGGCTCCAGGCTCTGAGCCAGCACAGAGCCCGACGCGGCTTGAACTCAGACCGCGAGATCATGACCTGAGCTGAAGTCAGATGCTCCACCGACTAAGCCACCCAGGCGCCCCTGTTTTGTTTTGTTTTCCATTTCCTTATTTTACTTTGAGTTTTTAAGTAATTGTGTGAGGTAGGTATCATTTTAGAGATGGAAAAAGGATGCATAATATTAGAGATCTGTGCTCAAGGTCATGGACACTGTTAATAGGCTCCAAACCAGGACTAGTTCCCAGGTTTTCCTTCCTTATAACAGTGCTCTCCCTTACATGGAGTGTCTCCTCTGGCAGGCTATGAGCATGCTATAGATCCTGGGGAGAAAGCTTGGGATACTACAGATAATTCTGGTGTTCAGTGCAGGAATTTCATTTATGTGGCCATGAGTTCCTGCAGGGCTGTCTCAATGGCACACTTGTATTATTGGTCATAGTAGGCCTGGTGAGGTTTAGGAAAAGATGTAAAATAAGTTTGAAAGAAGATAGCCTTCTCAACATCTATAGGAGAGATAAGCATGCTTATGCACTGTTCTGGGAGAGTAAATTCAACTACTTTGGAGGGGAATTTGGTAGTATCTATTAAAATAAATGTGTAATTCCTATGACTGAACAATTTCACTTGTGGATATCTACTATAGAAAAATACTCGCTGGTGCCTTGGGCTGGAAGTGTGGACAAGGCTGTTCATCACAGCATTGTTTATAATAGTGAAAATTTTGAAACAAGGGTTCATTATTGTGGAATGTTAAATAAATAATGGCATAAAATGAAGTAGGTTACTCACTTAATGTTAAATAAATAATGGCATAAAATTATTGTGAGAGACTATGTAAATACTATGTACAAGTATTGCAATAATAAGATTTAGTAACAATAAACAATAATAACAATAAGATTTATGTATACTAAGTGCAATGACTTCTAAGACATAGTGTAGAGAAAAAAAAGAAAGTTGTAGAAATGAAAGTACAATATGAAATCATTTACTTAAAACAAAATGAAAAAGAAATAAAATAACATATATATGCGAATGCATGAAAAGAGTCTAGTCTGGAAGGAATATACAACACATTGGTAATGGTAGTTCTGAAATGGAGAGAGGAGACTAGTTTTAGGGATGTGTGGTTACAGGGTACTTTAGCTGAATGTTTGATATTATTTGAAAAATTAATGTTTTAGTAATCTAAATAAAATAGGTTCCTTGAAAAACAAATGAACACCTATTAAGCCAAACTGGTCTTTTATTCAGTGCAACCTGTAAGGACTATGACACTACCTCTTGAGAAATGAAATCTTTATGTGAACTCAGTAGAGCCCATTTCACTTTCCCCTTTCCTAGACCCATCTTACATTTAATTTGGCTCAAGAGCCATCAAGCCATACTTAAGAGGATCAGGAACAATCTAATAATTATCTTGATTTTAGCAAAAAGTCAAGTGTGATTCAGCAGACAGATGACACTTGACTTTTCTAGAGTGCTGTTCACAGGGGTTCTTGGTTTATGCTTTGGGTTCTCAGAAGGATAGGGGCGGAGCCATGGCATATCACACACCTGCAGGCCCAATTGTGCCACTGTTACTGAACCCCAACCTTGGTTTTGATTGGAAATGAATTTCAGCTTTATTCAGAAGGCCAGCAACTTGGGGAAGAAGCAGACTCTTGCCCAAAAGCCAACTCCGAGGTTTCTGCTTTGCTCAAGAGTTTTTCAAGGGGTTTACCATAGTTAATCAGGAAAGAGAATGCAGTGGTCTGCAACATTTCTTGATTATGGGCATACTTGATGGTGCCATGTACAAATGTTATCTCAGTGCTTGGAGTGCAAGTGTGTCTGGTGCTTATTCTGTGATGTGCAGGAGTACTCTGTTCTTTATGCAAAGGAGAGCAAGGTATACAGATACACAGAGAGATAAATTATTTGCATAACCTAAAATTATTTGTATGACCTAAATTAGTAAAATTTAGTAAAATTATTTGCATGACCTAAAAAAGGAAAAACATTTTTCTAAAAAAATTTCTGAGCTCATCATAAAGCTGAGGTGGCTCCAAACAGATTTGCTGGCCTCTGCAGCCTGGGAATGTTTTGGTCCTTCACTCCTCAAGGCCAGTGGTCTGTCTGCTATGGATCAAGGAACTTAGATCAGCAAGTAAAGAGAGTGTTAACTTAAAGCAAGTTGACTCTTAAGACTGGAGTGCTGTTACCATGAGGGCATTGAGGTGCTCTTTGCAACCTTGTGGGTTTTTGGAAACTAAGGTTGGGCTCATGACAGGGTGATCAGGAAATGATCTTTCTAACTCTCATCATGCCTTTGGGACTATCACCTTTGTTCGTCCCTCCACCTAAGATGGTCTCTCAACTTCTTTCTGTTTAGCTATTCTGAGTCTCTGTTCAGTTTGCTCATTCAATGATTTGAAAATTATTTAAGCTTCTTCAGAGCAGAGAATCTTGTCTGTTTTGGTCACTGAAATATTTTAAACACTTGTCATAGTGTCTGGCACATAGTCAGCAAACATTTGTTAAATGAAGGAATAAAATATTTATCCAGTTCCTGCTGTGCATTTGGGCTGTGCAGTAAGGGCACAGTGTTGATCATTTCCTGCCCTGGGGTGCTCAGTATTATGTCAGAAGGACATGGTGGGCAAGCTACTTCATCAAGAAGAGGAAAAGCTTCCTTAAGGAAGTGGCATTTTTTATATAAACTGAAGGGTGAGTAGAGTTAGCCATAAGACAAACTGGGAAGGGAATTCCTAGCAGGAGGAAAAGCAAATGTAAGGGCCCTGAGGTAAGTATAAGAAATAATAGAAATAAAAGTAAACCCAGTGGTGGGAGGAGGCTGTCAGATGGCAAAAGATCAGGGTGTGGACATGGGCAGGAATGGGTCCTGCAGCCCTTGCAAGTCTTGAATTTTGAGTTCCCATAATGTATAACAAAGGGCCTAGTACATATCTGTCATATAGTAGATCCAAAATGAGATTTATTGTTGTGTTTAATTTTGCCACTTTTAGAAACACTCCACTCACCCGTAATTTATTTCCACCTACAGTGATGTCTCCAATTTGCAATGTCATTGTAGTGTCCATCACATCCTGTTATTTATATGTCTGCAGATTTTTCTTAAGTGATCCTCACACTCCACACCTCCATTTGATTTTGGTGGGCCTGTCAATCAGGTTGATCTCTTTGCTCTTTTGGGGAGTGGGTACAGCATTCAGACTGACCAATCAAAGTGTCCTGTAGTCTGGCTCAGTGAGTCCTGTGGGGGAGAAAGGGAAGGTGACCCAGAGACAGCAGATCAAAATTTAAGGAATTGACATAGATGTGGGGAAGAGAAGGGCTCTTTCTCTTCTTTAGTATTATTAATATTACAGAAAAGCAGATCCCAGCCAGGATCTGCCTGGTGTTCTCTTTGATTCTCTTTATGTTTCTTGGCTCTGCTTCCTTCTGTGAGAGCTTCATGCTTAAGAAGTTTCTTTCTATGGGGCAGCAGTGTTTTGGAGCCATTGTTTGCATCTCCAGATCCAGTTGTGCCTAAGAATGAAGCATGAAATAGGACCAGTGGATGTATAGGAATACAATTCATTGTTTTAGTTTATTTTTTGTATGTTGGTCTTATCTCTCTAGATAGATAGTAGGTACCTAAGAGACAACTTCCAAGCCCAATATTTTTGTTGTTGTTGTTGTCATTAATAGTGCCCAGTGTACTAGTTAACATACAGCAGTTGGTCAAACTATCTGGTGACTATCTGATGACTAACAAAGAAACTACATCACAAAGTTTGGTAACAATATGTTGGATCATTTTACTCCTGAATTAATCAGTGAGTAATGAGGATTTCAAAATATAGGTTCATGTTTCAACTTCAGAGAGACTCCATGAGCTGAAAAATTGCTCCTTGGGTTGAAGGATTTGTTTGTAATACTATTTTTCCCATTCTTCAAGTAATAAGGTGCAAGTGAAGAAAGCACAGGGATACAATGTAGGTTTTGAGGAAAACAAAGTGTAGGATTCCCATTTGGCATCATGCTACATGTAGGGTATTTTATATTTCCAATTCTTCTTGTCTTGGAGATACATTTGCATTTCAGTCTATCTAGCATACTGGACAGAATGTGTTTTGGGGGACAGGAGGAGTTGATTACACTGGTACTGTTCAGTGACATGCTCCATGGCCTCCTGAGATGTGCTGTGGCATCGTCTCCCCTGGCTTTGCTCCAGTTGTAGCTCTTTCAGTGTCACTGGCTGTTGGCCCTGGGACAACACAGACTGGGGAAGAACGTTGTTGTATTTGCTTACTAGCATCTTTGATTACTGATGTTGATTTTGTTTTGTTTTGTTTTGTTTTTTGCATTGTGCATGCAAATCAAATTGCTAGAATACATCTAAGCAGATGGTTCTCCTATATCCAGGAAAGACATTGAATGCTGTTGTGTGGGAAGTTCAGAGCAGTGGATTTTATTATTTATTTATTTATTTATTTATTTAGAATTTATATTCAAGTTAGTTAGCAGATAGTGCAATAACGATTTCAGGAGTGGATTCCAGTGATTCATCCCCTGTATATAAAACCCAGTGCTCATCCCAACAAGTGTCTTCCTTAATGCCCCTTATCCATTCAGCCCATCTCCCCACCTAAACCCCTCCAACAACCCTCAGTTTGTTCTCCATATTTAAGAGTCTCTTATGTTTTGTTCGCTTCCCCGTTTTTTTTTTTTTAATTAATGTTTTTATTTATTTTTGAGACAGAGAGAGACAGAAAGTGAGCAGGGGAGGGGCAGAGACAGAGGGAGACACAGAATCTAAAACAGGCTCCAGGCTCTGAGCTGTCAGCACAGATCCCGACACGGGGCTCAAACTCAGGGACCGCGAGATCATGACCTGAGCTGAAGCCAGATGCTTAACTGACTGAGTCACCCAGGCGCCCCATCTCTTCCCTGTTTTTACATTATTTTTGCTTCTCTTCCCTTATGTTCATCTGTTTTGTATCTTAAATTCCACATATGAGTGAAGTCCTATGATATATATCTTTCTCTGACTGACTTATTTCACTTAGCCTAATACCCTCTAGTTCCATCCATGTTGTGGCAAATAGCAAGATTTCATTCTCTTTGATTGCTGGATAATACTCCATTGTATATATATACCACATCTTCTTTATCCATTTATATGTCGATGGATATTTGGGCTCTTTCCATACTTTGGCTATTGCCAATAGTGCTGCTATAAACATTGAGGTGCATGTACCCCTTTGAAATAACACACTTGTATCCCTTGGATATATACCTAGTAGTGCAATTGCTGGATCGTAGGGTACTTCTATTTTTAATTTTTTGCAAAACCTCCCATAATGTTTTCCAGAGTGGCTACACCAGTTTGCATTCTCACCAGCAGTGCAAAAGAGATCCTCTTTCTCTGCATCCTTGCCAACATCTGTTGTTGCCTGAGTTGTTGATGTTAGCCATTCTGACAGGTGTAAGGTGGTATCTCATTGTGGTTTTGATTTGTATTTCCCTGATGATGAGTGATGTTGAGCATTTTTTCATGTGTCTGTTGGCCCTCTGGATGTCTTCTTTTGAGAAGTGTCTATTCATGTCTTTTGCTCATTTCTTCACTGGATTATTTGCTTTTTGGGTGAGTTTGATAAGTTCTTTATAGATTTTGGATACTAACCCTTTATCTGATATGTCACTTGCAAATATCTTCTCCCATTTCATCAGTTGTCTTTTAGTTTTGCTGACTGTTTCCTTTGCTGTATAGAAGCTTTTTACCTTGACGAGGTCCCAATAGTTCATTTTTGCTTTGTTTTCTTGCCTGCGGAGACGTGTTGAGGAAGAAGTTGCTGCAGCTGAGGTCAAAGAGGTTTTTGCCTGCTTTCTCCTTGAGGATTTTGATGGCTTCCTGTCTTACATTGAGGTCTTTCATCCATTTTGAGTTTATTTTTGTGTATGGTGTGAGAAAGTGGTCCAGGTTCATTCTTCTGCATGTCACTGTCCAGTTTTCCCAGCACCACTTGCTGAAGACAATGTCTTTATTCCACTGGATATTCCATTGGCCATATGTTTGTGGGTCCATTTCTGGTTTCTCTATTCTGTTCCATTGATCTGAGTGTCTGTTTTAGTGTCAGTACCATACTGTCTTGATGATTACAGCTTTGTAATAGACCTTGAAGTCTGGGATTGTCATGCCTCCTGTTTTGGTTTTCTTTTTCAGTATTGCTTTGGCTATTCAGTATTTTTTCTGGTTCCATACAAATTTTAGGATTGTTTGTTATATCTCTGTGAAGAGTTCTGGTGTTATTTTGATAGAGATTGCACTGAATATGTAGAATGCTTTGGGTAGTATCGACATTCTAACAATATTTGTTCTTCCGGTCCATGAGCATGGAATATAGTGCAGTGGATTTTAAATCTCACCACTTTCATGAAGCCATATTCTTACATGTGAAAACTAGGCTCTCACTTCAAATGACCCTGAAGGGATATAGAACAGAAAGCTTATATGGATTGTCCAGGCAAGCCTGCCAAGCCACATGGGCAGGGAAGCTACAAGGTGAATTGTCAGAAACCCTGTTTGGGGACTTGTTCAGTCCTTGGCAGTTCCTTTCACTGAGAACCATCCATAAGGGGAAGTGCCCAATAGCCCTGCTGCTCCCACTTCACATTTCCTTTCCCCTCCTCCTCCTCCTCCTCCTCCTTCTCTTTTGGACTATAGGCACAGACAGCTGAGTTAATCATTCTCGGTTCTCAGCATGCTCTCTCACCATCAGCTGGAGCAAAGCCCTCTTTTGTTCTGTACATTTGTCATTCCCTGTGTTCTCATCTCACTTCCACACCCTTGCCTCTCCAACCCCTCTAGGTACTCATCTTGTGTTTTGATATATGTTCTGAAGAATGTATGTTTCATTGTAAAATAGGGAGAATTCTTTTGGCATAAGTTTTTTTTAACTTTAAAAAAAAGTTTTTTTTTAAATTTATTTTGAGAGAGAGATAATGGGAGCAGGAGCAGGGGAGAGGTGGAGAATTCCAAGCAGGATCCCTCTCAGCATAAAGCCCCATGTGGGGCTCAAGCTCATGAATCATGAGATCATGACCTGAGCCGAAATCAAGAGGTGGATGCTTAACCAACGGAGCCACCCAGGTGCCCCTCTTTTGGCATGAGTTTTTAATTTCATGATTGAGCTTGTGTTCTAGACCCTGACTACTCAATGTGTGGCCTTCAGACCAGCAGCATCACCTGGAGATTGCCAGAAACACAGAATTTCAGGCCCTGCCCCACACTTACTGAAATAGACCCTTCATTTTAATGAGATACTAGTATTTTGCCTGTACATTTAAGTTGGAGAAGTTCTTTTTTAATTTTTTTAATGTTTATTTATTTTTGAGACAGAGAGAGACAGAGCATGAACGGGGGAGGGTCAGAGAGAGAGAGGGAGACACAGAATCTGAAGCAGGCTCCAGGCTCTGAGCTGTCAGCACAGAGCCCGACGCGGGGCTCAAACTCATGGACCGTGAGATCATGACCTGAGCCGAAGTAGGACACTTAATCGACTGAGCCACCCAGGCTCCCAAGAAGTTCTTTTTTAAAAAAAATATAATTTATTGTCAAATTGGTTTCCATACAACACCCAGTTAAGTTGGAGAAGTTCTGATCTCATTTATAGTCTGTTTCTTCCTCTTTCTACTTAATAAGTTGTGTTGCCCTCTGTACACCCAGTTTGTTGCTTCTAATTGCTTCATTTCTGTGATATTCATCTACACTGTTTTCTTCTCCATTCTTCCAGTGGTGGACACCTTCTCTGGTTCCCATAATTGTATTAAGTGACCCTATCTTTCTGGCCAGATGTTATTATTTGTTTCACATTGGGACAATCAGATTCTTCCTCCAGGGAGTTTGCACCTGTGTCTGAGATATAACAATTCAGCCTGGATTGACTGAGGAAATAGAAACTTGACGGCTGTAGAATGGGCATACGCTGGAAGAACAGAGCAAGGGAGAAACCACAAAACAGAGATGAGAGACAAATGGAAGGTTCCAGTTCCTTCCCAAGGCCTAGCGGCCAGTGGGCTCCTTGAGGTACTTTCATGCCTTTAAAATGCACTCTTCCCTGTTTCTTTATTTGAAAAATTTGCCATATATATATATGTGTGTGTGTGTGTGTGTGTGTATACATACACACATAAAGCTGTTTTGATCATTTGTAAGTGTACAATTCAGTGATATTACATTCACATTGTTGTACAGCCATCACTGTCATCCACCTCCAGAACTTTTTCATAATCTGTAATTAAAATTTTGTACTTCCTCTTTTTTGAAATTTGAGTTTGTTTTTATTCCATGTAAACCACAGACCATAAAAATAAAAAAAAAAACCACTAAAAATCAGTAGTTTTTCTCATAATATGATCTGAGACAAGTCTGTGAGATAGAAATGACTAACCTAGGGGTGCCTGGGTGGCTCAGTTAGTTCAACATCCTACTTCAGCTCAGGCCATGATCTCAACATTCATGAGTTTGAGCCCATGTGGGGTTCTGTGCAGACAGCTCAGAGCCTGGAGCCTACTTCGGATTCTGTGTCTCCCTCTCTTTCTCTGCCCTTCCCCACTCACACTTTCTCTCTCTATCAAGAAAAAAAGTGAACATTAAAAAGTTAAAAAAAAAAAAAGGACTAATCTATAAAGAAGGAATATGTGATTGAATCAGGAGTTTTTGTTTGTTTGTTTTTGGATCAGGAATTTTAAACTCAGACTCATAGATGGGAGAACTCTCTGAAATCGGATGGAGCATTTGGTTTAATAGGTATGTATTTTGGAGGAGAAGACCAATAGCTTTCATTAGCCTTTCAGAGGGCTTCAAGAGCAATGGAAAGTTACTAACTTGTGGGTTTAATGATCTCTTAATTTATTAAGTGAAATTTGCCCTGGGGATACACTGCTACTTAAAACACAGTCCTTGCTTCAGTGAGTCCAGTTTGCAGAGAACTGTGGGCTGTGAGATGTGAGCTGAGAAGAGAAGGCCACCAGGGACATCTACCTGGCCAGAGGGAGCCAGCTTTGTGCTCCATCAGACCACTTTCCTTTTTGGTAAAACCCCAGGAAAATCAGAGCAGAAAGGCTGAGTTGTATCCAGGGGACTTTCTCTAAGGTGAGCAGTGAGGTCCAACTCCATCTGGTCTTCTACATCCTGGGACCCCTCTGAAGTTCTATGAACTAAATGAGGAAGCCCATATACAATGCCTAACAGTGTCTTGCACATAGAACATGCTCAATAAGTGTGAGCCATTATCATCTTGAGGCAATGCAAGATTGGGAAAATGAAGTTTTTCCATGTTTGACAGTCTTTAAGATCAGATGTCACAAGCTGGTAGACAAGTAGGTGATGTCTGTGGCCTGCTGACACTTTTTGTTTGCCCCAAAGAATTTGAAAAAAAAAAAAAAAGAACATTTGTTGTCAACAATAAAAAATGAGATTCACAGAGAAGTCCTGATTTTGAACTTATTTTTTTTTTTAAATCAGCAGGTGTGACAACCCTTGGCTGGAGCTGAGCACTTAGTGACTTCTGTGTGTGTCTTCTCTGCTCACCACAGGCCCAAGCACTTTTCATAGCCTCTACTGGGCTTTCCTGTTGATGTTACTAGCCTGGCCTCTGTGAGCTTTATGGTTTATGACTTCTGTCTTAAAATACTGTGTCCAGTTTGGATCTGGAATGTGAAGATGTTGGAAGGAGCCTTGAGCAAGAGAAGTCTAAAAGGATTTAAATTTAATTGAATATTTTAAAATAAACTTTTCTTCTTTATCAATAAAATTTGATCAATGGGCCATGGCCACTTGTCTTGCTTCCCAGTGAGAGCAGCCTAAGTAACAGTTCAGGCTGTTGTGTGTCACAATGTCCTGCTGCTGTTTCTACTGCTGCCGCTGGCTTTGCAGACCAGGAGTCCTAATGCATGGAGCCAAGTAACAGGAGAGAGGACAGCACCTGTGTCCTGGCTGGAATACGTCCATGGAGGTCTTGGCTTTTTGCTCACAGAAAGAGGTGAGTAACGTGACCTGAACATGTGGATAGTCAGAGCCAACTTGACTTTTTGACCAGTAGAGGCAGAGAAAGTCAGCAGATAGTGAGGTCCCTCTCCTCCCTCTGGCTGGCTGTACTGAGATGCAAATCTATGTGGCCTCTCTGAAGAGGCCCTGAGTGAGCAGTAAGATGTATTTTGCTATGGAGCTGTGACAGCTTGAAATTGCATCACCTGGTATTTATTTGTTTTACCCTTTTCCCTGCCTCAGTCTGTCTTCCTTATTCTTGCTTATCTGGGAATGAACCTCCAATAAAGCTTTAGCATGTAAGGTTGCCACAGTCTCTGCTTTCCAGAAAAACTAAAGTGTATATGCTCATCTTAGGCAACTTGTAAAATCCTGAAAAACATAAAGAAGACAATAAAAATAATTCACCCATAATCCTTCCATCCATTGTTAACCACTGTGAATATATTGGTGTATTTGAGGTTGCTGCTTCTCCTCTCTCTCTCCACTCCTTCCCTCTCTCTTCTGTCATTTAAACAGATGAGACAGGAAACTGAGGCTGGAAGAAATGGTCTGAAAAGGTAGGACTGAGAGAAGACTTCCTACTTGTCTTGCTGCAAGGAAAGAGATTTTAAAATGAAGATGCTGAATAAAAGGATAATAAATTAAATAGCAAAATCAGAAAGAGAGATTAGATGCATAAAAGAATGCCAAGATTGCCAGAAGCATTCTGCATTGGAAAGAATTTCTAGGAAGGAAGCCTGTGTGATCCCCAATGACTGAAGTAAGCATGGGGCTATGGGGGGAGAATAACAAAAACCATGGCATGAAGGTGCTCAGGGCAGCATCTTCTCTGTCAGAAGACAAACTAGCTAGAGAAAAACTGGCTCAGAAGACAAGCACTTGATGGAAAAGAAGAGGGAGAAACAAGAGAAGGAGAAACAATGTAAATTGAGTTTATTGTGTTTATAAAAATCTCATATATGATTAATTGTCTTTGAATTTTCATAAGAGGTTGTTTGGCAATGGGGAAAAAGAATTGTAAATAAATATGTACAATATGTAAATACATTTATAATAACACATAGGTCTGAGAGTGTAAAGTGTTCAGTAGGGTGTAAGTAATAGCGATACAGCCCAACACTGAGCTAAATAGTTCCTCATTGGTATTATTTGCTAATCATTTCTGGAGGTGACTCAGGATAGATGGTAATAAAATTTTGAGGGAATGTATTTTTGATTGACCCCAAAATGATTTTGCTGCAAAATTCAAATGTAGTGAGTATAATGTGGAGTTTATACTCCTCAAGAGAACTCTATAGATTTTCATATCCCATTTACATCAATAGCAAGATAATTTATCTTGATTACAGGGGGTACTGAGGGAAGTAATTGTCATGTGCTGCTTATTATAGTTCTTCCAAATAAATTGAAAACTCCAAAGTTATAGAGGTTTTAAAACCAGCCATAAGGCATGCACAATAGCATTTGTTTCAATAATCAATAGTAAATGATCCATGAATTAGAAATGCTTTCTTGGAGTGATCATAATGGTTTTTATTCCTTTCTTTTCCACATCATTAACAATCAGCTTTTAAAAAAACATGGCTAGACCTGGGTGGCCGTTTCTCAAGAAGGGGCTGCATCTGTGTGCCTGAGCCCTTAGAACTGACCACCGGGCCGATGCAGAGCCTTCTTGACATCTCAGACATGGCATAGTGGGGGTCTCTGTACCAGCTCCAGTCTTCAGGTGTAAACACACACTATGCACACTGTTTAAGATTTTTTTGAATTCATTGCCAATATTTAAAAATCAAGAGATTCCACATGAGAAAACACACTTATGGTTTCTCTTTTGAAAATTAGAAAATTGGCTATATTAGGTCTGATTCTGCTATGACAGTCTGCTAAGGCTGTGGGTGACTGTCTCTTTTCTAAATGGGGATGAGCTCTGCAAAGAGAACCTTCCACATCCTCACTTCTCTACTTATTTTTTTTTTTAATCTTTCTGGCTTCTGTAGTCATTTGAACTTGGGATCATTACTCTATCCACACCAGCTTTTACCCCTAAGTCCCCACTATTATGGGCTGAATTGTGTCCCTTCCAAAATTCACATGTTGAAGTCCTAAATGCAGTGCCTGAGAATGTATTTAGAGATAGAGTTTTGAGAGTTAATTAGGTAAAATGAGGTCATATGTGTGGGCCTAATCCAACATGACTGATGTCCTTATAAGAAGAGAGTAAGACACAGACACACACAGAGGGAAGACAAAGTGAAGACAGAGGGAGAAAGCGGTCACCTGCAAGCCAAGATGAGAGGGCTGAGAAGAGACCAACTCTGCCAATACCTTCATCTTGGACTTCTAACATCCAGAAATGTGAGGGAAAAAATTTCTGTTCTTTAAGCCACCCAATCTGTGCTATGTAATGGTAGCCATAGTAAACTGACATACCCACTCATCACTGTGCTCAGCAAAATGAGGGCTCTTCCTCATAGCACATTCTTCTAAGAAGTGGGAGTGTGAGTAACACGCCCTCATCATTGTTGTGCTTGTTGTCATCCTATCATCGCTTCCTAACCTGTATTTAGCCTTTCAGTCTTTCCCAAGCTGTTTGATATACATGTTGTCAGAATATTCACTAAATAAACATGTGAGACTAGTGGTGGGTTCATGTCCATTTCTTCAGATGAGAAAACTGAGACCTAGGGAATTTTCAGGGCCCAATCCAGGATGCCTACCTCTCCCAGTTCAGCAGCTCCCTGAAGCACTACCTCCTCCCTTGCTCTCCCCAAGGTGGAGAGGGGAGGCTTGAAAAGCTTCAGGCAGTTACTGAGAGCTCTAACAGATTGCTCTATGGTGTGGGGGCCCTGGGAACCTGGGACATGGTCAGGAAATCTTGCTCCCTGACATTGACACTTCTAAGAAACTGTGCATAATGGTGAGGTGCAGCCTCTGAGAGATAGTGAGACTCATTTGCAAATGAAACAAGGTATTTGTCAAGTCTGCAGCAAAATGACCTTGGTGTTGGCATCCTTGGGAATTGTTTCTGGAATATGTCTGGGGGAGGAAGCTCTGAGTGGTTTCCAGATGCAAGGGGGAACCCCCTGGTGGAAAGAAGTGGCCAAGAGTCCTGACGGCCAAATTCTCATCCATCCTTGACCTGGGCTGAAGCCACACCTGCAAGCAGAAACCCAGATCTAGATGGACAGCTGGTCAGAGCAACCTGCTGTGTGTCCCTTTCTCCTCAGTCACACCTGGGTCCTGTAGATGTTGGCTCTTCTCAGGGGACTATCTCATTCAGTCCATGAGCAGGGGGGAGGAGGTGGTACAGAGAGACAGGGGAATATTCTAGTTGCTTTGACTTGTCCTTCATGTATTCTGCAGTTGTTGCTTACCATTTGTATATGCCTCACATCCTCTCAGCTTCACCTGCCTCCACCCATAGCTCAGGCAGACACTTCTGTGGGCCTCTACTTACTTTGCAGGGAAAGTACGTCACCTCAAACATGTGATCTTTTTCTGAAGGCTTTGGAAGATGGGGTTCTATTGTTGGGGTCGCTGACAGAATTTTGCAGCTGTCCAGTGACCCCACTCATTACCCCTCACTCCCCCACTACTCCCCAATTCTCCATTTTCAGGAACTCTTCCCTTTGGGCTCCCCTCCAGGTCTTTATCTCATTTTATGCAAAAGAGCTCTGTGCCCCCCCCCCCCCACTCTGTCCACCTAAAGACTCATTGATATGGTCATTTCATTTTAAATCATTATGTTATCATATTATTTATATGATCTAAAATGGCCCATCCTTCTCAGCTCACCTTTGGCTGCCAAAAATGAGGAGACAATTAGACATTTCAAATCCTTCACTTTTTTTTTTCTCCTCATCAGTCTTGGAGAGAGGAAAAAAAAAACATTTAGAGATTTGATTTTCTACGTGATATGAATTATGTCACTCTTCCTTCACTTTCAAATCTTAGAAAATTTTCCACTGGGGGTATTTGTACTAAAATTCAGTCAATTTCATTTAACCCTGACTAAAATTCACCAAGTGCCTATTCTTTACCAGGCTTCATGCTCAAGCAAGTCACAATGAAGTAAACTGGAATTTTCCAGACAGAGCCATAATGCTAATGACTATGATGTATACAAGTTGCTTAGGAAACACTGAGGAGGGATGGAGGCAGGGGTGGGGGCTGGGGAGGTTTTAGCTGCATCCTGGAGTTGCCCCAGTGCCTTGACCTTTCCCATCCCCAGCAGGCTCAACAAGAATTGGTATCACTTCATCTCCTCCTTCTCCACCCCTAATCACTGTCTTTTCTGGAAGAAGAGGGACTGTGAGGTCTTTGCTATGCTCAGTAGGCTGACTTCGGGCTCCTTTATTCCTGTTTAGTCCTTCCTCTGATGTTGAGGTTCCATTTCTTGGAGCTAGTAAGAGATAAGTGGAGCAGAGAAAAATGCCAGTTTTCATTGTTTGAAGAGAGAATGTATCCCATCCTTTGGGAAGTCAACTGCTTTTGGACCCACTTGGCTGCTTTTCTGCTTGGGAAACAGCTCCTCTGTGGGTAAGGCAGAAAGTCTGAATGAGGAAGAGGGTGACCAACTCCTCCCATGGATATTGTGAAAGGCAGGGCTGCCAGTGGAAGGCATGGAGAAGGCCCTTCAAACTCTGCCTCTGAGGCCTTAGCCATGCTGCATGATCCTCTCTTCAGTTTCGGACACCTAACAGAGGAGGAAGCACTGGGCTGGCAATAGGGATGTGCTTGGTGCATCTTGAGACCCTGGGCTGAGTCCATGTTTTCGAACTTTAAAAGAGGGCAGAGAGACAGCTTATTTAAGCAACTTTGTTTGCTCCAATTTATTTCCTAACATTCCGGGGCTCTGGGACAGATCTGAAGTAAAAGGTGATGGAATAAATGCAGAGGTATAATGCAGAAGTGAACGGAGATGAGAAGAAGGTGGAGGGCAGAAGACAGAAAAACAAAAGGGGAAGGCAGAGAAGAAAAACCAAAGAGAGAGACAGTGGGGACAGAGAGGGAAAGAGGGAGAGAGAGAGAGGATGAATGAACAATAGAGGAAGAATATAATGAATGACAAGGAGGCAGGATTTTCTTCCATTTGTTTGGATTCTGCCCTAGCTGCTGGTCTCTATGGTGATGGGATTCAGTGAAAGGAGGGAGGGAGATGGTTGCCTTTGCCTTTCCTAGAAGGAAGTAGCCCCACTGCAGAAGTTGTCACAGGGCCTGGTCTGGTGTACTTCTCTCCACTGGGCCTGTCTGTGGCTGTTTGCAAGTTTTCTTTCTACAGAACTTAGTGCCTTGCTTTTGTAGCACTTATCACAATTTACAGTTGATCATCAAATAAATAGACATACAAATAAATATATATGTATTCATGAATGCTCTAAGCTCCATGGGCATAGTGACCACATCTACTTTGCTCTTTGTTATAAACCCAAAGCTGGTAGTATCTGGTACCTAGTAGAAGACCAGTAAATGATTGTAGAATGGATGAAAGTATGAGTAATGAATGAAGGGTTGGGATGCTGTCTAATTTGTCTTTCTACCTTTAGTGCTTAGCCCTATACCTAGCACATAGCAGGTGCTCATTTAATGATAGCTGGAGTGAATTAAAGGCTAACTGGATGGATAGAAGATTGGAGTATTGGGGATTGAGGCCTGACAGATGTGTCAGGGCCCAGCCTAGCCCTGAACTTTGCCAAGACACTGCCTCTCAGGCTCTATTTAATTCCCTGACACATTCCCTTTATTTATTTATTTTTATTCTATTTCCCTCTTTCTTGTTTGAAAGTGGCTGATTTCAGGGAAGAGTTTTGAGTGCTCTGTCATCCTCAGGCTGCCTCACCATCAGAGCCACATCCTGGGGGGCTTGTGTCTTGAGGAGCTGAGGCTGGACTGTGATATGAGGCTGAGTCTACTGGAGCAGTAAAATCTGTTTCTACTCTGGGAATCTCAGTGCAGGACTCACCCCTCCTCCAGGAAACTTGACAATAGTTGATTTATGAGTTCTTTTGATTCACAAGTAGTTGTGCCTTGGACACTTCTTTATTGCTATTCAGTGAGTGAGCCCTTTAGCCATCCCTGCATAATGAGACAGGGATGCTGGGTGGGGGTGGTGGCAGAAAGAGAGCAAAAGAGAGAAGTGGGTATCAAGATCAAGTCCTTACCTCCATCACGATGTCTTCCTGGCCTGGGCATGAGTTTGTCATGCTTCTCTTAAGCAGCATTCACATGATTGAGTCCTGACCTTTCCTTGCAGAAAAAAAAAAGTCACACCAGTGAAATTAAGGCAGAAATCTAATATTCATGAAGTTCTGATTACCCACAAATTGGATAGTATCTTAAAGTGTATGGTGTCAGAATTGCAAAGAGTTTTGATAAATATGTATGTTTATGGGTCCAAACAGAAGTGAAATAAAGTCTAGTTGCTGAATAATTCCACATGAAGATGTAAAACAGAGCTTGCCACAGCCCATTCATCACTGGGTGCAGGGTTTGGGTGAGTTGTGATTATCTAACATAATTACACATGACATGCAACATTCATGAAGCCCAGCACACATCCTTGTCAACTTGGGATAGGGAAGGGCTTTACATTGAAGCATGGCAAATTCCCAAATTATTATTTAGCTTTTTGTAGTTCAAGTTTGAGCCACTTTTCAGAGGTGCTAATTAGGGTATTCATAATGCCTGCTGAGGGCTGATTAGGTACCTATTGGAAATGAAAGCTTTTCTCCCAAATGGCAAATGAACTAGATATTGTTAAATAAAACATTATGAAACAGAAATCGATTATCACTCACACTTAGCTTACATTTAGTTTTTCCTTCATATTCAAGATCTTTTGGAAGAAGCACTGAGAAAATGCATTTGAACATATCCTCCCACTCCAAATATTTGATTTCACAAGGGTGAAATCAAATGTATTCTACCAAAATCTTTCCCATTAATTAAAAATACATCTTGTATGACTGAAGGAGAATTTAATCCACAAACTCTGTAATACTTTTCTTCTTCAGACACCTGTGTATAATGTTTCTTAAAGTAGCAATCTCATCTGCTCTCAAATGCTTTCCTCTAAGTGCTTTTTGGCAATGGGCAAGGAGATTTGCAGTTCCCATTTTGGGACCAGCAAACAAATCTGAGACCTGAAGCTTCTCAGATGCTCTCACTTTTGCTTCAAAGGAACGCTCTGAGTTTGCAGAGAATGAGGGAGAGGGTCTTCCAAAGTCTCCACAGGGCACAGAGTGGTCCCTGGGACCTCTGGTTCACTCCTTTCTCTAGCCTTCACACTGGATTTTCTGTATCCACTGTTTCTCTCTTCTCAGTTCCTCCTGGACAGACTTACTAGATGGATTTTTTCCCCGAAGTGCAGCTTTCATCATGTTCCATGCGGGAGTAAAATTCGACTTTTCAAGATCCTCATCCTTTTCTTTATGGTGCTCTTGCCAAGCTTCTGCTTCCTATGTAGAAAGAGGCCCAGGACCTTCACCTCTGTGGCTTTGCTTGGATCTTCCACTGCCTAGAAGTGGAGGGCCATCACCTCTGCCCAGCTCTAGACTCAAACCCTCCATGGGTCTTCCCTGGATCTTTGCTATGGAATTCATTCCTTCTTAGTGGCAATGTCCTCTAGTCAAAGGCTACCAGGAACACACTCATAGATGACAGGTTAGGTCTCTTACTTGATTCAGTGCTCACCAAAGGCAATGGTGGGGTGTCACAATAAGAGCATATAGGTAGAACTATATTAAAGTTTGGCTTTTGGTTGAGCAATTTGGGGGAGGATATAAGGAAGTGGGTTTTCTGGATTGGGTGTTGTCAGAAAGTAGGAACAATTTTATGACTGGGCATCTTAATAATTGTAATCAATAGGAGAGCACACTGGAGGTAGGACAAAGTTATCCTTGGTGAAAAAGTAGTACTCAATCAGGTTAGTCAAAAGAAGGTGATATTGTCATGTGGATTGTATAGTAACCTTGTTTTTGTTTAATTTTATCATCTCAGAGTGACCTTGTCTGATGCTGTTATTCTGTGAGATTGTTTACATCTAACAGGAGAAAGCCATGATCTAACTGTGAATGCCATACCAGTTCCCAGAAGCCATGATCTGCTTTGGTTCTTTCTCATTTCCCACAGAGCACTCAATGAACACTTTTCTTTTGGCACCCTCCACCTCATATTTTATGCAACAGTCCTTATGCCATGACTTTTTTCTTCACCTGATTCTATGAGCTCCCTGAGGGTAGGGGGTCAGTCTGATCCATTTCTATCCCTTGCAGTGTCAAGCCTGAGGCTTTTACTCTGCAAAAGCAGGCACAATTAAGCATCTCAGAAAATGGGTGGGAAAACTATAAGGGTTAAAGGGGTGAGAGCCTCACCAACCCTTGAATGGCAACTGGGAGGGGTGGTATAGTCAACCATTATTGCTCCTCTCCATCTTTTTTTTTCTCTAACTTTTTAAACGTTTATTCATTTATGAGAGAGAGAGAGAGACAGACCGTGAGTGGGGGAGGGGCAGAGGGAGAGGGAGACACAGAATCCGAATCAGGCTCGAGGCTCTGAGCTGTCAGCACAGAGCCTGATGCAGGGCTCGAACTTGTGAACTGTGGGATCATGACCTGAGCTGAAATCAGACGCTTAATGGAGTGAGCCACCCAGGTGCCCCGCTCCTCTCCATCTTGACATGAATAGGGTTGACGGATAATCTCTGTTTGCTCCTCCTGATCCACTTCTTGCTCTTCACTCTGCTAGGGTCCCAGGAAACTGACCTGTAAGGATTTAATCAATGGGGTCTCCTGTCCTCTGGCTGTAGGTTGGTTTTGGCCAATAAGAAGTACCAGCAGGAGACTGGAGGGAAGAAAGAGAAAGGATTGGGAATTTATTGCCATGATTTTCTCCTAGTCTGGCCACAATTGGCAGTGACTGTGTCTTGTGGGTGGCCCCTCCTATGGCTGTCTCATGGGTTTAGTGAGCACTCCCTTTCTTTGACTTTGCTTTGGCCCTGCACACATCCCTGTAAACAACCTCTTTGTTAAATTTTCCTTGAGATCTTCATTTAAGCGCCACCCATTTCCCATGTTTCTAGTCTGTATCAGCAAGGACTGATACAATTAGGTCTTCACATTAGCCTATAGGAGAAACTGATGGCCTGCGTCACACAGTGAGAAAGCAGTGAAGATGGGATTGGAGCCTCAGCCTCCTGATTCCTAATTCATGACCTCTTCCTTGACCCTCTGATTCACATTGGGGCTAGTTTATTTAGAGATCAGCCCAAGTGTCTTCTCGTGCTCTGGATTGGTGTTTTTCAAACTGTGGAGTCATGAAATTGGTTCAGAGGATCATGAACCAGCATTAAAAGAAAATAGGCTAGAAACGGAGTGCATCCCACATAGTGGAGGTAAGTATTGTTTTATTAAACCTTGGCTTCAATTGTGTGTGTGTGTGTGTTTGTGTGTGTGTGTGGTCTATGTGTGATATTTGTATAGAGTAGCAATGTAAAATGTATTTCTAACTGTGGACCACAGTAAATTAGAAAGCCCTTGTTCTAAGCAGAGCAGCAAAGCCCTCTCAAGACCTCTTGGTGATTCCCCTCCAGCCTTAGCAGGAGTGGACCCTGCTCTTGTACTCTTCATTTACTGTGACCCTCAAATGATGAATTTCCCAAATGCCTGGGACCAGAGAGCCTTCTGAATCCAAAGAGCATACCGTGGCCCTACTGTTCTGAGGGCTGCACTTTGGAAAATACTGTTCTGGGAGAGGTGAATCAGAGAGGAAATCCAGGGCCTGCCCTTAAGGTGACTCTGTGCTGATGGAAGCAAGCCAGGGAGGCAGTAAGCTGGAGGAGGGAGGGAGAAGAAGGAAGGGAGGTGTTGATCTGTGGGCTCCATATCCACACAGTTAGTTGGGTAGGCAGTGAGGGCCCTTACAGAATCTTAGAATCCCATACACTGATCCAGGTTGTTATTCATCCTTGTATCTCCAGCACCAGCACAGTAGGTTGACACTCAAAAAATATCTGTTGAATGAACAAATGAACCTAGCCCACTCTTCTGACTCTCTAAGGAGGCAATATGTTGTGAAGGAAAGAGAATAGGCTTTTGAGTCACACCACTTGCCAGTTTGCTGCTTTGGTTATGTTATTCAACCTCTCTGAGCTATAGTTGCTTTATATGCAAAATGCAGGTAACAATACCTTTCTCACCATTGCCTTGGGACATTGTGTAAAGGCCAGAAAGAGTGCCTGAAACATTATGGATACCTTGGTAATATAATTTTTCTTCTCTCCCTTAAAGTTCTCTTTCTTACATTCCTTCTATAATTTTTATCACTTGTTTATTATCTATTATCTGCCTGCATGCCTCTAGGGACAAGAAGATCATGGACTTATATTATTAACTCTTTCCAGTTTGGGGGCTAAAGACTGTCTCTTTGTGGTCCACATTCATTGTTCTGGTTTTATTCCTCTAAGCCTCTTACTGCTCCTTAAGGACACTAAATATTAAGGAAGAAGGGAGAAGAATGAGGAGTAAAAAGTGAGTTTTTATTTTTCACTTTAGACCCATCCCTCCCACTCAGATCAACCTGGAGTGTTGGTATTCTGTTCCTTCATGTTTTCCAGCTCCCTTTCATTCCTTAGTATAACATGGAACACAGAGCTGGCATCATTTTAGAACAGACTTCTCATTGGAACTTTGTAAGCATTACACATTCTGTTTCTGGTAGTAGTATGAAATTTATCTTTCTGAGAATGTGGGACTCACTTGAAGACAATAAGTAAAAGTGACAATCTTTGTGCCTATCTTTCTTCCCAAAACAGTGGAAAAGTCAGTAGGTGTGCAGTGAGCATTGAGGGAACTTCAGGTCCATTAAGGAATTGGAGGCACTGTAGTGGATAGTGTTCATGGGAATGAATGAATGAATGAATGAGAGGACCCAGAACAGGGAAGAAGCATTAGGCAGAATAAGCAGGATGGGTGCCCTGCTATCCTTGAGTTCTCCCCTAGTGATTCTCAGACTTAGGGTAAAGACTAAGGCTAGATCCTCCCATAGGGGTTCAGAGGTAGGACATGCAAGGTTGGACAGCTTTGCTTGCTTACTTCAGGGAAGGTCTGAAGATGTAACCCTGGCTCAAGGGCCAGGATGTCTCAGGAGCTCTCTAGAAAAGACAAAGGTGTGTCCAGCTCCAAATTTCCTGCTCTTATCTCTATGAAGCAACACCTAGACCCCTTTTGACACCTCTTATACTCACATATGCCTTGTACAAACTTCTCCTATTAGATTGGCAGTTCTTAAGCTCAAAATCTGGTTCAATGTGTTGGTCTATTCTGTCCTGGAAAGCAATGATAGCTGTGTAAATATTTGTTGAAGGAATGGCCTAGTGAACAAATAAGTGAGTGGAGGAAACAGGTCTGAACTCCAGGTGGTGTTGGGAGTCTGAGTATTTCTGGATTCTGTGGTATACACAGTGGCCATATTGTGTTGTGTTGTTACCTGAAAGGCTTTAGCTGAGTCCTTCTTGGAACAAATGGGTGGTGTTCTTGGACAGCAAGTTGTACAAAATTCAGGAGTCCCTTTGATGTCTCCCCTTTCAACCAAAGAGAATGTCACCCCATAATGAAAATACCTAAGAACTCAGAAGGCTCTTTGTGAAACTCCTTGTTCTGTACGGGATGACATAGGAGTTGTTGATTGATAGTGGCAGTAACTTTTTGCAGTTAATGCTGGCAAAGGTCATGTGTGGGTGGATGGATGAAGTGGTGCTTGGCCACATCTTTCCTTGTGAGTTTTATTCTTGTTCTTTCTGGAACTGTTCTCTAATTTGCCATGCTTCATAATCTGGTCTCTCACATGAGGCTGGAAGTCCCTTGCTGGCAGGGGCCATTTCTACATTTTCCAACTAGACCCAAAGTGCCTCTCACATGGTTGGCATCTACTTGGTGTTTGCCAAATGAATAATGTGTTTAAAGGTGAGCAATATTTCAATCATTTTGGCTTTTTGGAAGGGCTTGTGGCTGGAAATCTTGCGGTCTTTTTCTGTATTTATTTTCCAGTAACAAGAAGAGAAATAACACACAGTAGTATCTATTGACAGCAAATCAAATGTCATTATAGTTGTCCTGATGGCAGGCTGTTTCTCATTTGCCCAAATTACCAATCTTATCATGCCATGACCATGTTAGATTGCTTAGGAAACAGATGACATATGTGATAATGCTAAATAAGCTGAAACTGTGCCAGAATGGGGACAGAAGGCATTTTTTTTTTTCAAGTGAAGCACGGCACTCTGGAATGGCTTATTGTGATGTGGAAGGAGGACATGGAGGGGAATGAGGTATGGTTGTAGTAGAAGGCTACAAATGAAAGCACATGCTTGTTCCCCAAATAGAGATGAATGACAACTGACCCCTCTGCTACCTGAAGGGAGACTTGATAAGTTTGGGCAAAGAAGTCTTAGTTTTCGGGTAGCATTGGAATTTCTCCTGAGACTCTGATGTTCCCATCTGAATGCAGGTGTTAAGTAAACTTTTATTTTAGCACCAGAAATATGGCAACAAAGAGCTGGCCACATTGCTCTCTGCTACACCCTTCTTTGGCTTCCTATGGTTCTCAAGTGTTTGGTGTTTATCCTAACACAGTTCACAGGCCTCCCTGTGCCCATCCTCTAAGATCCCCTTGTACTATTTCACCCCTTGCTCACCAGGACCTTTCCTGTAGCTCTGTGTTGATATTCCTTCTCAGAAAGTGACACCATGGTTCTCAGCCCTGGCCAAGCAGTCAAATAATCTTGGGAGCTTAAAAAATGTAAACACTCAAGTTGCAGCCCAGGCCAGTGAAATTAGACTTCATGGAGATAGGACTCAGATGCCTTTTTAATTTATTTTTTTTTATTTTTATGTTCTAGAATATAATTTATTGTCAAGTTAGCTAACATGCAGTGTATACAGTGTGCTCTTGGTTTTGGGGCAGATTCCCATGATTCATCGCTTACATACAACACCCAGTGCTCATCTCAACAAGCAAGCTCCCTTCTCAATGCCCATCACCCATTTTCCCCTCTCCACTTCCCCCCATCAACCCTCAGTTTGTTCTCTGTATTTAAGAGTCTCAGATACCTTTTTAAAAGCTCTCTGGTGATTCCAATGTTTAGATAAGACTGAGAACCATCCTCTGGATATCATGATACAGGTGACCCAGAACTCCTCTTGTGACCTCTTGGATCTGTCCATGTGGACTGCGCAAAGGGCAAGATTCATCAAAAGTCCTCCATGACTCCACACTCTGGACTTGCTCCATGAGAACCCCTTCTCAGTTTGCTGCCCTGTCTCTGCCCCGATTCTGGGAAATGTCCCCATGTGATACTCCCTCTGTTTATCAGTCACAGAAGAGAAAGAGCCCATGGATCAGACATCTCAGGCAGTGGAGGCCTCCCATGTAAGGAAGAGGTAAAACGTCTTTTTAAATGTCATTGAGAAAGCAGAAAAAGCAGGTGTAGGCACTGAAGCTTTGGAATTTTCCAGTGGGAGTGTGGCAGAGTAGGAAGCAGTATTAGATTCACCAATTCATTTGGAAATTCCATGATGGGCAGAACATGCACCTCTAATTTCATTTCAAACTCACTCAAGCATTTACTCCCTTTTTATGAAAACTCCACTTCTCATTAAAATTACCAGTTTAAAATTACAATGTTCTGTTGAGAACATCTAAGAAATGACCTTTCTTCATTCTAAATGCTATAAAAATTAAGTTTTTTTCCTAGGCTGTGGGCTGCACTCTTGGGATAGGTTTTTTTTTTTTTTTTTTTTTTTTTTTTTTTTTTTTTTTTTTTAATGTACTGGATATTGCTTTCAAAGTTCTCTAATTGCCTAAATTAATAATGGCTTTTTTCTTTGGTTCCTGTAAGGGACAAATGAATTTGAATCTCTCTTTAAAGAATTGAATCTCCAGCTATCTCATTCTGATTACTTTTTGCATTCATTATAGAATTTGAAATGATCTGCAAGGTCACCTTTTTCTACCCACTCCTGACTCCCTCAACTCTACCCCTTATTTCCAGCCTCTAGTTCCAAGAGTTTGGTTGGATAAAAGATAAGAAAGTCCTTAGGCTCGTCTATCCTCGGATTGGCATCTAACCCTCATAGACCAAACATTGTTCATTACATTGGACTTGATTTTACTATACAAAGAAACAATTCTCCTTAGGGAAATTACAAATACACAAACAGAAAAATGAGTATTTTATATTTTATTGTTAAATAAAATATTCAGTCTCACCATACTTTCAAAAATCTCTGGCACTTTTAAAAATGTGCATGTCATGACCAGCAGAACCTTGACTAAAACACACAAATATATTGCTTAAAACACACACACACACACACACACACACACATACACAAACTACACAGCAACAATAAAACTATGCCTTCAGTCTGCTCAGGAAAAGGCACAGCAAAGAGGCTGACACTATTTTTTAGATGTTAAGATGTTCATGTTAAAGAAAATAGAGTATAGTTATTGACTTTGAAATGTATAGCCATATGCTTAATTCAAAGATTGAATCTTTGCTAAAAGGACAGTTAGGCTGATGAAAGAAATTGACTTGTACCACTTAATGAGCAATTTCATATTTTTAATATAGAAATAACTGGTGCTGTGGACAGTCTTTTATTTTTTTGAGAATCCAATAACCAAGAAATCTTTCAAATGATCATTATACAATGAATACCCTGAGGCTTTGAGAAATATTTATTTTGAAATTATCACAAGCTCTACATTATTCACCAATAAAAAAAGGCAATTAAATGCTAGGCTATAAGCTCCAACAGATTTTTGCTGCTGAAAATAATTGGACACTTTTTCCCTTTTTTTAAGTAATAGTGCCCAAAGAGCTTTAATGATCTTACTGCTTATGGATATGGTGCTTAAATATATTTCTTATCTTAACTTTGATGCTGGTGTAACAAGATTATAGAAAATGGCATGAGATTAGAAGTATAGTTTTACTAATGTATAACATACCAAATTAAGTATCTTCTAAAATTTTCCAAAAATCAGCACTAGTTTCTGAATTTAAGTTTGGAGTTGGTAGGAAGGAATCTTTGGTGTAGACCATACATGGTGAAGGTATTTTTTACGTGCTCTTTACCTTTTCCAGCCTCCTTGCAATTGTGTGTGTGGGATATATGATCAGTTCTGATCAAAGGGCTATAAGCAGAAATACGAACGCATTTAAGTAACAACTGATCCACACCCTCCAGTTCTCTACTTTCTTGCTATGGTGACCTAGAAGCCAACTTTTGAGACGGTGGTGCCCCAAGTGTGCTGGAAACTGAATCACTGAGTTACTGCATGCAGAATGGCTCTCCTGCATGCAGGTCTGTCTGGTTGGCCTCATTATTTGCATTACCAAAGATTAAACTTTTAGATTTTTAAACCACCAAGATTTTAGAGTTAATCTGTTACTGCAGAATAACCTGGGATATCCTGACTGATAATCTCAGGGTTATTGCAGGGTTGTTGAGAGGAGCTAATGGAGCCTAAAGTCCTCTTTCCATAGTGCTTGGTAGTTTTCTTGTAAAGAAAGAACTGCTTTTATTGAAGGATCTCCGAACCTGCACTGCCAGGCAAAATATCCATTTGATTTCTGTGGAGAGTTCAAATGGTTAATTCAAGGAGAACCAGCTCACCTCGTGTTTCTCTTCATGGCAGACTTTCGTGTTCTTACCTGCCTTGACTAGGTAGTCTGTTTCATTTTACTGAGGGGTGCTCTGCAGCCCATAGTGTGGATCCCCTTTGGTCCTGGAGACCACCCTTTAGGAGACACAAGTGGATTTGCAACAAGAAGTCCTGGTCTCTTGGTAATTGCCTCCCCTACCACTGCTCACAAGGCTATTAGGTTCAGAAGCTAGAGACCCATGATGAGTTTCCAGGGCACTCAGGTGACCTGCCATCTTGGAGGGGCTACAAGTGCACATGTTCAACCAAAAGCCCTTTCTGCAAAATTCTTTACCAGAATCAACTTTGTTTTCATGTCTAAATAATTTTATTCAATATCTTCTCCAGTGAGGAACAGAGAAGCTGTTTAATTTCACTCCTAGTGAGCAGGAGATAGTGTATCTGCCTTCCCTTTGAATTCAAATGGGGTTGGTTCAGGTTCTATGTAAATATGTGTTCTTGTCAACTTTCCTTCCAATTGAGAGGCTTCTAAGGGAGTCTGAATTTAGCTATTAGTAACTATAAGAAAAATTAGTTTTGATTTCATAAGTTATTTTAAAATTTTATGCCAGGCTTAGCTCACAATTTATTGCCATCCTTAATATAGATATAGAGCTTTCTAGAACCACATGATTTCTCTTAGAAGTAAACCAATACTAAAACTACAAGTTACACACTTTAAAATTTTTCTTCCCTGTTATTACTAACCAAATTTGCAACAACAGGGCAGGAAAATTTTAAGTGTGATGATGAAGAGTATGAGTCCCAGAGTCTGAATAACCTGGGTTCAAATCTAGTTTCCCCATTTACTGTGTGATCTTGGCCATGTTACTTAACCTCTTTTCTTCTCTCTACCTGTAAAAGGGGCTAATCAGAAAGCCTTCCTCTGGGTGATGTCATTTAGACATCGTCTTTGTAATGTAATTAGAAGTGATCCCTGGGGCACCTGGGTGGCTCAGTCGGTTAAGCGTCCGACTTTGGCTCAGGTCATGATCTCGCGGTCTGTGAGTTCGAGCCCCGCGTTGGGCTCTGTGCTGAATGCTCAGAGCCTGGAGCCTGTTTCAGATTCTGTGTCTCCCTCTCTCTCTGACCCTCCCCTGTTCATGCTCTGTCTCTCTCTGTCTCAAAAATAAATAAATGTTAAACAAAATTAAAAAAAAAAAAGAAGTGATCCTTGAATATGGAAACACTGACAGCTGCTTTTATCATTATTATTTTGGAAAGAAAGTAAAAAAGAGTATAGAATAGTTTATGATTAGTTATCATGGGAAAATGAGGGAGTAAGAGGTCCCCACCCCCATTCATCTTTCCTTATTTCTTCCCACTCTAATTGCAATAATGAAGGCAAAAATGTGCAGAAGCCCCCCGCTGTGTGTGTGTGTTGTTTGTATGTGTGTATGTGCATATGTACACATATGCACATATGCACAAAAGGGTGCTCTCCAGAGCATGGAAGGGGCAGGGGAATGTGTCTGTTTTTTTCAGGTCTGAAGGCTGCTGCAGGTGTAATGAGCAGCGATTGATTACCTGTTCAGTAGTTTCTGGGCTGAAGGGAGAGGGATCAGCAAATAAAATGTGGTTATCCCCCTTGTATTTAGATGAGGTGGTTGGGGTGGGTAATGGAACAGCAAGCATATCAGTAATTATCACAAGGGGGAAAGGCCTTTGGCTAATGCCAGACAGAGTAAATACTGGGGAACAGGAATGGGGCTTCTTCCTTGTCAGCTGCATATGCCTTGTCACTCTGGGGAGGCAGGTAAGACAAGATCTACACTTGAGAAGAAACTCCTCAAGTCTCATTTCTAGTCCTTTTCATGGTGTGAGAAGTATGGGTTGATTGTCTCAGTGGGGAGGATCTATCTAGACCTGCACTGGAACCATGGTAAGACAGGGGTGTCTCTCCAGAGCCTGAAATCTCATGCTGTATTGCAATGTTGGAATTAAATTTGCAAAGACTTGAGGCCAAATTCAGTATAACCCCATGTGCCCTCAGAATGGCAGGAAGTGGCAAAAATCAGACTGGGGAATCTTGTTTGCTGTGCAATGGCAAGAGTGAGACAGGTGTGCCTGTTTCTGTGCGCTAAACTCAATTACTCCACAGGTGTAACAGATGTGATATGGATGAATATACAGGCTAGCATCTGTCAGCTGGGAGGGGAACATAGGCACCTTATTAATCACACAGGGATTAGCCAAGTGGTAGATAAACCAGGCCTGGAGTTTTCCAATGCTGTCAAACCTTGGGGGAGAGCTTTTTCAGGCTGTACAGAGGTGCCACTGCCTGAAGTTTTGGATGCAGTTGCTGGAAAATTAACTGACCTCATGCAGGATCTATTTACATATTTTAAAAGAGTGTGGATAATAAACTCTCCGTGCCATACAACTCACCATTGTGTGGCATGCTACATTTAGGAAAGGACTTTTATTTTTGGTGCCTTAATGATTCTCACACAAATTTATGAGGCCTCCAAGCAGGCATTGCTTCCCAATTCAGTGAACATCAAGAGAGTTCTGTGTGGAGTACTGGACTTGCAATTGGACTGTGCAACCACAGTGAGTAACTTACTATTATGTACCTTAGTTTCCCCATCTGCAAAGGTCTGGACTATTGACACTTCCAGGCAGGAAAACTCTTTGTTGAGGTGCCGTACTATGCACTGTAGGATGTTCAGCAGCATCCCTGCCCTATATGCACTAGAGGCCAGTAGCACCCCCTCCCCCAATAGTGACAACCAAAAATGTCTCCAGATATTGCCAAATGCCCCCTAGGGAGTAATCTCTGGTCTAGATACTTCCATGTTAATGCACTGGGTGACCTATATTTGTATTTTTCTACATATCTGCCACTGAGAGTTCTGGGAACGATGTGCTGTATTAAAGATAATCTTGAGGGGGCGCCTGGGTGGCGCAGTCGGTTAAGCATCCGACTTCAGCCAGGTCACGATCTCGCGGTCCGTGAGTTCGAGCCCCGCGTCAGGCTCCGGGCTGATGGCTCGGAGCCTGGAGCCTGTTTCCGATTCTGTGTCTCCCTCTCTCTCTGCCCCTCCCCCGTTCATGCTCTGTCTCTCTCTGTCCCAAAAATAAATAAAAAACGTTGAAAAAAAATTTAAAAAAAAAAAAAAAAAAAGATAATCTTGAGGTCAATTTTACTGACCATTTTTATAAGGATATCTGATATTTATCAAGTATCTATCATGTCCTTGGCACCTGCTGGGCATGTCTTATATAGATGTGGATATTAGTTGTTGTTGTTGTTGTTGTTTTTTAGTCTCCATTTAATTAATTAATTAATTAAATTCAATACTTAATTAATTAAATGATTTAATTAATTAATTCAATGCTTAACTAATTAAATGTTTTAATTAATTAATTAATTAATTAATTAAAGTTTATTTTGAGAGAGAAAGAGTGCACGTGAATAGGGGAGAAGGAGAGAGAGACTCCCAAGCAGGCTCCACACTGTCAGCATGGAGCCTAATGTGGGGCTCGAACTCATGAACTGTGAGACCATGACCCGAGCCAAAATCAAGAATTGGACTCTTAACCTACTGAGCCACCCAGGTGCTCCATCCATTTTAAAGATAGAAAGCAAAGGCTCAGAGATGACATACAGTTTTAGTGATGTAAACTGGGACTCAAGTCTGGATCTGTATGGTTCCATAAACCCTCACTCATTTTAATGGTGGCACATTTAAGGGTGTGGATTCAGGAGCCAAATTGCCTGGGTTCAAATTTTGACAGATTAGTACTGTAACCTTACATGGGCTATTTAGCTTCCTACCAAACCTATGAAGTCACTATTATTAGCTTGATTTTACTTATGGAGAAATTAAGGTATTGAGAGGTTAAGTGAATTAACGTTTATAAAATGTTTAGAACAATGCCTGGCATAAAATAAGAGTTACATAAGAGTTAACTTAAAAATTACAACAAAGGGCCTCTATATTCCTGGTTCTGTTGTGCCTGTGGAGTCACAAAGATGATAAAAGACCTGGTTTCTGACTACTTGGAGTATCTAGTGTGTTGGCAGTGTGAACGTGGTTCTACAGTACATGGACGCTCTTTCTGGTGTCCTTTTGGTAACTTTGACGAATTTTACACATCTGTGTTCTTCCATGTCTAATAGCCACACCCATATCTCTGTCTTTAGTGACCCACCTTTGGGCTTTGCTCACAGGTACAAGTGTTTGAAGTGATGTTCTAGGGAATTCATGTTTCTCCAACCTAGCCTGTAGCAAGGGTGCTGGGGTATGAAACTTCACATGTTTTAATTCAAATCAGGATAAATTCTAAGATGTATGTTACATGCCAGTGTTGCACTATAGGATCAGGTGGAGAGTGGCACTTACCCATGTTCTCAGTTTCCCTCCCTCTGTCCTTTTCCCATTCCCTTCCTGATTCTCCTGGAGCATTATAAAGTCTTAGTCACATATCTGACTTTTGGGGACCCTGACCTAGAGAGGGTCAAAGGGGGACCTGAGTAGAGGGGTTACTTGTCTACTCTCTCTGGTTCACATACTTTGTTTGTTGTGGCTGCTGTCTAGGCAAAGGTTCGGTAAGCAGGATTTAGCTGAAGACAAGAGAGTTTTGAACTCTGCATTGTGGATCCTGGGTGCCATGGGTGTCTGGAGAAAGGAGGTCATTATGGACCAGCATGGTGGAGTACTCCCTTGCCATTTGCTTAAAATATATTGAACCTGAGATGATATCACACAGTGGCTATCTCATAAAGAAGTGGTTATGGTGGCTGAGCTCTCTCATTACACTCCGTGAGCATTTTTGGCCCAGTGGACTTGCCCTTCCTCTCTCAGCACAGCCTTTTCTGCCATAGCGACTCCTGAGGAGTTGGCATGATTTCACTCTCCTCACTAACATGATTAATGCTGAGGTCCTGTGAATACTCGGGGCTGAAGTTCCCCAGTCTCATCACCCCAGCTGGGAAGAAAACATGGGCAAACTCACTATGTAACTCAAGGGAACCCGTGGTGAGTCCTTTGGAAAGATAAAAATCCTTTTCATCACACACATGTGAATGCATCTGCTCTGGGTCACACAAGCCCACAGATGGGATGGGAAAGGACCTTGAGGGTATGCTTAAGGTCACACTCATATTTGTGTCAGGGATTGAGAGGCTCACATCTCCATACACTCAGACCACAGCTGTTATCTTCACAGTGCTGATTCTATTTGTTTACTTACTTGAATTCCTAATATCAAGTTTCCTTAAGCTATGGCACTAATGGCACTGAGCTCATTTTTCTCTTTTTTTTCATTCTCCAAAACATGTACTGTATACCAGGCACTGGGTGACAGGCATAGATCCATGTAAGAAGGACGCCCCTCAGGGCCACATCAGTCCTTGGGACTTCCTGTGAATGTATGCATCCAGGGATATGGAGAGTCATAGGAGACCTTCTAGAAAATGCCCTGGAACCAGACTTTCAACTACTGGTGATGGTGATAAAATTGTGACTCCCAGAGCAGCCCCACTTGAGCTTGGCTTGGTTTGGCTCACACACTGTTTAGAACATTTTGGATTAGCTGCCAACATTTACAGTTTGGGGTTTCACGTAACATCTGGATTTCCCATTGTGTCTTGAGAAAAATATATATTAAACTTTGGATCTGAGCAGAAACTGCTTCATTTAAGTCAGAGCATGCTCATGCTGGCTTATCCTGGTTCCCACAACTCCCTGCTGTCCTACACCTGATCTGCCTCACACTTTGTGTCCTGCTTGGAGGTTGTAGGCAGTGTAGCATCGTGACCAAGAGCATGGGTTCAGCAGCCAGGTTGACTGATCCCTGCCTTTCCATTTCCCTGTCATGTGACCTTGGCTCCTTACTTTATCTTTCTGTGCCATAGATTTCTTATCTGTAAAATGAAGCTAAGAATAGAGTCCATCATAGGGTTATTGAAGGAATACATGAATTATTATTTACGAACAGCTTAGAACTGTGCCTGGCACATTGTCACCACTCAATAAATGTCACTTATTATTGTTGTTTTTATTGTTATTCTACCCAGTATCAGACTGTGGTTGCAGTTAGGCAGCCATTCTGCATCACTACCTCCATGGGACTTTGGTAGGATTTGTAAGTAATGATAAGGGTTTTTGAGCTATCTCCTGGGTTCCTAGAAAAGATAGAGAACCTCTCTGAGTTCAAATCCCTCTTTGGGAACTGAAGAGTGATTGTATCATATGGATTCATGTCTTGATGCCAAAAGGGACTTGAAAGCATGGAGCTGCCATGTAGAAGCTCAGGAAATATCCATAGTGAAGACCGAGGTTAAAAAAAATGGCTTCTATCAAAATCCTCAAGAAGAAAGCAGGCAAAAACCTCTTTGATCTTGGCCACAGCTACTTCTTACTCAACACATCTCCAGAGGCAAGGGAAACAAAAGCAAAAATGAACTACTGGGACCTCATCAAGATGAAAACTTCTGTACAGGGAAGGAACAATCAGCAAAACTAAAAGGCAACCAATGGAATGGGAGAAGATATTTGCAAACGACATATCAGATAAGGGGTTAGTATCAAAAATCTATAAAGAACTTCTCAAACTCAACACCCAAAAAACAAATAATCCAGTGAAGAAAAGGGCAAAAGACATGAATAGACACTTCTCCAAAGAAGACCTCCAGATGGCCAACTGACAACTGAAAAAATGTTCAGCCTCACTCATCATCAGGGAAATACAAATCAAAACCACAGTGAGATACCACCTCACACCTATCAGAATGGCTAACACTAACAACTCAGGCAATAACAGATGTTAGTGAGGATGCAGAGAAGGAGGATATTTTTTGCACTGCTGGTGCAAATGCAAACCGGTGCAGCCGCCCTGGAAAACAGTATGGAGGTTCCTCAAAAAATTAAAAACAGAAGTACCCTATGACCAAGCAATTGCACTACTAGGTGTTTATCCAAGGTATACAGGTATGCTGTTTTGAAGGGGCACATGCATCTCAATGTTTAGAGCAGCACTATCAATAATAGTCAAAGCCTGGAAAGAGCCCAAATTTCCATCTATGGATGAATGGATAAAGAAGATGTGGTATATATATACAATGGAGTATTATTTGGCAATCAAAAAGAATGAAATCTTGCCATTTGCAGCTATGTGGATGGAACTAAAGGGCATTGTGCTAAGCAAAATTAGAGAAAGACAAATATATGACTTCACTCATATGAGGACTTTAAGATACAAAACAGATGGACATAAGGGAAGAGAAGCAAAAATAATGTAAAACCAGGGAGGGGGACAAAATATAAGAGACTATTAAATATGGAGAACAAACAGAGGGTTGCTGGAGGGGTTGTGGGAGGGGGGATGGGATAAATGGTTGGGGCGCATTAAGGAATCTACTCCTGAAATCATTGCACTGTATGCTAACTTGGATGTAAATTAAAAAAATAAATTTTTTAAAAAAGAAAAAAAAAATGGCTCCTACCAACTTGCTTTCAGAAGGATCAAAGAAAAAGCTGCTTCTGGAAATGGACAAATCCTTCTGCTTACAGAGCTGTCATCTGCTTTTCTCCTGGAAGAAAAATAAAGGAAGATAAAAAAAGGCAGCAGAGACTGGCGGTTTGTTCATTGCTATTCCAGCAGCATCCCTCCTTATGCATCTGCATCCATTTCATCCCACCCCAGTCAGTATATTTTCACCAGGCAGTGATGCAAGAATGTCTGTGTACTCAAATTTTATTGTAGTCAGGAAACATTTATGGGTTTGACTTTCAACTGACCATGGCAGGAAGTCTAGAAGCAATTATAACCAACACCTGCTCTATCTGTGCTTCGGGCAGGCAGTGACTGATTCCAGGCCTCCGGTACAAGAGTGTTTCCTATCGTCTCAGAATAATAAAAGTGACACCTTGCTTCCCTGCTATCTGGAGGAGCTCATGGCACTTTACTCTGAAAACCCTCATATTATTGGCATTTCTTTTAGTGAAGATATCAAATTAGTTACTGGAAAGGAAAACGTAGAAGATGGTTATTGTCGATGTTAAAAGACAAGTTTAAACCACTTCCACAGACCATGTCTCATAAGTACAAATATTTGAGTAGAGAAAACTATCGATCTAAAGTTGAACAAAATCTGAATTTAGACAATGTTTTGACCATGAATGTGCCAAGATTAAGGCTGGAGAAAGGACACAGTCTTTCTAGCAGTGATTTCCACCCAGGATGTGTCTAGCTATTGTACAAGATGATTTTTGATCCCAGACAAATCTCTATTTCCACTTTCTCTGTGCTTTGCCAGCTAGCTGACAGATTCTGGGAGGGTGGGGGGATTTGGGGGCTGGGCTGACCTCAGGAAATCAAGTGTAAAGGGCTTTTTTTCTCACTCAGAAGCGGGTCATGTTCACAGCTGTTCTGTGTAATAATAACTCCCAGGCTCTTGCTTCTGAGCCTTGGCAGACCCGAGTCCTAGGAGGCAAATGAAAGTGAGAAACACCTCAAGGCACTTATTGCCTCCATTTAATTTGAGCCCCAGTTTTACTCTCCTTCTATTTTACATGAAGCTGAAAAGAGCTATACAGGCCAGATGGGCCACGGGCCCCTAGGCAGACAGCTAGGGGCCAGACAAGGCAGAAGAGGGGAGAACAGCATTACAAGGGCTCCTGGATAGGAGACTGAATGTGTGTTTGGCCTGGGAGATCCCACTGTGGTTTCCCATTGGCTGGGGACCAAACAGTTCCTGGGTCCAGAATTTATGTTACCCATGTCCCTGAATTCAAAATAAGAGGCTAAAAGTATTTAACAACAAGGTAGAAACTTGGTTTGTGAATTTACTCTCTTACTCGGACATCTCAAAGGATTTCATATGCAGACATTGCAATACTCAAAGCACAGCAGGAAAAGTGAAAGATGCTATCTTCCTCCTTGTCCCTCTTTTCTGGCTTTCATGGATTTCCAAGGGGCCACACTGAGCTGATGCCATTTAGGTCAAGTTTAAAGATGTCCTAGTTCTGAGGGACTTGCTGTGCTTCTTTCTATTGTCAGAAGGCTCGATTTCTTTTTTTTTTTAATATGAAATTTATTGTCAAATTAGTTTCCATACAATACCCAGTGCTCCTCCCAACAGGTGCCCTCCTCAATGCCCATCACCCACACCCTCCCCTCCCTCCCACTCCCCATCAACCCTCAGTTTATTCTCAGTTTTTAAGAGTCTTTTATGGTTTGGCTCCCTCCCTCTCTAACTTTTTTTTCCCCTTCCCCTCTCCCCATGGTCTTTTGTTAAGTTTCTCAGGATCCACATAAGAGTGAAAACATATGGTATAAGTCTTTCTCTGTATGACTTATTTCACTTAGCATAACACTGTCCAGTTCCATCCACATTGCTACAAAAGGCCATATTTCTTATCTTGTGACAAAATGCAAAGTACTGAAATCTGTGATCCCGTGTTCTTTTCTCACGACCTTTGCCCTTCTCTCTGGATACAACCACTCATCTGTGCTCACTGGTGAGCTCTGAAACACTCATGTCTCAAGATTATTTTCCTTCCTAGCAACAAACATCTGAACATTTTGTTAGAATACTCTGTGTCCTGGATTCCTGTCTTCTGTTTTTCCAACCTCAGACCTCCTACTTGCTGTGGCTTGCAAATTCCAATGCCAGTAGGACCAGGCAGGTAGAATAATTAAATGCAGCAGTTGCAAGTGGTAACAGGGGGTGGTGGGGACTGTGATCACGTGGTGAGTAATACATGCTGCCAAATGGAATAACTCCATCTCAATGTTGCCACCTGGGAATATGGACCCAGTCTTTCAAGAAATTCATATTTTAATGTAAAACCTCCCGATTACACATAAAATGAATTCAGCGTTGTGATCAGCACTCAGTGAGCCAAAATAAACATGTTTGCTGGATGGGTCAATTTTTACTTTCTGCTTTGGAATTTGGAGCAATTGAAGAGTGTTTTAGGAAGGAGGGACATAGTCCAAATGAACAAGATGAAGCAGAGAGACTAGTTACACGGTGGCTTTTGTACCATTCTAGGGAAGAAATGTTGAGTGCCAGAAAGTAATGACAAAGAGGACCTGGATTTGAGAAATGTTTTTGAAATAGAATTCACAGTGCTCAGAAATTTATTGGTTTTGGAGAAGGGCAGAGAGAGATAGGTGGAGAATGGCCCTGATGTATAGTTTTGTCTTGACTTTTGGCTAATTAATGCTTCTAGGATCGTGACCCTTGGCCCACAATCAGCCCTTCTAATACTCCCTTAACCCTGCCTAGTTCTCATACCCTTGCCTATTCCCATAGTGCTGCCATTCAGGGAGCGGCCACCAAACCCAGGAACTTTTTACAAAGACAAGAACAAGTCCCTCTACCACCAAGAGTAGGTAGTTTCAGGATGATAGATCTGAGATACCATGGAAAGCGAATCTGTTACCTTCCATCGTGCACAAAGCACGCTGTTACAGCTAGGACTCATAATAATCCCTCAGTTTCCTAAATTGCTTTACTGCTGCTTTTTTAATTAAGACCCATTAACTTGTCATATATTGATAACAGGATGACCCTGAAATAGATGGATAAATTAAAGCTCTCTTTCATTCTGTGCTTTTATATGAATGTGTTAATTATTTTTGTCATTAAGGAGACTGATGGAGGGATGGAGAAGTACAAAGCAGATTTTGACAAACTGTTGGTGTTTGTAGCTGGAAACTCAGTGCCTGTTGGATGCAATCCTTCACCCTTTGATGTCACAGTTGGCACCAAGGGGCCAAGCTAGGACTTTCTGTACAAAGAGTCCACATTATAGAGGCTGGTGGATGGTTCTGAGGGCCCACTGATTTGATGCAAGAGCTGCACACCAGCACTCACAGGTGTCCAGATCTGGTGTTCAGATGGAGGTTTTTTTGAATGCACACAGCTCACACACTCATTTAAAAAAATAATTATGGTCTAACATTTAAGGATAGGGAGATTTTGCATAAAAATCTAGATTTCTAGCTTCTGAAAATGTTTGATGGTTTGACATCACCGGATGGCAACACACTCCCTACCACTCCCCTTTGCCCCTTGAGTACTGAAACTGAATTTTAAGTGCCATTTGTTATTATCTTGTATGATTTTGTTTGTTCTTATGGTAGTATTAGGGAACAAAAGAAGAGATTTCTGGTATGTATCTCTGTAAAAAACAAAAAACCAAAATATGGACCAAGATGAACCATGTTTTTCAAAGAAAATTTAGGGAGAGCATATATCTGTGGGGAAGTCAAGGCTGAAGCTAGCCTAGGATTGCAAATAGCTAGGTAAGATCAGTCACTGATGACCCCAATTGGAGGGAGCTAATAAGTTTGGAATCCTTGCTTTCTAGTCACATGTAGCTGTGCCTTAAGGACAGCTTAGAAATGGAATTCCAGAAAACAGGTTGGCATGGTAAATAATCCACTGGGTTAATTTACCAAATTATTTCAATTAATTGGGTATTTATTTTGTGCATGCTAGGTACCCAGGCTGTAATTCCTGACCCCACCACTATGTGAAACAGGGAACATCCACAATTGCATAAAGCCAAGCTTGGAAGAAATGGAACATCCAGCATACCAATAAGCACTTCCAGGAGGTAAACTCAGGAGGGGTTCCCTCTGGCTGAAAAATTCAGGAAGTTGCTTTGGAGGTGACAAGACTTGAGAACAGAGGGGGCAGGCAATGTTTGGAAGCACTTTCCTGCTCAGAAGAGCCCTTTGCCTCCATTTATCTGAACCGTGAGTGTTGCCTCTGGTTATCAGCTCCCATGTTTACAAATGGGCTACTCATTTCAGGCCACAGAGGTATCTTTTGAAAACCTTCAGCTTTGGAGTCTTGCTGGCCATCGAAAGCATGACAAAGGACTCACTGAAGTAGTGATGATGGGGAGCAGCTGGGTTTGAGGAACTTGGGCACCTGCCACCTTCTTGTTTTTACAGGGCTCTCTGAAGGCCCTGATTATGCCTTATAAAGCTTCACAGAATGGGATTGTTTTCTGCCTCAGGCTTTGTTAACAGAGGCCCTCAGGCTGGCCATTTGTGTGTTTGCAGAAACTTCCTGCCAGTTCTTCCTTGTATTTTTTTTTTTTTTTTTACCTATATCAGGTAGATTCAATGGCACCTGAGCCCAAGGCAGCAGACCTGCAGAGAAGGCATGGAGATTGAAGCAAGGTGAAGTGCTCCAAGTCAGTGTGGAGGGACCTCCCCATGCAGTGACCTTGAAGTCCCCCTGCTCCCCTCCCCACAGGATTTTGAGCTTTAAGCCTCATCTCTGACTCAGGAATAAAAGAGCTGAGTTTCTTGAATTTAAGAATGACAGGAACCAGTGGCAGTCATTACTGGTCTAAGCCCAGCCTAAGATTTTCTTTGCATGTTCCCTATGTCCAGCTGCTTCTGAGGGTCAAGCAAATAGTGACTGCTGGGCGGAAGAATGGGGAGTGGTGTCAGAGCATTGGCACTAAACACTAGACATGGCTAGTGTTTATTATTGTTAACTGGCTGTGGGCCAGCCCTGCATCTCTGAGCTTATTTCCCATCTATAACGTTGGGAGAGACCATG
The DNA here is from genome assembly GCF_018350215.1 of Panthera leo. Classification (NCBI taxonomy): domain Eukaryota; kingdom Metazoa; phylum Chordata; class Mammalia; order Carnivora; family Felidae; genus Panthera; species Panthera leo. Next base: position 24,378,101 of record NC_056693.1, on the reverse strand, counting down.
TTCCAGCTGGCCAATGTCACTGGTTACTGGAAGGTGTCAATAAGAGAATGTTTTGAACAGCTGTGTAAATGACAAAGGTGTTATAGACATGAGATGGTGATGATGAATACACGAACAATGATGTCAGGACTCATGTTCTCCCAGTAGAAGGATGTGCCAGAGATGACTCCTTATGAAAATGAAGAACCCAACATGGAGTTTCTCTACTTCTGGTGTCCACCTTGTCATTTCCCCTCTCTCCTCCCAGAGCCTACCTATGCCCAATAGCCCAGGTTTAGCCTTCAATGTGGGCTGAGAGCCAGTGCCCTTAGAAAGCATGTGGCTAATGAGGACAAAAGGTGGTAGGCAGTAAGACATTTGCCATCTTGGTCTCTTGGGAAAAGCTACTTTCTTTTGTCTCTATTCTTTTCCCAGCTCTCCAAGCAAACCCTGTGGTATGAGTTATCTTTGGAAGTAGCCACCTGTGTCCTGTCTTGGAAGGACAGTTTGTACCAGGCTCACTGTTGGGCCATGCTGCAGCAGAGATGTCTGGGAGCTGGTGTTTCAGCTTTGGCAAGTGGTTCTTGTTGCATTACTAAAGGTCACTCCTACCTGACTCATGTTCTAGGTGAGCTGTGTTTGCATCACTCTCCTATTGAAGTAGTATGGGAAGCTGACAGCCACTTTAGTAAACCCTGTTTCTGGTGCACAGCCCACACAGTCCAGTTTCTCACTATCACTCTTAGTCCCCACCTGATCTGGAGCTGCTATACTCACATGATGCTCTCCTTTGGGAATACTTCCCCTTTGCTTTCACATTTGCTGCCCCATCAGACTTGTATTGCTGAATCAGGAGGCAAGAACCCAATGAAACTGTTTATTCTGAGAGTTCAAATCCCACCTCCACCTCTTCTTAATAGCTGGGTGGGTTTGAGCAAGTTGTTTAACCTTCTGGCTCTCACTATATCAGTCAAGGATAAACTAGACAATGAACAACTCCAAATCTGCATTTAAAACAACAAAGGTTTATTTTTCACTGTAAGTCCAGGGTAGGTCTGGGGCAGGGATGTGGGACTGTTCTATAAACTCATCAGTCAGGGCTCCATATTGACAGAAGTTACTGACATTTCTGCATGAGGCTCCAGGCTTTACCATAGTTTATCAGGGAAGAGAGAGCAGAGCTGGCAGACCAAAAACCTCTGGTTAAATGCTTAGGCCTGGATGTGACACAAATCTCTTCTGCTTACAACCAACCATGTGGTAGTGACTAAATTCAAGGGGCTTGGGAATCACAGTCCTTCAGAGACCAGGAAGTAGAGGAAGATTGGATATTAGTGAATACTAATAATGTTTACTGTATTCATTTTCATCTATAAAACAGGAGTAGTAATAGTAAGTACTTCATATACTTAGGCTGTTCTGAAGCTCATATAAATATTTTCTATTATTGTTATTATTATCATTATACTATTAATATAGTTAATGTGTATGACTGTTATGTTAATGTTAATGATTTTCTAGAATATGTACTCAGGGTGGAGGGTCCCTGAGAGATCATCTAGCTCAACATCTCAAGAAGAACATGATGTTTACAGTGAGACCAGGTGGTGTTCGGTTTCATTCCTAGTCCTCCAATTTTGTAGCTATGTGATATCAAGACACTTACTTACCCTTTGTGTGCCTCAGTTTCCTTATTTGTAATTTGAGAATATAAATTGCATATGCTTACAGGATTTGGGGAAATGAAAGGAACCCAAGGAAGTGTAACTGGTGGTGTCAGTCTTCACAGATGATGAAAGCAAATGTAAACAATTTACTACAAAAGCCTAGCTCTCAGCACCCCTTTCCTCACCAGCTAGCAGCCTAAACCTCTGCCCCAAGAATGTCCAACAGGAATCCTGGGAGGGGGCAGTGTCCACACATCTAACCATGGCTGTCTAAAGTTCCCTCTCACAGACTCACTTTTGTCCTCATGACTCTGCTGCCCAGGGTGGATGGCTGTCTGGTGACTGCCAGCCCCTCCAAAACCACTCTCATCCCTCCCACATGCTACTGCCTACTTTTCTGATGGCCTCCTTCAGCCTTCTTGATTCTTCTGTCTGTCCCTTGTGGAGACTGTTCCCTTAGCTCTGCTGTGGAGACCTAGTGACTGATATTTGTACAATGGCCCTCTCTATTCTGAAGCCTCTAGGGCAGGCAATGAGGATAGAGTTAGAGAATGGCTTGGCATAGCCTTTACCTTTACCAGCCTCACTGCTCTGTCCTGCCATGTGGATAGCTGCCTTCTTCTCTGAGGAGCTCCACTGTTTACCCTGAAACTTGCCTGCCCTAGTCTGTCAGTTATGTCTGTATATTTATGAAAACCAGTCATGACTTGGTTTAGGTCACCTCTACAGGGCTGCTGGATCCTAGTGAATTGGGGATCATGCCTGGGAGCATCCTGAGAAGGTTGTTGGTTGGTCATCCCAGAGTTCACAGTGGGCTCCAAAAGGCCTATTCTTTCTAGCCTATCAATATCAACTCTGGCTCAGACAAACAGTGTCAAGATGCTTAGCCTTATAAAGTGTTGAGCACCATGGAGGTCCTACATGAGTGCTCAATTAAATGGTAGAGTGGAAGATCACCCAGGCTCTGGATCAGACTCTTGGGTTTGCTTGCTTGACTCCACTGCTTATTTGCAGGGAGCCCTAGGACAACCTCATTTGTAGGATAGAATCATGACATTTTCACCTTATAGGTTGATGGAACATGTTTAGAATACTGCTTGCTGCATAATAAGTGCTCATTAATTGTGTTATAATTGCTATTTTCTCTGGTCAACATGTCCACAAAATGATTATATAAAAAAGACCATTAGCTTTTTATGATGGTCTATTCTGCACAGAACTTGACTTTGTCAATTGCCCTATGCTGATTCCATCTTCAGTGGAGACAGATGAGGAAACATGAATTCACAAACATTTGCACTTGAGCAAAGGGACTCTTGTATTCCTCTCATTCCCAAACCCTTCCCAGGTGATCTTAATCTTTGTTCCCTCCGATCCCCTGACCCCAACCAAATCCCTGTTTGAGGTTGGGGTTCTTAGGACTCTGTGTTACTCTGCCATTATTACAGTGGACTTTATTTGTATCTGACATTCTTCCTTATCATGTCATTAGCATTAGCATGGAGGAACCAGGAGAGTGGCAGTTATACTTGGTTGTTGATCCTTTGCTCCCCTTGGTTGAACTTTAGCTGTGTTCTTGAGATGGCAAGAATGTAGACTTCCTGTAGATGCCTCCTCTGCACACCTCACTGTGCAGAATGAATGGACTCCCAAACATTTTTGGAAACCTTGAAGAAGGCTCCATTTCTAGTATCTATATATGGACCATTCCCAAGCCCACATCACCCCCTAATGAAATCTTCACCAACACTCTAATGAATAATTTCATATTTTAATTCCAGAATGTAGGTTGATTTAGTATATTTCTCTTCTGGTTGACTCTATCCATGAGCTGTTAACAAATTCTCACTTACTCTGACCTGAAACATGCCTCTTATAACTGCCAAAAGAAGTCTGATCCATTAATCAGAAATTGTTCCTTTAGATTGAGAGTTCTTCTCTGGGTGAGGTACACGGCCCCTCCCTACTTAAGGGAATCTTTTTTTTTTTTTTTTAGTTGAGAAATGCTGCTTTAGGTTCTATTCACTGTGAGGCTTCTTCTTCACAGGGTAAGCATGCCAAACTTCTTCAATAATTCCTAAGATGGCAGGGTTGGAGGTTAGGCACCTTTCCCACCATGATCCCCTGTATTTATCTGTTCTCCCTCTGAAAGGCACTGCCCAACACTACAGGGGGTTAGAAAGGTTTACAGTTTAAAGAAGGATCTATAGATAGATAGAAGAAGGAAACGAATCCAAGAAGGAAAGGAAAGGAATAACTCTGATGGTCAAGGTCAGGTACCCTTAGGAAACATGAGGATCTTCTTGTGTCCCTCAAATTATTGCAGGAAGAGGGCATCCTGTATACCTACAAGTAAGCAGATAAGGAGATCATGGGCATGTGGTGCAAGTCTCTTCTGAATGCTGCAATTGCCTCCCCTCCAGGAGTCTATGAATTTGAAATAGAATTGTAATCTTTTATTCAGAGTCTTGGGTGAGAGCTACTTGTCTCCTTTGTAATGTTCCCTTGCATTCTTGGGAAGATTCTTTCCTTGCAGCTTGGGTGTATACTTCACAAGTAACAGTGAACTGGGGTCTGAGAGTGGATCAGAGAGGGACCCTCACATGCTTTGAATGATCTTGTGCAGGCTCTTCATTGCGTGTGTTATTCATTGTCTTTGAGAAAACCTCTTCTGTCTCATGACCAGTGCTGGCAGTTACACCATTAAAGACTACCTTCCGCTGACAATGGGTGACCTTGGAATAACCCTTTATCCTTTCCCAGTTTCATTTACTTACCTGTAAAATGAGGAAGCCAGACTAAGCTCTATGATACCTTTGTGCTTTGACATTCCATTATTAATTAGCCTTTAGACTGCAATTAGCCATTCTAGTAGAAGACTTAAGTTTTCACCTATTTCTATATATAATTATTTTCAATCTTTTTCTCTATGTGTATTTATGTGTGAATGTGTGTATGTGTCAGTCTGTGGGTATATGTATGTGTGCAATGGTGTATAAATGGGTGTACCTATGTGTTTGTGGTATAAATGTATAGGTGTGTACATGTGTGTCTCTGTATGGATGTTCATGTTGTGCGTATATGTATGTTTGTGTCTCTGTGTGTGTGTTTATTCTTCCTGAGTCCTTTCACTCCAGCCCATTAGTAACCCCGGTGTTTGAGGAAGCAGTGGGGGCCACAGCAAAGCTAGGTTGCTACAGCTCAACGTGTCCCTGCTGACTGAGACAAGGCATCCAACCTGCAGAATTCTTGCACCCCAGCACAATCTTTGCACCTCTGCATGTGCATGGGCTTCCCTCCTCTTCCTCCTCCTCCTCCTCTCCTATCTCTCCCCTCCTTCCTCTAGCTTTGGCCACTTCTCACTGCAGCAGCACACCATGGAGGGTAAACTTGAAAAGCCTGTTTTGATTCTCAGCTACTTTCTGCTTACAGAGGAACTGTGTACAGAATTGGGAGCACAAATTAGCACTAGAATACTCCTTACTGAGTACAAAAGGTCAGCAATTACCAAGTCCTCCAGACACCAGGTGAGGCAGTCTACTCCAAGCAACAGCTGTGTGTGAGAGCTTGTGTATGCTCCCCACCTGAGGCAGGGCCACATTATGACTTCTATGGGTCTGAGACACTGTTGTCTCCATGGGTCCTTTCCTGCATAAAAAAATATTATGGATTATACTTTCTGACTGACTTCAGATAAAGAAGAATGTAACCCAGGCTACATTCATTATTATTTATTCCTTATTATTACATTCTTTTTTTCCTTCTGATTTTAAAAGAAAATTAAAATATTCCTTAGTTCTCAAAAAATCCCATGGTCCCTAGACATTGTGCCTGATGTGCCTAGTGGAGAAGTCAGCTCTGCCAGGGAAGTTTTTTCCTCTTGCTCCCAATGGTCATCTATGGCTCTAAAATCCATTGTTTTTGCCCTTCTTACCACTTTTTCTGTCTGTCCTTATCTGCTTCATATCTGACCCCCATTCCCACTATATTACCTGGCTAGTTCACCTTCATCAACACCCTAAGAGTACTCCAAATGCTCCAGGGCCTGCAGAGGGATTTAAGTCAAAGCCAAGAGAGATGGTTCTTGCTTTTCTTATCCAGGGTCAAAATTAGCACTCATTTATTCATTTCCCTTGGCTTAAGTACCCACCCATGGGAGGTAATGTGACCTCCTGGTTTGGGCTGTGTGGTTGTGAAGCCTGACTTCAGTACTCAGTGCTGCATGGTCTTGGGCAAGTTCTTCACTCTCTGCCCAGTTTTCTCTTGGTAAAATGACAATAGGTGAAGTTATCTCATGGGGTGGTTGTGCAGATTAAATGAGATGACACAGTACCAAGGGTGCAATAACTGCCAGACTTAGAAAATAAAAATATAGGATGTTTGGTTAAATTTGAGAAACAGCTCTTGTTGCTGACTTTTTGTACTTTATTGAAAAAGGAAAACTGACTGCAGATATACAGGGCATCTTGACAAAGTCAGTACAGTATGCAGGACAAAAATCATTAAATTTGGGAAATGGCCTGTATATACAGGATGCCTAGAAGCTCTCCAGGCCCTATAACAATATCTAAAGGCCAGGAGGAAGAGACAGAGCAGGATCCTGTGCTCTGAGACTGTGATACTGAGGACATCTGCCCTTCATCATCCAGTGACCTATATTTTTTGCTAAGGCAGCAATCCATGTAGTAGAGAGAGCACTGCAGGAGTCAAGAGAATTAAATTTTACTTGGGTCACAGCATAACTTCATCACATCTATTTTGTTCTTTAGGTATCATCCACTATTCCTTTGAGTCTAAGTGTCCATGTTTAGTTAACCATTTTCCTGTCATTGGCCATGTAGGTTGTTTTGCATACAAAATGCGGTTGTAATTGAGAAAGGTCCTTGGAAGTATCATCTGTTCCTTTCACTTTGTGAAGACGTCAAGTCTCAGACCAGATAGCTCCCAATGGACAAGCCTTTGTCCCCAACACCACCTGTGCCCCATATCACTCCCTCCTCAGGGGCTTCCTCATATCTTCCTAGCTAATATTCCCACAGGTACACTGTTTATTTCCATTCAGAACTCTGTGGGGTTTTGTTTGCTGTCAAATGACTTGGTTGCCCTTACCCTCAGTCTTGTGGGTAAGATATTTTAACTAGTAGGGGCCTCAAGAGCAGGAATCTCTAGGGCTGGGTCTCTTTCTCATAAGGGAGGCCCAGTAATTTTGGAAAGAAAAAACTCCTCAAGCAAACTAGTAGGGGCCTCAAGAGCAGGAATCTCTAGGGCTGGGTCTCTTTCTCATAAGGGAGGCCCAGTAATTTTGGAAAGAAAAAACTCCTCTTTGCTTGAAGATAGTTAAATGATTTTAAAATAAATTGCTTTTGTTTGTGTTGAATAAAAAGGTTGGAAATAAGGAGAAGCAAGATAGATGACTTCTAATTCCATTCATCATTCCTACTGCAAAATTGAGAGAACTCCAATTCTTCCCATGGCTGCCTATCTCTTAAATATATCTTGCACTGTGGCTGAAACCTATGGTGGAAATACGTGCTCAAGGGCCCTTTCTTTTTTATGTAAAAAGTATTTTTCAGACACAGTGACAAGAATATATGATTTGTTTATAAACTTGAATGATTCAAGGATTACGTACTGACAATTCAAGTTTCTTTTTTGTCTTTTCTCTGTATTCCCCTCTCCCTTTTGTTTCTCTCCTTCTTTCTTGTTTTTAAGAACATTCTTGCAGATTATCCTGGCCACGTGTCTTTCCCTGGGAGGACTCCTTCCTGAGCTTGGCCAACCATGTAGTTTGGGGTACTCAGGTGTGTTTCTTACCTTGGGAGCCACCCTTGGGCTGGTCTTCACATGGCTCAGCTTTAAGGTGCTGAGTCATAGGTCTAAAGAGCTTGGAGCAGAACTGCTATAGCCCTTGGAACAAAAGCCAGTGAGATGAGAAAGATAAGGTGCCAATGAGATTCTTATATTCTGAAAGAAGACACATTTTCATCTTGCTCAATGCAAAGTCAGAACTGACAGTTCCAAGGACAGTGAGCTTTGGGTTCCTTTGCTGTTTCTGGGAGGAAGGGAGGGGGCAGGGTATTAGTTTCTCCTGGGCCTTGAGCTGGAAGACAAGGACAGACTGCGTATATACCTGAGGGGACCTCTAATATCTTCATGAGACTTTTCCTCAGCTCAGTTGTCTTGAGCTGCCTGGGTTTTGGGGGCATGGGCTGCAAGGACTGGTGCAGAGGCCTCTGGTACTTATTCACCTCTCAGGAGCCACTTATAAGTCCAAACTGAAGTCATAGCAGCCCTGACTGAAAAAAGCCAGCCTGGCACTGTCATCATATGAAAAGGGGCAATAAGATTGTCTCTTATGGGATGCAGTCAAAAACAGAGCTACACCTGAAAAAATTCCATAATCCAAAGTGGAACCATGGTGACACCAACAACAGCTGTGTTGGAAGAAAACAACTAAAACATTTAAGGAATGTCTTGGAAAGTAGTAGGGGGAATTAGAATTACCAGCTAGTTAATTTGATTCATTCTTGTCTGTGGGTGGGATCACCTGTATGAATTCTCAGTTGCTGTTGATAAAGAGGCCAAGGAGATCCTCAGAAAATAAGCCAGTGTGTGTGTGTGTGTGTGTGTGTGTGTGTGTGTGTGTGAATGTGAGGGGGCACCAAGGGGAGACAGCTAGCAGTGCATATCTGCTGGGAGATTTCTATAGTATCATGAGTCTAAATATTTTGAAAAACTGCATGAGTCTGCCTCATTTACAAAAACAAAACAAATCAGTTCTAGGAAACCCAGCCAATCAGCAAATAATGTTTTGAGCATATGTTATGTGTGAGATTCTCTGCTAGGCATTGGTGACATGGGAATGGTACAAAGAGATAAAACAAGGAAACAGACTCCCTGCAGCTCCCTGCAGCTCCCTGGTGGGGGAAACAATAAATACAATCCTTGGAATGTGGTTTTAACAGTTATCTCTGAAGCATTTTTTTTTCCCCAGGCTGTTTATCTAGCCTCTTGGTAATTATGATCCTCAGGTTTTCAAGAGTTCAGAGGGCAGAGAGTTGCATACACACAGGCTTCCAGGATGTGTCAGGCCTGCACTAGCTGTAAGTTACAGAGATCCAGTGATGAAAGGGTAATCATTGGTTCATAAACTGGAAAGTCCAGAGAGAGCATCTGCTTCAGGCAGAGCTAGATATGGGGCTCCAAGATGTCATCAGTGATCTGCCTTTTCCCATCTTGGCTTTACTTTCCTTTGTTTTGGCTTCATTCTCAGGCAAACTTCCCCCAAGGGTTAGCAAATAAGGCCAGACTATGTTCTCCAGACAAAAAAAAGATTTATTTCCCAACAGTTCCAGCAGAAGTCCCAGGCTCTCACTGGCTCTGATCCAGTAATTCACCCATAGTTGAACCAACCACTGGCCAGGGAGGTAGAATTCCCTCCTAGATTGGCCAAATTTTGGTCATAGCCTGGGAGCTGAGAAGGTGGACTGAGTCCAACCCAGACTGCAAGGACTGAGGATGAAGGAGAGATGGGCCCCCAGGAAAATCAGTTGCTGAACAAGAAGGAGAAAAAATGGTGCTGGGTAAGAAAAAATAAGAGCCGCACACTTTAGACAGAAGCTTCCAAAGAAGGGACAGGACTTGAGTAGTGTCTTGGAGGATGTCTGGAATCATCTAGAATTGAGATGGCATTCTAGCACAGGTTCTGGTATGATCAAAGGTGTGACATGGGACTGTGAGTGGATCACAGATCACAGAAAGGACAATGGTTTGATTGGAATGATATGTTTGCAAGAGATCACTGGAAATTGGACTGATTGGTTGGATCCAGGCCATGCAAAACCCTAGGAAGTTTCTAAAGAATTTTGAGCAGAAAAGTGGCATGGTGCGGGTTGGTCACTAAGGGGATCAAATAAGCAGCAGATGTGCTGGATGTGAGAATGAGAGATAGGAGTCAAGAAGAAGGGGGTGGAATAGGTGGCAATAATGTGGAAGGAAGAAAAGAAGATATATCAGCTAGCTATTGCTGTGTGATAACCACCCCAAACTCAGTGACTTAAAACAACAATCATTTATGGTCACTTCTCTTCCAGTTGACTAGGAATTAGCTGATCAATCCAGTCCTGTTCTGTAGGTCATTCATCTTCCTTGAAACAGCAAGCTAGCTGGGGAATGTTCTCATTGTGATAACAGAAACATAAGAGCACAAGCCCAACTATGTAACACATTTCAAGCTCTAGTTTATGTCACATCTGCTAATGTTCCACTGACATATCAATGGCTAGGCCCAAAGTCAAAAGGAAAGAAGTACACTTTGCTTCTTTTGCTTCTTTTGGGAGGAACTGTAAAGTCATTGTATTCCTTGGATACAGGAAAAGATAAGAGATTGGGAAAAATACCACAGTCTATCACTGAAGGGGGAAAATATAAGCTATTCATTTTCAAAGTAATTTTTTTTATCTTTAGTAGGATTAGCCACAGAGTTCTCCTCCTCTTCAACATTATAACTTTTCTCTTTAATTTTCTTTTTTTTTTTTTGAAGTTTATTTCTTTATTTTGAGACACAGAGAGAAGAAAGAGAGGGAATGAGTGGGGGAGGGGCAGAGAGAGAGGGAGAGAGATATTCCCAAGCAGGCTCCATTCTCTGAGCTGAGCCTGAGTTGGGGCTCAATCTCATGATGGTGAGATCATGACCTAGCTGAAATCAAGTCTGGTGCTTAACCTACGAAGCCATCCAGGTGCCCCTAATTTTCTTTTTAATTACAAAATACTACAAAGATATAGAGAACTAGGAAGATGGCGGTGTAGGAGGACGCTGGGCTCACCACGTCCTGCTGATTGCTTAGATGCCACCCACATCTGCCTAAATAACCCAGAAGACCACCAGAAGACTAGCAGAACGGACTCTCTAGAGTCAAGTATAGACAAGAGACCCACGGAAGAGGGTAGGAAGGGCGGAGAGGCAGTGCATGCTAAACAGACTGTCGGAAGGGAGCTGGGGTGGTGGAGGGGCATCCTGCCCAGCAAGACAGAGCCCCGGAGTCTGGCTTGCAAAAGTGGAGGGGCTGGACTGCCTGAGTTCTGACAGCCAGCGGGACTTAACATCTGAAATGTTAAAAATCAACAGCTCTGCTCTCGGAGAGCAGGGAGGGCGAGAGGGCACCGGGAGGGAGAGGTGTTGAGCCCTGGAAGACAGAACTCAGCTCGGCAGGGAACAAAGGTGCTGGCAAGCACCATATCCCTCTCCCATCCCCAGCCAAAATCCCAAAGGGAACCAGTTCCCATCACCGAACTTGCTTGCACTGCACAAACACCCAACGCTGTGCTTCTGTGGATCCATCCCTCCAAAGGGTCTGCCTCCCTCCTAGTGCTGCAGTGTCCCTCCTGCAGGGGACGAAACCCCCGACAAAGTGAGCTAAGTCTGCCCCTCCCACCCCTGTGCACCTTTTGGATCCACCCCAGCTAATATGCCAGATCTCATTGAAGCAGCACCACAAGCCTGGCAGTGTGCAAGTAGCCCAGAGAGGGGCCACACTACTCCATAGTGAGTCCTGCCCCTGAGAGAGGGGAAGATAAGGTACACACCTGTTTGTGGCCCCAGCAGTGGGCTGGGGGCAGACATCAGGTCTGACTGCGGCCTTGACCACCAACACAAGTTTCTCCCAACAGCACAGGGGAAGTGCCCTGCAGTTTGGAGCTACCGCAGGGACTGCCAAAATGATGAAATGGAAGAATTCTCCTCAAAAGAAACTCCACCAAGTAGCAATAGCTAACGAATTGATCAAAAACGATTTAAGCAATATAATGGAACAAGAAATTAGAATAATAGTCATAAAATTAATTGCTGGGCTTGAAAAAAGTATAGAGGACAGCAAAGAATCTATTGCTACAGAGATCTGGGACTAAGAAATAGTCATGAAGAACTAAAAAAATGTTATAAAAGAGGTGCAAAATAAAATGAAGGTGACCACAGCTCAGATTGAAAAGGCAGAGGAGAGAATAGGTGAATTAGAAGATAAAATTATGGAAAAAGAAGAAGCTGAGAAAAGAGAGATAAAAAATCCAGGAATATGAGGAGAGAATTAGAGAACTAAGTGATACGATCAAACAGAACAATATCCGTATCATAGGAATTCCAGAAGAGGAAGAGAGAGAGAAAGGGGCTGAAGGTGTACTTGAACAAATCATAGCTGAGAACTTCCCTGATCTGGGGAAGGAAAAAGGCATTGAAATCCAAAAGGCACAGAGAACTCCCTTCAGACATAACTTGAATGGATCTTCTGCATGAAATATAGTGAAACTGGCAAAATACGAGGATAAAGAGAAAATTCTGAAAGCAGCTAGGGATAAACAGGCTTTAACCCACAAAGGGAGACCCATGAGACTAGTGGCAGATCTATCTACTGAAACTTGGCAGGCCAGAAAGGAATGGCAGGAAATCTTCAATGTGATGAACAGGAAAATATGCAGCTGAGAATCCTTTATCCAGCAAGTCTGTCATTCAGAATAGAAGGAGAGATAAAGGTCTTCCCAAACAAACAAAAACTGAAGGAATTTATCACCACTAAACCAGCCCTACAAGAGATCCTATGGGGGTATTCTGTGAATGAAATGTTGCAAGGACCACAAAGTACCAGAGACATCACTACAAGCATGAAACCTACAGACATCGCAGTGACTCTAAACCCATATCTTTCGATAATAATACTGAATGTAAATGGACTAAATGCTCCAACCAAAAGACATAGGGTATCAGAATGGACAAAATACTACAAAGATATATAGAATAAAAATAAATAAGAGATTCCTGTGTACCGAGCATACTGATTTCACGGATGTTAGTATTTGCTTTCTGTTCTCTTTCCTCTTCTCCCCCAAGAAATACAATATTGATTCTACCAGGGGTCCATCCCAGTATTATTCACCTCATTCTTCCATGTGTGTTTTATATTTTACCTATTTTAGTTTTTTTAAGCATGCTTTTATTAAAAAGAAGTCATTCATTGCTAGTTTTGATCTGTATATCAGGGTTAAAGTCCTCTGTATTTAATGCCTCTGGCTCTGAAAAGGCAGCACACTTTAGTAACTATTGAAAATCACAAGAGGGCAGTATGACCTTAGGGAAAAAAATATCTGTTGGAGGAGGCACAGCTCTTTCTCTATTCCTTTCTCTCCCATTTCTGTTGAGATCGACTAAGTCTGCTGTTTGTTAGCACTTGATGTGTGGCTTGTGAGTGTGTGTGCATGGGCCTGTTTCCATTCTGTGGGTGACTGTGTATTAGGACTCTCCCATCTTCCTGTTCTTACCTCACTGCCCTGTTGTCATTTTCTGGGTGCCTTGTCTTCCCTCCCTCAGACCTTGTGTCTGCTTTCTGACCTGTCTTTTTCCCCCAGTTTATTATTTGTCTTGGTCTTATCCCCCCTTTCCATCTCTGTCTTTGGTGTTTATTGTGACTAGGGCCTGGGTTTGTGCTCCCAGTTTTTAAGTTCCTCCTAAATGATGTAGACATAAGTTCCACAGGATTAGGAGGATGGGAGGCAGGATTGTGTTGGGTGCTAGGGAGGAGGGCATGGCTAAGATGCTTTCCTAGATATTTCACTCAGGAGAATGAACTATATTTCCCCTGCTCTCAAAAAATCCACATCAAGTAAAACTCTATACTAAACAGGTTTATTTATAACCATTTATATGTATCCTTAATTGGTTTTGTTTGGAGTCTGAAGGTCTTGACTGAGAAAAGCTTCCTGGATCTGTTATAAAGGCCTATGTTGATTTATTGAGTACTGTGGTGTGTGTGTGTGTGTGTGTGTGTGTGTGTGTGTTAGGGCAAGAGAGGGAGAGAGAGGTGTATATCTGTGTCTTGAAAAGCCGAAGTATGCATGTGTGCATGTCTATATGTGAATATATGTTTCTCTGTGAATTTGTGCTGGGTGTGTATGATTGTGCCTGAGTATGCCTATTTGAAGGTTTGTGACTCTGTATATTGGAGAGTGTGAGTGGCAGCATGTGTATGAATGTGGCACTTTATGAATGTGTCTAGGTGTGAGCATGTGGATGAATGTCCATGTGTGGTGGAGAGCATGAGTGTCAGTGTTTGTGTTTGTTCTCAGAGTGTGAGTGTATAAACTGGTGCTGGAATCTTGGCTCCTATTGCCAAGTTGCCTCTGGAGCATCCTGGGCTGTGGAACAGATGGTGACATCAAGTGATGGAGTGATAAACCACATGGAATTGACTTCTGACCTCCCAGGGGGTTGGGGATGTAACTTAAAACTGCCTTCACCTCAGAGGATACCAGTATTTCAGTGCTTTTGTGACATATGAAAGCATGAAAGTTGGCAGATTTGTAGGAGAATTGGGGAATCTCAGAGAAGGATGAACCCTTAGGGTCTTCTTGTTCAGTCCTCCCCTCACACCATTGTAGGGATGTTCAGCTGAGGCTTTGCTGCCCCAGGACCGCCAATCCTTTTGGTGCTTAGGTGGCTTCCTTGATCAGTTCATTTGCAAACTGGGTACATGGTGAGGGGCCCTTTGGCACTGGGGTGTCCAATTCTGATTCAAAGCCAAATGCAGCTTTCCAGTTCCTGTCCCCTCCAGGCTCTGCCAGCCTTTAAGAGTGCTCCAGCTCCCTGCAGGGCAATCCTTCCTCCCCACTTCCTAGCTTCTAGTGCTTTGCTGCAATCCCTGCCTCCATCATCACATAGTGTTCTCCCTGTGCCTCTGACTTCACATGGCTCTCTTCTCACAAGGACACTGACCACATTGGACTAGGGGTCCACCCTGTTCCAGCATGACCTCATCTTAACTAATTACATCTTCAATGGCCTTATTTCCAAATAAAGTCATATTCTGAGGTACTAGGAATTAAGAGTTCAATATACCTGTTTTTGGGTGGGAGGGTACAACCCATGACACAAACCATCTCAGTAATTATCACATTATTTGTCCAGGATCCATGTTTTTGGATAAATCCAGAAACATATTTTGGAGCAGTGGAGCCCTCCTTGGCCCTTCTTCCCCACTTCTTTCTCTCCACTCTCTCTGTTGCCACATTCAGTCACCAGCAGTAGAACTTCAACTTCCCTAGTTTCTGCACATGAAAGAAAATTAAGTGTTAGGGAACAGCAAAGGATTGAGATTGTGTGTCTCAATGGCAGGACTCCAAGTCTGCCTTGCTGGTCTGTGCCCCCAAGAAGCACTGTGAGAGCCTACATAAAGGGGAGTGGCAGCCACAGCACAAACAACTAAAAGGAGGTCACCAAAGACAAAAAAAAAAAAAGCTTTCCTGCTCCTTTATTCCAAGACATCTCAGATTTCATACTCCCCCTTTCCTTTTAGGAAGCAAACCCTCTAATTTAAAGGTGCTATTAATCTGTTCTTTTACATTTCATTTCCTGTCTTCACCAACTAGATTAATGTTCCTTCTGGCGCTAGAAACAGCAGTGTGCTACTTTAAATTCTTAGTGATAAAGTATTTGTGTTTCTTTCTCTTTTTAAAAAAAATTTATGTTTATTTTTTATTATTTTTGAGAGAGAGAGAGAGACAGAGACAGAGACAGAGCACGAGCAGGGGGAGGGACAGAGAGAGAGGTAGACACAGAATCCAAAGCAGGTTCCAGGCTCTGAGCTTTCAGCACAGAGCCCGACATGGGGCTCAAACCCATGAACTGTGAGATCATGACCTGAGCTGAAGTCAGATGCTTAATCAACTGAGCCACTCAGGTGCCTCTCTTTCTCTTTTTTTAAGAAAGCTTATACTTGTAAGTAAAATATGAAATTTCAGTTTCCTAGTATGGGAGCCACGGTAGGGGTGTGTGCATGTGTATATGTGTATACATGTGTATACATGTGCCCGTGTATGTGTATGTATGCATGTGTATATGTGCATGCATGTATGTGTATACATGTGTGTATGTATATGTGTGCATGCATATGTGTATGTAATGGCATGTGTGTAAGTGCACATGTGTGTTGCATGTATATGTGTGCATGTAGGTGTGTGGTATGGATGTAAGTGCATGTGTGCGTTGTATGTATATATATGTATGAATGCATGTGTGGTGTGCATGTAAGTGCATACAGATGTGTTGCATGCATATGTGTGTATGTGTGTGTGTGTGATGTGCATGTAAGTGCATGCATGTGTGTTGTATGTATATGTGTTGTCTGTATATGTGTGTGGTGTGCATGAATGAGTGTTACACTCAGCATTCCTACTCCCCTCTCCAGATCTGAAAGTTAAGAGATAACTTACCAAAGTCAGTCAAGAACCTGGGCCACCTGGACTAGGTCCTTGTCTTCTGTATGTTAAATTCTGGAATTCTAGGCAGTCACCAGTTTCTGGGGGTGAGGTGGAGGGATTTTTGGCAGCCAGAAGACATAGGTTCTACTCTTAGCACCATCATTTTGCTCTTAGCTTCAGAATAAAGAAGGAAGAACATCCCTTGCCCCTGATTCCTACTGCACAATACCTGGGGTTCACTAACTGGATTGTCAGGTCATATACCCTTTCCTGAGCCAGTCCAAGGGCTGTGGAGGATTCAATATGCAGAAGGTCAGGCTCCTCCTTGGAGCTTGGGATGGAGCCCTTCTGAACTGCATGTGTGGAGTGTGGTGGAGAGGCAGCAACTCCTCGGAAATTTCTTTCTCCAGGGGGAAAGGCAAATGTGCCCTGGGGGTGTGGCAGGGATCTTCTTTGCCCTGATTCAAGTTGCCTGAAATACTTTGCCCACGTGAGCCAAGGGTACAGCTTCTACAGTCCTACCCACCCTACCACCTCCAGCTTGTTTTCCTTTAGATTAGTTCAGAAACCTGGTGCTCTGTATTTGAGTAGAGGCAAGGCAACATCATCTGTGTGAAAGGCAGCAGACCTGCCTGAAGTTTGAGACACAGGTTGGGTGTAACTGTGGGGCTGGCCCCAGGGAGATGATCGCCCTTGACTTGAGAGCCCAGGAATGAGGAAAATATGTAAAGGGGTAACAAACTTCTGTTCTTTGCTCAGTTAAACTTAAGAAAGGAGAGGCTGAAGAGGCTGATGACTAGACCAACTGGTCCATCAAACTCAGGCCAAAGCCCTGGAAAGTTCCAAGGTATTTTGTGATATACTGTGAGGGCTCTGTCCTCTACACTCTTATGACACTTATATTGATTAGTTTCCCCTCTGTAGCTCCTTAACAAGTTTTATTCCTTCCAGAAAGCCTGGAGTCTTCCTTATTACAGTGCACCACTCCTCTTTACCTGTTTCATAGTGTCTGCTGCTGACTTATGGCATAACGAGGAAATTCCCCTCCCTCTTATCTTTCTTTCCTGGTAGTGCCCTGTGTGTGTGTGTGTGTGTGTGTGTGTGTGTGTGCGCGCACGCACATGTGCTTCAGCAGGCCTTCCTGATAGTTAAGGGTGATTCTAATTCCACGGTGGGAGATTGTGGGGAGAGTGTTGATCCCCATTCCTGTTTCTGCAGGAGCCCCCAGAAGGTGACTGGAGAACCCTTAATGTCTTCTTAAGTCCTGCCTAACTAATCCACTCCAGACCAAATACAGACTCTTCTATCCCTGTAATGGATGAACTTATGGAAAGGGTCAGGCTGTTCTCAGAAGAAACACATGGCTGGAAGAACAGGAGGTATAATTTGACCTAAGACATTTTCCTGTATTATTCAGAAAAGGGACCTTTCAGAGTAAGAACCTGGAGAGGAAGGGATGGATCCCATAAGGTTCATTCTTGGTTTTTGCCCTAAGCTCCCTTCTTGAGTTCCCTGTTTGGGTCTCTAACTTCTGTTTGGGTAATATAAAATGGGGTCTGTTTAGAGTTTATTTCCCCAAATACTAGGTACCATAAACTTAGGGATATTCAGCCTGCTATGTAAATGTCCCCTCCTCCCACCATGTTACTTTCCCCTTCATAACAGGGTGGGGGGCCTCTGTGGTGACAAAGATCAAATAAGTATAGAAAATACTGCTTTTGGAGCAAGGTTCCATTGAAAGCATTGTCAGGAGTGGAAAGCTTGTAGTCCAGGGATTAAAATGGTGGCTGCCAGCTGAATTTCATCTGCAGAAATGTGTTTTACAGTGCAAAGTAGAATTCAAGTGTAAATTCAGAATTTAGGTGGAATCACACTCTCCATTTAGCCAGCTATGAGGGTCAGTTTTGCCATTACCTCGCTTGCCTGGTCCTCAACATATTTAATTTCACAGACCTTTATGACTACCCTTTCCTTTACTTACAGATGAGGAAATGAAAGTCCAAAGAGCACCATGTAATATAGTCAGCTGGTGAGAGAACCAGGAAAGGAACCCAGGTCTTGGCTGAACCCAGGCTGAATCTCTTTCCTTTGTCTCCAAAATATAAGATTATGCTCACAACTTTTCCATTTTGCAACCCTGCTAATGATACCTATACCTCAGGAGGGAAGACATAGAGACACCAGACACAGAGGAAATGCAAGATGAGAATTTCAGGCATCATAGTTCAGAGAGAAGAAACCTTGGCTGGCACCAAGAAACTTAAATACCTCCCCATCAGCTGATTGCCCAAGGCTTGCTTGGCTGTAGCCATGGGCTCTGTCCTCACATTTTCCATGATTTAATCCAATGCTCTCTTGGCTTACATAATGCATTAGGGAGCTATGAATAATCTTTGTATTAATGAAACATGGATTTTGTTCAACCTAGAGGGCTGTGGAGATGGTGGGGGGATGGATGACTGACTTAGAAACCTGCAAGTCCCTGCAAAATCTTACCTCTACTCTTAGCTGTTCTCAGAAACCCAAGAGGGGAACTCTTGGCAGCTGTTTTATCTAGAATCAGTGCTGCCCTAGCCTGGGCTAATGCAGGTTGCAATGGAACAAGGATAGAGGATATGATGTCCTCAAATGCAGAAAGAAGTTTTAAGTTCTTTAGAAAAGCAGCTCAGGTAGTAAGAGGACCTGAGTAAAATTATCCTGTCCAGTCTCTTCCTGGACAGGAATAGGTACTCCCCCATTCTCCTGCCAGAAATGGGTAAAATAGCCCACTTCCATTTACTTATTCAGCTCTATTGGCATAATCTCTGCATTGATCTCAAAATCAGTTATACAAAGCCACTGCTTCATGGGGTTTCTTATTTACAACTGAGTCCTATGTGTCTATAAAACTGCCTGGCATTTAGTAGATGCTTATGTAATGCCTATGCTCCAAAGAATAAACATTTTCTCAAATATGTATTCTGAGTTTATGATTCACTCTCAAATATTTTTGCTGTGTGCATGCTTAATAAAGCACTTTCCTTCAAATGATTCTAAAGACTGTTACACATGGTGAAGCTGCTGGAAGAAGCAATGCTGTCTTTGGAGACCACTGAGGCAGTGAGCTTGCTAGGACTTAAAGCAGGGTGACCAGAAGCTCTGTTTGGCAATGCCAAGTCAGGAGAGAGAGTTAATGGAGTTTGTCCCCCAAAGTCGAACAATGCTGACCTAGGGCAATGGAGGTGGTGCTTGTGTTCCAGGAGGTGGCTGCCCACTACAGGAAATGTCACTCAAAACACACAGAGTGAGCTACCACATGTCTCTTGGGCTGGTTCACTGCTGTTTTCATGATGAAATAGAGAAAGTGATCCATTTCAGTAAACTTTTGGGTATTTGAGAGCATGGAAAAAATATTTGACATATTTTCCCAATTACCTGTTCTTTATGATTCTTTGTTTCAGTTTCTATAACTTTTATCAGGCTCAAAGAGTAGTTGTTAAACGAATGAAATGTCTGAGGCTTTCTGGCCCTCTGAGTGTGATGCCTGCACTGGGCAAACAGCGTCCATTTCTAAGGACACCCACTATGTGCCAAGCATAGGGTCACAGGGGCAGGGAACACAGAGCTTGTTTTTTTGATTATTTTTTCTTCTTTGATTCTAATTTTAAGCCATTCTTTAAAAAAGTGGTTTTGCAAAAACAAAATTAGAATAACAACAGGAATATAAAGCAAACATTTCTCCCAGCTCCATTTTTAATTTTTTTTTAAATTTAAGTTTTTATTTTAATTCCAGTTAGTTAACATAGAGTATAATATTAGTTTCAAGTGTACAATACAGTGATTGAAAACTTTCATACATCACCCAGTGCTCATCATTACAAGTTCACTCCTTAATCCCCATCACCTATTTATTTTCCCATCACCTATTTAACCCATCCCCCTCCCCTTTCCTCTGGTAACCATCAGTATGTCCTCTAAAATTAAGAGTCTGTTTTGTACTTTGTCTCTTTCTTTTGTTTTTTCCCTTTGCTTGTTTGTTGTGTTTCTTAAACTCCACATATGAGTGAAATCATATGGTATTTGTCTTTCTCTGACTGACTTATTTCATCTACCATTATACTCTCTAGCTCCATCCACATTGCAAATGGCAAGATTTCTTTCTTTTTCTTGGCTGGATAGTATTTCATTATAATATACACACCACATCTTCTTTATCCATTCATCAATTGGACACTTGGGCTGCTTCCATAATTTGTCTTATAAATAATGCTGCTATAATCATCAGGTGTTCTTGTATTCTTTGTGCAATTGTTGGATTGTAAGGTAGCTGTATTTGTAACTATACTGTTTTCTACAGTGGCTGCACCAGTTTGCATTCCCAGCAACAGTGCAAGAGGTTTCCCTTTTCTCCACACCTTCACCAACATCTGTTGTTTCTTGTGTTGTTTCTTTTAGCCATTCTGATATGTGTGAGGTGATATCTCATTATAGTTGTGATTTGCATTTCTCTGATGATGAGTGATGATGGCGTCTTTTCATGTCTATTAGCCATCTGGATGTCTTCTTCTTTGCAAAAATGTCTGTTCATGTCTTCTGTCCATTTTTAAATTGGATTATTTGGTTTTTGGTGTTGAGTTTTATAACTTTTTTATGTATTTTGGATACTAGCCCTTTATCAGATTTGTCATTTACAAATATCTTCTCCCATTCAATAGGTTGCTTTTTAGTTTTGTTGATTGTTTTCTTCCTAAAAAGCAGAAGCCTTTTATTTTGAGGTAGCCCCAATAGTTTATTTTTGCTTTTGTTTCCCTTGCCTCAGGAGATGTAGATTGAAAGAAGTTCCTATGCCTGATGTCAAAGAAGTTACTGCATGTATTCTCTTCTAGAATTTTGATGGTTTCAGCTCTCACATTTAGGCCTTTCATCCATTTTGAGTTTAGTTATGTGTATGGTGTAAAAAAGTGGTGAAGTTTCATTCTTCTGCATGTTGCTGTCCAGTTTTCCCAACACAATTTTTTGAAAAGACTGTCTTTTTCCCATTGGATATTCCTTTCTGCATTGTCAAAGATTAATTGAACATATAATGGGGGTTTATTTTCTATTCAGTTCCATTGATCTATGTATCTATTTTTGTGCCAATATCATACTGTTTTGATTACCACAGCTTTGAAATGTAACTTTCAGTCCAGAATTGTGATGCCCCCAGCTTTGCTTTTCTTTTTCAAGATTGCTTTGGCTATTGGGAGTCTTTTATGGCTCCATACAAATTTTAGTATTGCTTGTTCTAGTTCTGTGAAAAATGCTGTTAATATTTTGATAAGGATTTCATTAAATAAATGCACTTCTTTGGGTAGTATAGACATTTTAACAATATTTGTTCTTCCAATCCATGAGAATGGAATGTCTTTCCATTTCTTTATGTCATCTTCAATTTCCTCCATCAGTGTTTTATACCTTTCAAAGTACAGGTCTTTCACCTCTTTGGTTAGGTGTATTCCTAGGTATCTTATTATTTTGGGTGCAATTGTAAATGGGCTTATTTTATTAATTTCTCTTTCTGTTGCTTCATTATTGGTGTATAGATATGCAACATATTTCTGTACATTGATTTTTTTATCCTTTGGCTTTACTGAATTTATTTATCAGTTCTACCTTTTTTTTTTTTTTTTTTTGTGGAGCCTTGGGTTTTCTATATAGAATATCATGTCATCTGGAAATAGGGAAAGTTTTACTTCTTTATCGACTTGGATGCCTTTTATTTCTTTTTGTTTTCTGATTGCTGCAGATAGGATTTCCAGTACTATGTTGAATAAAAATGATGAGAGTGGACATCCTTGTCTTGTTCCTGACATTAGGGGAACAGCTCTCCAATTCCCCCCCATTAAGAATGATGTTAACTGTGGGTTTTATATATATGGCCTTTATTATGTTGAGATATATTCCCTCTAAATCTATTTTGTTGAGGGTTTTTATCATGAATGGATGTTGTACTTTGTCAAATGCTTTTTCCATATCTACTGAAATGATCATATGGTCATTCTCCTATTGATGTGATGTATCACATTGCTTGATTTATGAATATTTAGCCACCCTGGCAACCCAGGAATAAATCCCACTTGATCACAGTGAATGATTTTTTCAATATATGTTGAAGTCAGCTTGCAAGTATTTTATGGAGAATTTTTGCATCTGTGCTCTTTGGATATATTGGCCTGTAGTTCTCTTTTATAGCGGTGTCTTTATCTGCTTTTGGCATCAGGGTAATACTGGCTCCATGGAATGAATTTGGAAGTTTTCCTTCCTTTTCTATTCTTTTTTTCTGGAAAATTTTGAAAATAAGTATTTCAACTCTTCTTTAAATGTTTGGGAAGCCATCTGCTGCTTGACTTCTGTGTTTTGGAAAGACTTAATTTAATTTGCTAGTTATTGGTCTGTTCAAGTTTTCTCTTTCTTCCTGTATCAGTTTTGGTAGTTTGTGTTTCCAGGACTTTATCCATTTCTTCCAGGTTGCCCAATTTGTTGGCATATATTTTTTATAATATTCTTTTAGGTTTGTATTTCTGTGATGCTGGTTGTTATTTCTCTTCTCTTCTCTAATTTGTGATTTTATTTATTTCAGTCCTTTCTCTTTTCTTTTCGATAAGTCTGACTCGAGATTTTTAAATTTTATTTATTTTTTTCAAAGAACTAGTCCTGGTTTCATTGATCTGTTCTACTGTTTCTGTGTGTGTGTGTGTGTGTGTGTGTGTGTGTGTGTGTGTGTGTGTATCCTTTATTTTTTTTTCTCATCTTTATTATTTCCTTCCTTCTGCTGACCTTAGACTTTGCTTGTTGCTCTCTTTCTAGCTCCTTTAGGTGTAAGGTCAGGTTGTTTATTTGAGATTTCTCTTGCTTCTTGAGGTAGACCTGTATTGCTATAGTCTTACCTCTAATGGCTGCTTTTGCTGCATCCCCGGGTTTTAGATGGTTTTGTTTTCATTTTCATTTGTTTCTATTTACTTTTTAATTTCTTTTCTAATTTCCTGGTTGATGAATTCATTGTTTATTAGCATGTTATTTAGCCTTTATGTATTTTTAATCTTTCCAGGTTTTTTCTTATGGTTGACTTCTAGTTTTATAGAACTGTGGTCAGAAAATATGCACTGTATGATTTCAATCTTCTTCAGTTTCTTAAGGTTTGTTTTGTTGCCTAAGATGTGATATTCTGGCTAATGTTCTTTGTGCACTTGGAAACGGCACTTTATGTATTCTGTTGTTTTAGGGTGGAATATTCTGAGTATATAAGCTAAATCCATCTGTTCCAGTGTGTCATTCAAAGCCGTTGTTTCTTTATTGGTTTTCTGTTTAGATAATCTTTTGATTAGTGTAAGTGGGTTATTAAGGCCCCGTATTATTGTATTATTATCAATTAGTTTCTTTATTAACTGTTTAATGTATTTGGGTGCTTTTATGTGGGGTGCATATATATTTATAATTGTTATATCTTCTTGTTGGATTGTCCCTTTTATTATTATATAGTGCCCTTTGTCTCTTGTTACAGTCTTTGTTTTAAAGCCTATTTTGTCAGATATAAGTATTGCTACTCTGGCTTTCTTTTGACATCCATTTGCATGATAGATATTTCTCCATTCCCCCATTTTCAAAATGCCAGTGTCTTTAATGAGGTCTGAAATGAGTCTCTGTAGGCAGCATATAGATGGGTCTTGTTTTTCTCAAATCCATTTGTCACTCTGTCTTTGGAACATTTAGTCTGTTTACATTCAAAGTAATTATTGATAGATACTTATATATCGCCATTTTATTGCTTGGTTTGTGTTTGTTTCTGAAGAATTTATCTGGTCCTTTCTTGTCTTTCTCTTTTTCATGTTTTGATTCTTTTCTTTAGTGATATATTTTTATTTGTTTCTCTTTATTTTTTTTGCATATTTATTGGTATTTTTGATATATGGCTACCATTACGTTTATATATAACCTCTTTTTCATATAGTGGTCTATATTAAGTTGAGGTTGTTTAAGTTTGAATACATTCTTTTCTCCTCTCCACAAATATTAGATATATGTTATTATGTTTTATATACTTTTTTGTGAGTTCCTCAACTGTTTTTTTTTTTTTACAGAAAATTTCATTCTTTCCACTCAAAGTGTCTGTTTTAATATTTCTTTCAGGACTGGTTTAATGGTCATGAACTCGTTTAACTTTGGTTTTCTGGGAAACTTTTCATCTTTCCTCCTATTTGAAATGACAGGCTTGCTGGATAGAGTTTTGTTGGCTGCATATTTTTTCCATTTCAGCACTTTGAGTATATACTTACCAAGTTTCTATTGAAAAATGTCCTGATCATCTTATGGGTTTTCCCTTGTAAATTAATAACTTCATTTGTCTTGCTGCTTTAAATTTTTTTCTTTATCACTATATTTTGCAAATTTAATTATAATGTCTTGGTGTCAGTCTGCTGTTTTTGATTCTGGTGGAGGTTCTCTGTGCCTTTTTCATCTGCATATCTGTTTCCTTCCCAAGATTAGGGAAGTTTTCAGCTATCATTTCTTCAAATAAATTTTATTCCCCCCTTTCTCTCTCTTCTGGGACTCCTATACTATATACGTTATTACATTTGGTGGAATCACTGAGTTCCCTAAGTCTATTCTTGTTTTGTATAATTCTTTTCTCTCTTTTGTTCAGCTTGATTACTTTCCATTACTCTGTCTTCAAGGTCACTGGTTCATTCACCTGCTTCTTCCATCCTACTTTTCATTCCATCAAGCATGTTTCTCATTTCACTTATTGTGCCTTTTATCTCTGCTATGTTATTTCCTATCTCTGTGTTAAAGGTCTCACTCATGTTTCCACTCTTTTCTCACATCCAAGGAGTATCTTTATGATCATTGCTTTGAATTTTATACCTGTCATATTACTTATATTTGCTTTGCTTAAATCACTGGCTGTTGCCTTGTCCTGTTCTTTCATTTGGGATAAATTTCTCTATCTCTTCATTTTGTCTACCTTTTGGTGCTGTTTCTCTGTGTTAAGAAAGTTAGCTGTGGTGTTGGTGAGAATGTGGAGAAAGAAGGTCCCTCTTGTACTGTTGGTGAGAATGAAAACTGGTGCAGCTACTTTGAAAAAAAATATGGACATTCCTCAGAAAGTTAGAAATATAACTACCCTAGGATCCAGCAATTGCACTACTAGGTATTTACCCAAAGATACAAAAATACTAAATCCAAGGGATACATGCATCCTGATGTTTATAGCAGCGTTATCTACAATAGCCAAATTATGGAAACAGTCCAGGTGTCCATCGACTGATGAATGGACAAAGAAGTGGTATATATAAAAAATGGAATACTACTCAGTTATAAAAAGAATGAAATATTGCCATTGGCAATGAGGCAGATGGAGCTAGAGGGTATTAGGCAAAGCAAAATATGTTAGAGAAAGACTAATACCATATGATTTTATTCATATGTGGAATTTAAGAAACAAATGATCTTAAGGAAACAAAAGAGAGAAAGAGGCAAACCAAGAAAGAGACTCTTAACTATAGAGAACAAACTGATGGTTACCAGAGGAGAGCAGGGTGGAGGGATGGGTTAAATAGATGATGGTGATTAAGGTACACACTTTTTACAATGACCACCGGGTATTGTATGTAAGTGTTGAATGACTAAATTGCACACCTGAAACTTACATTACACTGTAAGTTAAGTAACTGGAATTTAAATAAAAACTTTAAAAAAATCAGCTGTGTCTTCTGCTCTTGAAAGTAGTGACTTTATGAAGAAGAGGTCCTGGAGTGCCCTGCAGTGCAGTGTGTCCTTTTACCAGGATCTGGCCCTTCAGGAGAGTGTTCAATGTATGTAGCCTACATCTTGCTGTCTTATCTGAGTCAATTTCCTTTCAGTTAATTCATCTTCACTGACTCTCTGCTTTTTGTGGACTGTGCTTGCTCTCTGTGGTGTTAGTGAGACCAACCAGGCCAGGTCTGGCAGGAGATGGAGAACTTGAGAGCAGGGTGGCTGTGTTAGCAAAATTTGTGCTAGGCCACTAGTCATCTGCTGGATTCCTGAAGTGCTGTGGCAGCTGGGGGCTGCACACCTAGGTGGCTAGGGGCATAAGGGTGAGTATAGTGCATGAAGGTGGCTGATGGTGGGTGTCAGGGTGTGGAGTAGCAGTTGGTCCCTGTGTGAGTATTGGGCATGGCAAGCTACAGCATCTGTGTATCTGGTGGTGGGCACAGAATGCAACACAGCTGGGGGCTCCCAGCTGAGCCCTGTGCAGTGGATGTGTGCAGGGTGGGTTGGCAGCTGTGCACCAGGTGCTTGGGCGAGATGCCTACAGGAGTTTAACAAAATTTGACCTGAGCCCAGAGCCAAGGCCAGCAGACTTGGGGATGTGTGAATCCTCAGGAGAACTTGGGAGCATGGTGCATTGTTAGGGTGTTAGGTAGCAAGTATCTGTAAAGCCCTACCTCTCATAGGTGTCTTTGTGTTTATGCTGGGAGTGGGGAAAGGAAAATGGCACCTGCCAACTCCCTTGTTTTCAGAGAAGTCCCCCAGTATGCTCAGAAATAAGCAGAAACAGGTCTATCTCCTGTTTGTCCCCAGCACTGTGTAAGCTGCAGTTTTTATGTTGCCTTTTCATGCAGGCTGCTGTCTCTTTAACAGCAGCAACCCAGCTCTCACTCTCCTTCCCTGTTCACCCAGTGCTGAGTCAGCTGACTTTTAAAGCTTCAGGTTCCAAGTCCCACTTATACAAACTCACAGAATTCAGCCCCTGTGTTTTTTAAACCCAAATGTTACAGGAATTAGTCTTCCTTCTGTGAGCTCCCTGGTGTGAGGGCCCATTTCTCTGCCCTCTCTGTTCATGCCAATACCCTTCTCCCACGGGCGGCATCCCCCTGCCTTTCTGACCTTCCTAGCCTTTCAGATATGGCTCCTTCTCTATGTATAGTTGTGGAGTTTATTCTTCCAGTTTGTGTATATCTCTCCAGTTTATTGACTTGGATGTGGATGATATCTAGTTGAAAACATGGAACAGGGTGAGCTCAGGTTCCTCCTACTCCACCATCTTCCTAAGCTCTTCTCCTCTATTTTCATTAATTAATCAAATAAATGTTGTCCTTTGTCCCTGTGACCCTCTGGTCTTTATATGTCTATGCAATCATACTGGTTATTCTTGCTGTCTAGCCAGTCTCTGAGCTCCCTTCCACTGTCTGGGCTGTCTCCCACCTTATGAAACAGGCCTTACATGCCACCATGGAAACTGAACACATCAGCATCTGCCTTTCCCACATCCCTTGCAGCTAGGGCACAGCCATGTGTCTTGGGTTCTGCCAGTCAGAAGCTCCTACACATACACACAAGGTGGATCTGGGGGCACACTCTCTGTGGAGGCTTTGTCAGTTTTAAGAGGAAGGGTTCCCAGGGGGCAGCAACAGTGGTGGTGATGGTGATAATGTCCAGTGTCTGGTGTCCAGGGTAATTGGTCAGGGCAAACCATTCTTTGGTATGATTTGAGCAATGTTTAATTTGCTTCCAGTCTTAGTTCTCCAAGCCCCTGAATATTTCAGTGAATTCCCCAATATTCTCTTATTTAATTGTTTTTCTGTTTAAATTAACCTGATTGCTTTCTGCTGCTTGCAACAATAGCATAGCTAGAAATGTAAGGCTGATACACCTATTCATAATTTTTACTCTTTCATGGTATTAGAATTAATGTAATTTTATATCATGCACTTTTATTTAACATTATACCATGTGTATTTTTCAGTTTGACATAATCTTTCAGCTTTCTATGATGATAACATTAGTATATAAAATATTATAATGCATATTAATTATGTATAATAATAATATTATATATAATTGTGTATAATAATAATATTGACTTTAATTCTCCTACTACCCTTTGGTAACCAATGTTAACAGACTGGCGGGGTGCTGATGTTTCACCTCATATTGTCCATTTGTGGAGGATAGGGCTTTCCTGTAGTACAGGTGGCTGAGTATAGGGGACATAGACAGGGCCATATTAGAGCTTAAAGAGCTTTAGAGAAAATCTAGTCAGAGCTCTTCATTGTTGGCTGAGGAATTTGAGGCCAGGAGAGGTGAATTAACTCAAGCAGGTAACTCATTCAGACAGCCAGTGTTGGATGCAGGACCAAACCCAAGCCTGGCAGCTCTATGCCAAAGCAGAGCTTTTTTCATTATGGCTGTATGCCTGCTACAGAACAATGTTAAACTTAGTGTTTTTATTAAAAGTACTCAGGATAATGGGGCCCAGATTGGATGGTATGAGGTATGCAATATCGGTGCTCAGATTATTGTCCAAAACTCCAAGTCTGTGCTGTCAGTGCAGAGCCTGCTTGAGATTCTCCCTCTCCCTCTCTCTCTGCCCCTCCCTGCTTTCACTGTGTCTCTCTAAAAATAAATAAACTTTTTAAAAAGAAGAAAGATGTCTCTGAAATTCAAACCAGAATAAATGAAAGTTTTTGATCACTTTAACTGTGCAATTGAGAAATCATCTTAAGGATGTTTTGCATGCAGCAAACACTCAATACATATTATTGATTACTATAATAAACACTTTCATATCCATTATCTCATGGGCTTGTCACAATGCTATAGGCCCACGAATAGATTTGGTGAGTATTGTTATTCTCATTGTGCAACTGAAGATTCATCTGAGACTCAAGTGGTTAAGTGAAATGGATCATTTCACCAGTCAAAGACACATCTGAAATTGAAACCTAATTTTCCTTACTGCTACCCCAGTGTCCATTTCTCCAAAGCTGCTTTGGAATGGAGTATACAGTGGCTGGGTTCTATACATCATCCTCATGAGCGTGTAAATTGCTTGGGGGAGTCTCTCCCCACCATTCTGTTAAAGCCATCAAGCCCTTGTGCTGAGCTCTGGGGTGCTTCATGTGCACCATGTTAAATTCAAGGACGGTGTGGGCCATTTGGGAAGCATATGGAATTGGGCACAATATGCTTCTTCCTTTCCCCTTCTGGCTCTGTCATTTCTTAAAGATTCTCATAAAACTAATGACAGGATAAGGTAAGAAATCACATTACACTTTATAATGCGCTAATTAGGTAAATATGTTAAAAAGTGTTCCCCATAGTGCCATTTCATGGTTGCACTGTTGGTAATCAGCACTTGTCTTCGAAGTGTCAGAATTCAAAAGCAAAGCTGCTCACTTTGCTGTGTTATATCACACTAATGAAATGAGTTAAGTGGAGTACTGGGAATGCTCTGCCTCTCTGATTGCTCAAGTCGTTGAAGGAATACTTTGAGGCTAGTGCTTTGGTCCTGGCTGATCCTTTGAGCATTAAGAGCTCTCTCCAGGCCCAGATATAAAGGTTCTATGCCTAGATAAGATGTTTATGTGCCAGTGTTAAGATGGGTTCCTCTGGCTCTGGATCATGTATGTACAAGGATGTACCAGGTACATCCATTCATGTACACCAGGATCCTAGACAGACAATGGGCATACTAAGATTAGAAATTGACAGCCCTATTTCACAGCAAGGGAGCAAAATCTGTGGTACTTTTTGTCTTCAATATGCTTTAGGTTGCAAACATAAATAGCCATAATATTAGTTTCTGGGTGACTGGACCATACCAAGGGAAGAATGGCAACGAGGGAGCACTTGGAACACATTCTGGGGTCAGAATACATAGGAAGCACTCTCAGACCCATTGTTAGCTCATCCTAATGGCCTGCTAGAATTTCTAGTTTGCAAACAACAGTGTGTCACTAATTTGTGAAGAAAGGAACTTATGAGAAGTATGCTGGATGTTGAAAACCAGGTTTGGGAATAAGCAGGACTGGGGGAGTTAGAGATGAATATGGGTTAGAGATGAAAAGGGTGAATATGGTAGTCCTTGCCATGTGGCTAGCAACATCTGATCCACTTCTACCACTGCAATGGACAGATTGAGTCATTTTAGAGTCTAATATTCCAGATACTTAGAGGAGCCATCTGATTAGGAGGGCTTGGACCACATGCCCATTCTCTAGTTGTACCTTTTTATTCTTTCTAGCAGGAGACAAGATCCTGGGTTTACTGTCTCATGGATACCGTCTGAAACAGTAGGTAACCAAAGGTAATTGGTATGCTTTTAAGAGGGAAATGGATCCTGTGGAGCCAAAAAGTGACAAATGACAAGTATGCTTAGTAAGGGACAGAATTTTGGACCTCAGGGGCCTTGGCCCTGAGTGGGAGCCATGCTATGATTTATTACTGAAATTTAGCCAGCTGTCTACTCAGCCTAACTATTTCTGTGCTATACAAATACACAAGTCACAAGCAACATGTGACTCTTTAAATTTAAATTAATTAAAAGTGAGTAAAATTGGGGCACCTGAGTTGCTCAGTCTGTTAAGTGTCTGACTCTTGATTTTGGCTCAGGTCATGATCTCCTAGTTGTGAGATGAAGCCCTGCATCAGGCTCTGTGCTTCACATGGAGCCTGCTTAAAATTTCTTTTCTCTCTCTCACCTTCCATCTTTCTCTCTCTCTCTCAAAAAAAAAAAAAAAGTGAATGAAATCAAACATTTAGTTTCCTGTTTACATTAAACACTTTTCAAATACTCTAGAGTCACATATGGCTAGTGGTCACCAAACTGGTCAGTACAGATATAGAACATTTCTGTAATTTCAGAATGTGCTAATAGACTACATTAGAGTTTTGATGGGTCATTCAGGCCTTTCTCTGTATCTTCATTTTATATGACATCGACTCCAAGGCCATTTATTCTCTGCCAATAAAAGGGGTTGGGCATAAGGTGCGAAAAAGGAGAAATGACTGGTTGCATATTTTGTCTTTCCTTTGTTTTTGGTAGTGCATGATGTAACAGTATGGATAAATGTAGAAGTCACAGTATAATAAGACAGATTAGCTTATGAACAAGGAACAAAGTTGAATACACACACACACACACACACACACACACACACACACAGAAAATAATATATTGGGTTGGTGGGCACACACAGAAAAGAATGTATTGGGTTGGTGGGGGACTATGGAGGTTTTCTTTTCATTTGAGTTTCAGTATTACTATTAAAATGATTGGGTCTTAAATAAACTTTTTCATAAAGAAAAATTTATTATTTTGGTATAAATGAGGTATTGAGGAACATTTATAGATGACAAAGATCCATAATCACATTTTTTTTGTAAGATCATGTTTAAAAGATTTACATGAGCTCTTTTGTCCCTCAAACACTCTTACATGATTCATGGCAGGGCAGAGATTTAAATCCTTAAGCCTGTTCTGGAACTCAGAATACATTTCAAAATTTTTTTCAATTTAAATGCAACTGAGTCTCAGATGTTTGGATAGCCTACCTTCTAAAGTCACACAAGTAGTGCAGAGTAAGGCTGGAGTTTGAACCCCAGGTTTCTGGCTTCTCTTTCAGTGCTGAATCTTAAAATCCTCTTACTCACTATAGGCAGAATTCTCATGTAGTTAGGCTCTCTTTGCCCCCATCCTCATGGTGTTGGGATGCTAAATATCACACTACAAACCTGAGAGAGAGTAAAAATAGGGTTAAGCCCAGGAACAATAGGTCAGGGATCAGTTGCTTGGTTTAGGAGGTAGGGGCGCTCAGGGTGGGAGTCAGGGCCTAATGGGTAGAGTCTCTCTTGATCTCAGCCTGTTAAATGGGCCTGATAACTCCTACTCTAAATTCTTACAAGGTGGTTGTTATAAAGTTAAAAGTAGATAATGGTATGCAAACCCTTTACCAAAGCTGAAAGTACAAAGTACAAATGTAAAACATGATTATTACAAGGGGCACTGGGTAGGAAGAAATGTACTCCCTGAAAATATATTTCTCATTCCTAGAAATATAATGTAAAATACTATTTTAGAGATGGTGTCTGAGAAAGGACATTGTGTGGACAATATCTCAATTTAACAATTTGTTCAACATGTAGCTGGCAACCATGGCCCATGTCTTGAACATATGTTTCTAGAAGGCAGAGGCTCTGGTGCATCCAGGGCTGCATGTAGAAAGGTGCCTGGACATGTACACTCACCCAGCAGGTTCATGTTGTCAGGCTAAGGCACTGGAAAAAAATCCTAAAGGGAATTCATTTAAAGTGGGACCAATATTCCAAACTAAATACAACCAAAATATTTGATTGAAACTTTATCTTGTGAAATAAAAAAATGAAAACAAGCTTATATTTATACAATAATTGTTTTAGTTACAATCATATACAAAAGGAAAAAATTGTTCTGAAAATCTAATTAACAGATAAACTAACTATAGTAAACATCCTAAGATCAAGCTCTGCCAAAAAGTTTGAAGTGTTTTTGATGTTCCTGAGAGCTTCTGAAGACATTTTTCTCTTCTGAAGCTTTTATCTGATCAAATCATCACTTTGCGGTCTTTTCTCTGCATTATCTGCCCTAACTCTGCCTTATCCTTATTTGTCAATGATTTAAGTGGGGTTCAAAGCAGTCTCCCTTGTCACTTAAATTAACTTTGCAAATCTTGCAGAAGATGCATGATTTCTCAATTTCATTTGGCAATTGATTTGCATTGTATTTGCATCATATTGACAGGCACCTGGCACATCTAATAATCTGGAAGCTTCTGCAAGAAGTCTCTGATCAATGTGGCTCCTCCGGGGTATGAGCTTCTAAGAGGGTCAAGAGGTTCTTGTCAGACCAGTTTAAAAGTGGTCAGGTTATTAAAGAATATCTATTCTTTAATTTGTTTCCATTTGGAATCTTGTAACTGCATGGATTCAGACAACAAACACTCAGGAGCATAGGCCTTCTGTACTCCATCTGGTGCAACTCAGAGGGGAGGGTGGTGCCAGGCATGTCATCCCTGAGTGCTAATTAAAATAATCTATTTTCTTCTGTGACCTGGGGCAAGCTTTTTCCTCTGTGGCTTCATGTGTAATATATTCTAATTTCAGTCCTGCTCTCCACCGTCTCTGTAATATAACACCAGTTCTCAGCTCTTCAGCCACTTCTTCAGTTCTGGCTCAGGCCACAGTACCACCATAGTAGACATGACTCATGAGACTGTAATATTTGATGCAGCAGGAGACATGGTAGAAAACATGGGGAGCTCTAGAGTGAGCATCTTGGATATTTGCCTCAGCAAAGGGCCAAGGGGATCTTCAAACTTACTTTGGTGTAATCTGAATGGACTATTATCAATGTAAAAAACTAGCTTGAGAGGATAAAGAGGATTCCACTGCATTGACTTCGGGCCTTTTAAAATTTGTGGTAAAAATTGATAACATAAAATTTACCATTTTAAATTATTTTTTCCACTTTTAAATGGCAGTTCTGTGTCATTAAGTACACTCACATTGTTGTATAACCATCACCACCACCAATCTCTAGAACTTTCTCAGCATCCCAACTGAAACTCTGTACCCTTTAAACAGCAACTCCTCGTTTCCTCTCCCCCAGTTCCTGGTAACCACTATTCTACGTTCTGCCTCTATGAATTTGATTACTCTAGGTACCTCATATATGTGAAATCATATAGTATCTGTTCTTCAGTGTGACAATATTTCACTTAGCATAATGTCTTCAAGGGTCATCCATGTTGTGACATGTCAAAACTTCATCCCTTTTTATGCCTGAATAGTATTCCATTATATGTATATACCACATTTTGTTTATCCATTCATCCAATGGATATTTGGTTTGTTTCTATATTTTCGCTACTGTGAATAATGCTGCTATGAACATGGGTGTGCAAATATGTATTTGAATCTCTTCTTCCAGTTCTTTTGAGTTGAGTTTGGTTTATCAAGCTTAATTCCTAAAATATGTCTGTTTTCTCTCATTTGAAAACACCTTTAAAAAATTAGGGGTAGAGTGATATTAATCTGCTTATTGAAAAAAATCTTCCTTTAGAGTTATAGCTATTGAAAGAAAAGACCTAAGGAGTGCCTGCGTGGCTCGGTTGGTTAAGCATCCAACTCTTGATTTTGGCTCAGGTCATAATCTCACAGTTCATGAGTTCAAGCTCCACATCAGACTCAACGCTGACAGGGCGGAGCCTGCTTGGAATTCTCTCTCTCCCTCCTTTGCTCTCTGCCACTTTTGCCCCTCTCTTTATCAAAATAAATAAATAAACTTTAAAAAAAAGAAATAAAAGATTTGAGAGTTTATACCTCCATATATCTTGAGGAAGAAGAAATAAACTTAGTAGTATTCCTGAAGCTTCAGAAGGAAGGATAACTAGAGTTTTGGAGGAGACAGTTTTCAGCTTAATATATGAAGAAGTTTTCTAGGTCTGGATATTACCCAACAAGGGCCTGAACAGGTGGGTCATGAGCAAACTGTCACAACCTGCATGGGGTAAGAAGAATCTCCAAGCTGCATCCATGACTAGGTGTCTCCAGACATTATCATCCTGCTCTTCCTTCCTCTTTCCTTTTTTTGAAATATTTCCTACTCATGATAGTTCATTTTGCACTTGATTACATATTCTGTTGTACAGTGACCTAATTACTTAATGTGTGTAAATCTTTGACTACCAGCATTTAGCAAGGCTTACATACATACTTTTCTTCAAACTCTGTGAGCCCAGTAAATTTATTGAAATGTCATATTGATGAGAAATTGGAAATGCTATATGAGTTCTCTCTCTCTCTTCCTCTCTCTCTCTCTCTCCCTCTCTGAAAGAGAGATTCTAATCTAATGCTGTTTGAATGGAATGAGGAGAGTCCTGTTTCTTTTCTTTCTTCTTCCAGGTACTTCTGTTCCTTCACCATCTTCTTCTATTCTTCTTTCTTCAGAAAAGAAGAACAGGTAATTATTCACCTGTGATATCAGGGAATCATTATTAGTCCAAGAAGTTGCTCTTCAATCCTTTAGGGAGTGCTTGTGCTATGGGAGATAATGCATATAAAGCTCTCTAAATGATGTAGCTAGAACTCCCCCATGTACCTTGTGAGCAAGGAGAGGGCTTGTTTTTAGAGAGCTGCCAGTGAAGCATTTCAAATGTAATTGGCAAATGATGTCTTAGAGACAATGCAAAAAATTCATTGAATTTTCCTAGCCTGAGATTGGAAGCCATCCCTTCTCTGCAGGGCAACCCAATGACTTATAATAACAACCTGTGGAAAATTATATTTTCAAGCCCCAATTTATTTCCTACCCACTGGAGATTATGAAAGGACTGTCACCCAGGAAACAAAAATAGCTTAGTGGAGTGTTTTGTTTTTTTTTTCAGGGCAACGGAAAAATTATGTTTCTTTTGCTGTTTTTAAAACAAAACAAATGCCTGGATGTGGGCCCAGGGTTACAGGCAAGACTGGAGCAGTGACAATAATAAGGAAGGAGTAGGCTGCTCGTTTATACATTTGATCTATCACCTGATCTGGAGCCTAATTAAAAGGCTCCATTCAGGTTGTCTGTTGGAACATTGCTGAGGCAGGAGATGGATGGCTGTGGTTAGTGGCTGTCAAGATGGTGATCTGCCTCAGGGCTAAGTCTGAGGGGTGGGCATTTCTTGGAGGCAGGTGTTGGGTTCCAGTCTCTATTCTCTAGCCTTTGTCATGAGTTTTACCTGGTTTCTCTAAATGTACAGTCCTTAAGACCCCCTAATATTCTCTGTCCTAGTTTGAGCTCCCTCAAAGGCAGACCCTGAGACAATGACTTGGGTGCAGGTAGTTTTGAAGGAAGTACAATGAGGGAATGAGAGAGCAAGACAAGCGAGAAAAGAAAGACAAAAATGTGTGCCGTGATCTGGTTGCCACTGAGGGCAACTGGGGCTCATCCCACTGGGAAATATGATGACTTTTTTTTTTTTTTTGCTTTTAGACTGTATGATTTTATTTTATTTTTTAATGAAATATTTTTATTTATTTTTTTCTCATTTTTTTATTTTTTAATATTTTTTAAATATGAAATTTATTGTCAAATTAGTTTCCATATAACACCCAGTGCTCATCCCAACAGGTGCCCTCCTCTTTGCCCATCACCCACTTTACACTCCCTCCCACTCCTGATCAACCCTCAGTTTATTCTCAGTTTTTAAGAGTCTCTTATGGGAAGATCCTGGGAAGATGGCAGCATAGGAGGACGCTGGGCTCACCGCACTCCCTGCTGATCACTTAGACTCCACCTACACCTGCCTAAATAACCCAGAAAACCACCAGAAGACTAGCAGAATGGAGTGTCCAGAGCCAAGTGCAGACTAGAGGCCCACGGAAGAGGGTAGGAAGGGCGGAGAGGGTGCGTGCTCCACGGACTGGTGGGAGGGAGCCGGGGTGGAGGGGCAGCCCACCAGCCAAGCAGAGTCCCCGAGTCTGGCTTGCAAAAGCAGAGGGGCTGGGCAGAGTGTGTTCCGACAGCAAGCGGGAGTTGACATTTGGAAGGTTATAAGCTAACAGCTCTGCTCAGAGAACAGGAGGGCTGGAGGACAACAGGAGGGAGAGTTGTTGAGCCCCGGACGACAGAGCACAGCTTGGTGGGGACCAAAGGCGCTTGCCAACGCTATCTCCCTCACCCATCCCCCAGCCAAAATCCCACAGGGAACCAGTTCCTGCCAGGGAACTTGCTTGCACCTCGCAAACACCCAACCTGTGCTTCTGTGGATCCATCCCTCCGGTGGGTCTGACTCCCACCTGGTGCTGCAGGGTCCCTCCCGAAGTGGGTCTCCAAAGGAAAAGCGAGCTGAGCCTGCCCCTCCTGCCCATGTGCACCTTGTGGATCCACCCCAGCTAATATGCTAGATCCCCAGCACCACAAGCCTGGCAAAGTGCAAGTAGCCATGACTGGCCATGCCACCCCAGTGAATCCCTCCCCTAGGAGAGGGGAAGAGAAGGCACACACCAGTCTGACTGTGGCCCCAGCAGTGGGCTGGGGGCAGACATCAGGTCTGACTGCTGCCCCGCCCACCAATGCAAGTTATTCACAACAACACAGGAGAAGTGCCCCTCAGTCCCACACCACTCCAGGGACTATCCAAAATGATGAAACGGAAGAATTCCCCTCAAAAAAACGTCCAGGAAAAAACAACAGCTAACGAACTGATCAAAAAGGATTTAAACAATATAACAGAGAGTGAACTTATAATAGTAGTCATAAAATTAATCACTGGGCTTGAAAACATTATAAAGGACAGCAGAGAATCTCTTGCTACAGAGATCAAGGGACTAAGGAACAGCCAGGAGGAGCTAAAAAATGCTATCAACGAGCTGCAAAATAAAATGGAGACAACCATGGCACGGATTGAAGAGGCAGATGAGAGAATAGGTGAACTAGATGATAAAATTATGGAAAAAGAAGAAGCTGAAAAAAGAGAGATAAAAAAAATCCAGGAGTATGAGGGGAAAATTAGAGAAGTAAGTGACGCACAAAAGAGAAATAATATACGCATAATTGGTATTCCAGAGGAGGAAGAGAGAGGGAAAGGTGCTGAAGGTGTACTTGAAGAAATAATAGTTGAGAACTTCCCTGATCTGGGGAAAGAAAAAGGCATTGAAATCCAAGAGGCACAGAGAACTCCCTTCAGACGCAACTTGAATCGATCTTCCACATGACATATTGTAGTGAAACTGGCAAAATACAAGGATAAAGAGAAAATTCTGACAGCAGCTAGAGATAAACATGCTCTAACATATAAAGGGAGACCTGTAAGACTCGTGACCGATCTCTCTACTGAAACTTGGCAGGCCAGAAAGGAATGGCAGGAGATCTTCAATGTGATGAACAGAAAAAATATGCGGCCGAGAATCCTTTATCCAGCAAGTCTGTCATTTAGAATAGAAGGAGAGATAAAGGTCTTCCCAAACAAACAAAAAATGAAGGAATTTGTCACCACTAAACCAGCCCTACAAGAGATCCTAAGGGGGAGCCTGTGAGACAAAGTCCCAGAGACATTGCTACAACCATGAAACCTACAGACATCACAAGGACTCTAAACCCATATCTTTCTATAACAACACTGAATGTAAATGGACTAAATGCGCCAACCAAAAGACATAGGGTATCAGAATGGATAAAAAAACAAGACCCATCTCTTTGCTGTCTACAAGAGGCTCATTTTAGACCTGAGGACACCTTCAGATTGAAAGTGAGGGGATGGAGACCTATTTATCATGCCACTGGAAGTCAAAAGAAAGCTGGAGTAGCCATACTTATATCAGACAAACTAGACTTTCAATTAAAGGCTGTAACAAGAGATGAAGAAGAGCATTATATAATAATCACAGGGTCTATCCATCAGGAAGAGCTAACAATTATAATGTCTATGCACCGAATACAGGAGCCCCAAAATATATAAAACAATTGCAAACATAAGCAACCTTATTGATAAGAATGTGGTAATTGTAGGGAAACTTAACACTCCACTTACAGAAATGGATAGATCATCTAGACACACGTTCAATAAAGAAACAAGGGCCCTGAATGACACATTGGATCAGATGGACTTGACAGATATATTTAGAACTCTGCATCCCAAAGCAACAGAATATACTTTCTTCTTGAGTGCACATGGAACATTCTCCAAGATAGATCACATACTGGGTCACAAAACAGCCCTTCATAAGTATACAAGAATTGAAATCATACCATGCATACTTTCAGACCACAATGCTATGAAGCTTGAAATCAACCACAGGAAAAAGTCGGGAAAACCTCCAAAAGTATGGAGGTTAAAGAACACCCTACTAAAGAATGAATGGGTCAACCAGGCAAATAGAGAGGAAATTTAAAAATATATGGAAACAAATGAAAATGAAAATACAATAATCCAAACGCTTTGGGATGCAGCGAATGCTTTGGGATGCTTAGGAATTTGTCCATTTCTTCCAGGTTGTCCAGTTTGTTGGCATATAATTTTTCATAGTATTCCCTGATAATTGCTTGTATTTCTGAGGGATTGGTTGTAATAATTCCATTTTCATTCATGAAATTATCTATTTGGGTCATCTCCCTTTTCTTTTTGAGAAGCCTGGCTAGAGGTTTATCAGTTTTGTTTATTTTTTCAAGAAACCAACTCTTGGTTTCGTTGATCTGCTCTACAGTTTTTTTAGATTCTATATTGTTTATTTCTGCTCTGATCTTTATTATTTCTCTTCTTCTGCTGGATTTGGGGTGTCTTTACTGTTCTGTTTCTATTTCCTTTAGGTGTGCTGTTAGATTTTGTATTTGGGATTTTTCTTGTTTCTTGAGATAGGCCTGGATTGCAATGTATTTTCCTCTCAGGACTGCCATTGCTGCATCTCAAAGCATTTGGTTCTTATATTTTCATTTCCATTTGTTTCCATATATATTTTTTTTAATTTCTTCTCTAATTGCCTGGTTGACCCATTCATTCTTTAGTAGGGTGTTCTTTAACCACCATGCTTTTGGAGGTTGTCTAGACATTTTCCTGTGGTTTATTTTAAGTTTCATAGCATTATGGTCTGATAGTGTGCATGGTATGATCTCAATTCTTTTGTGCTTATGAAGGGCTGTTTTGTGACCCAGTATGTGATCTATCTTGGAGAATGTTCCATGTGCACTCGAGAAGAAAGTATATTCTGTTGCTTTGGGATGCAGAGTTCTAAATATATCTGTCAAGCCCATCTGATCCAATGTATCATTCAGTGCTCTTGTTTCTTTTTTGACCGTGTGTCTAGATGATCTATCCATTGTTGTAAGTGGGGTATTAAAGTCCCCTGCAATTACTACATTCTTATCAATAAGGTTGCTCATGCTTGTCATTAATTGTTTTATATATTTGTGGGGGCTCCCGTATTCAGCACATAGACATTTATAATTGTTAGCTCTTCCTGATGGATAGACCCTGTAATTATATTATAATGCCCTTCTTCCTATCTTGTTGTAGACTTTAATTTAAAGTCTAGTTTGTCTGATATAAATATGGCTACTCCAGCTTTCTTTTGACTTCCAGTAGCATGGTAGATAGTTCTCCATCCCCTCACTTTCAATCTGAAGGTGTCCTCAGGTCTAAAATGAGTCTCTTGTAGACAGCAAATAGATGCGTCTTGGTTGTTTTTTCTTTTTTATCCATTCTTATACCCTATGTCTTTTGGTTGGAGCATTTAGTCCATTTACATTCAGTGTTATTATTGAATGATATGGGTTTAGGGTCATTGTGATGTCTGTAGGTTTCATGCTTGTAGTAATATCTCTGGTGCCTTGTGGTCCTTGCAATGTTTCAGTCACAGAATCCCCTGTAGGATCTCTTGTAGGGCTGGTTTAGTGATGATGAATTCCTTCAGTTTTTGTTTGTTTGGGAAGACCTTTATCTCTCCTATTCTGAATGACAGACTTGCTAGATAAAGGATTCTTGGCTCATATTTTTCTTGTTCATCACATTGAAGATTTCCTGCCATTCCTTTCTGGCCTGCCAAGTTTTAGTAGATAGGTCTGCTACTACCCTTATGTGTCTACCATTGTAAGTTAGGGCCTGTTTATCCCTAGCTGCTTTCAGAATTTTCTCTTTATCCTTGTATTTTGCCAGTATCACTATGATATGTTGTGTAGAAGATCGATTCAAGTTACATCTGAAGGGAGTTCTCTGTGACTTTTGGATTTCAATGTCTTTTTCCTCCCCTAGATCAGGGAACTTCTCAGCTATGATTTGTTCCAGTACACCTTCAGTCCCTTTCTCTCTCTCTTCTTCTTCTGGAATTCGTATGATACGGATATTGTTCTGTTTGATTGCATCACTTAGTTCTCTAATTCTCTGCTCATACTCCTGGATTTTTTTTATCTCTCTTTTTTTCAGCTTCCCATTTTTCCATAATTTTATCCTCTAATTAACCTGTTCTCTCCTGTGCCTCTTCAACCCGAGCTGTGGTCACCTCCATTTTATTTTGCACCTCATTTGAGCATATTTTAGCTCCTCATGACTATTTCTTAGTCCCAGGTCTCTTTAGCAATAGATTCTCTGCTTGTCCTCTATGCCTCTTTCAAGTCCAGTGATTAATTTTATGACTATTATTCTAATTTCTTGTTCCATTATATTGCTTAAATCGTTTTGATCAATTCATTAGCTGTCACTACTTCCTGGAGTTTCTTTTGAGGAGAATTCTTCCGTTTCATCATTTTGGCAGTCCCTGCGGTAGCTTCAAACTGCAGGGCGCTTCCCCTGTGCTGTTGGGAGAAACTTGTGTTGGTGGGCGGGGCCACAATCAGACCCGATGTCTGCCCCCAGCCCACCACTGGGGCCACAGTCAGGCTGGTTTGTACCTTATCTTGCCCTCTTCCAGGGGCAGGACTCACTGTGGAGTGGTGTGGTCCCTGTCTGGGCTACTTGCTCACTGCCAGGCTTGTGGTGCTGCTCCAATGGGATCTGGCCAAGGGCGTATTAGCCAGAGTGGATCTGCAAGGTGCACAGAGGTAGGAGGGGTAGGCTTAGCTAGCTTTGTCGTGGGTGGTCCCCTGCAGGAGGGCCCTGCAGCACCAGGAGGGAGGCAGGCCCGTTGGAGGGATGGATTCACAGAAGCACAAGTTTGGGCATTTGTGCGTTGCAAGCATGTTTGGTGATAGGAACTGGTTCCCTTTGGAATTTCGGCTGGGGGATGGGAGAAGGATATGGCACTTGCCAGCGCCTTTGTTCCCCTCTGAGCTGAGCTCTGTCTTCCAGGGCTCAACAACTCTCCCTCCTGGTGTCCTCTCACCCTCC
This sequence comes from Panthera leo, assembly GCF_018350215.1. Classification (NCBI taxonomy): domain Eukaryota; kingdom Metazoa; phylum Chordata; class Mammalia; order Carnivora; family Felidae; genus Panthera; species Panthera leo. The sequence continues at coordinate 24,336,595 of NC_056693.1, read as the reverse complement.
CTGCTCTCTGAGAGCAGAGCGTTGACTTTTAACATTCCAGATGTTAAGTCCCCCTGGTTGTCAGAACTCATGGAGTCTGGCCCATCTGCTTTTGCAAGCCAGACTTCAGGGGTTCTGCCTTGCCAGGCTGGCTGCCCCTCTACCGCCCTGGCTCCCTCCTGCCAGTCCATGTAGCATGCACTGCCTTTCCGCCCTTCCTACCCTCTTCCGTGGGCTCTTGTCTATGCTTGGCTCTGGAGAGTCTGTTCTGCTAGTCTTCTGGTAGCTTTCTGGGTTATTTAGCAGATGTGGGTGGAGTCTTAGCAATCAGCAGGATGAGGTGAGACCAGCGTCCTTCAATGCCTCCATCTTCCATTGGAGCCAAGCTGATGACTTTTTAGAATATACCTCAGAATTGTTGCCCAAAGGACTGAATATTTATTTATCATTCCTCATTGGTTAACTCTGGCACTTCTGCCTTTCCTTGTGTGAGGCCAGCACATAGTCCACTGGTCAAGAACATTCTCAGGCAGAGACCTAGGAAACCACCAGCATGAATTGGAACTGTCTGTCAACATCTTCCCGGACAGGCTCAGAGGATACAAGTGTGGCATCAAAAGGGTTTTTTAATGGCTCCTTCTCTAGCATCTCTTCTTCCAATTAACCCGCAAACATAAGCCTGAACAGTACTCCTTGGTCCCTTCCTACTCTTTTTGTAGTCTCCCTGGGACATTTCATTCACTTATGTAGCTTCTACAATTGCTCATGTGTAAAATGGTGTGATGACAGCTTTTATAGAAGACATATCTTGATTTGTCTGTCCAGCTCTTTATCTTTTCTGGGAACTACCCCATCACCACTGTGTATTGTGGAAACATCTTCCAACCACGTGATTTCTCTGTGTCCTTGCCTGCTGGCTACAAGTGATTGGTTCAGAGATGGGCATCGCAAGCTGAGCCAACTGAATCATTTCCCTAGGGATTCATACTTAGGACTGAGAAAGAGTGCTGACACATATCAAGCTTGGGAGTTGTTGGTGGTCATATTCTACCAGGTGAACTGGGCCCAGTGTGAGCTCCTCTGTTGCTGTGAAGCACAGTGAAGCTGACCTTTTTAGAAGAGTACAGACAAGAGGTGGGAGAACAGTCCTGAGGGTGTTCAAGTGTGGTTCTAGTTCTTCCCGAGGTCATTCAGCTTCCTTGTCCATGGTTACTACAAAGTACCTTCTTTCTTCATTAACCTTCTACTTTACACTAACTTAAGCAAATGGGAGGAGCAGAGAACCAACTTGAAACAAATATGCTGTGTGTTTATGAAGTCCTTATAATAACCCTATGAGATGAAGTGTTTAGCTCAATATTGACATACAGCCAGCCCTCAACAAATGGAAGCTATTCTTATTTTTAATAATGGCTCCTGCATCTCTGTTCCTACCTGACCTTATCCTTGACTTTTGGTAGTTTCCTGATGAATGTCCCCAACACCTCAAACTCAATAGAGTTGCATTTCCCACCTAAGACACCACACCTACTTTATATAAATGGTCACCACATACCCAGAATTCTGTTCAGAAGCCTGAGAATGTCCTGAACTCTTTCTTATACCCCACAGCCAATCAAGTAACACTTTTGGTGAATTTGCCTCATACATATTTCTCAAGTTGATTCATTTCTTTACACTCACGTAACTACCACTCTGGTCCTTCCCTTATCATTTCTCATCTGAATTACAGAAATTATGTCTAACAAATCTCCCAACTACCATTATTTCCCTTTTCAATTTGGTGTTTTTTCAAACTTTCTGTTAAGGCAGTGGAATCCTTTTTTCAATTCAAATCTTACATGAAACTCCAATGTATAAAACACACAAAATTGAAGCTACTCTGGTTAAAAAGAGAAGAGTGGAGGATGCTTAAGCCCCTTCTACCCAACCTTGTCCCCACACCCTGGCCCTTGTCCATCCCACAAGATGACATGAAAAAAGAGGTTAAGGAGGAGGAGCATTCAGTCCCAAAGATATCAAGGAGAAGAGCATTCCAGACAGAATTAACACCCAGTAGACAGACCCTAAGGAGCTGGGCAGGTTTGAGGAGTTCCTGGCCAGTGCTGATGGAGCATGCCGAGAAGAGGGAAGAGTTGTGGGACAACAGTGAGGGAAGAGACATGGTCTGATTAGGTAGGGCCTCCTTGGATACTGGGAGAACTTTGGTTTTTACTCTGAGCGAGATGGGAGCCAGTGAAGGGTTCTGAGCATAATTCTTCCTTGGTTGGACTTGTATCCTAAAAGGATCACTTGGACAGAATAAACAAACAAGCAAACAAAAAGCAGAAATAAACCCATAAATACAGAGAACAAACTGGTGGTTACCAGGGGGAGGTGGATGGAGAGATGGGTGAAGGGGTGTGAGAGATAGAGCTTCCAGTTACAGAATGAATAAGTCAGGAGAATAAAAGATATGATATAGGAAATATAGTCAGTGGTATTGTTATAATGTATAGTGACAGATGGTAGCTACACTTGTGGCGAGCAGAGCTGCAATGCATAAACTTGTTGAATCACTATGTTGTATACTTGAAACTAATGTCACATTTTGTGTCAACTATACTTCAATTAAAAGAAAATGAAAAAATGAAAGGATTACTCATATCACTCTGTGGATAAGAGACTGTAGGAAGGTGATGATAAGAGCAGAGAGATCTGTGAAGAGGCTGTTGCAATGATTTAGGAGAGAGATGCCTAGCATGGTGGCAGGGGAGGTGGTGGTGGGGGTCCAGATTCTGTGCATATTTTGGAAGTGGAATCAACAGTATTTACTAAGGGATTGCATGTGGAGTAAAGGAAAGAAAGGTGTCAAGAAAGATAGTATTTTTTTTTTGTCTAAATACCTAGAAGGATAAATTCCCTTTAGTGTAGATAGAGAAGGCTGCAGGTGGAGTGGGTGTAGGTGCCACAATATTGACTTTATCACAGGTGAATTTTTCATAATACTTTATTGACATTATTTCAGATTTTTGGCATAAAAATTTGATACCCAATTATTCATTTTTTAATATGAAATTTATTGTCAAATTGGTTTCCATACAACACCCAGTGCTCATCCCAACAGGTGCCCTCCTCAATGCCCATCACCCACTTTCCCCTCTCTCCCACCCCCCATCAATCCTCAGTTTAGTCTCAGTTTTTAAGAGTCTCTTATGGTTTATCTTCCTCCCTCCATTTTTTTTTTCTTCCCTTCCCCCATGGTCTTCTGTTAAGTTTCTCAGGATCCACATAAGAGTGAAAACATATGGTATCTGTCTTTCTCTGTATGACTTATTTCACTTAGCATAACACTCTCCAGTTCCATCCATGTTGCTACAAAAGGCCGTATTTCATTCTTTCTCATTGCCAAGTAGTATTCCATTGTGTATACAAACCACAATTTCTTTATCCATTCATCAGTTGATGGACATTTAGGCTCTTTCCATAGTTTGGCTATTGTTGAAAATGCTGCTATAATCATTGGGGTACAAGTGCTCTTATGCATCAGCACTCCTGTATCCCTTGGGCAAATTCCTAGCAGTGCTATTGCATACCTAATTATTCAAAAATCAGATCTACTAAGTGAAAAATTTTTCACTTTTCAGAAAAAATTGATTTAAATAATAAAAACAGTAAACCCTCATAGCATATCTAAAATGTGAATAAATTTAAAATAAATTTTTAGAAATACATTTATTACATAAAGATCAGGCAAAGAAAATAAAGATGAGGCTGAGCAACATATAGTGAGAACTGCAGCACTTACTGCTTCAGTGCACACTGATCTTGATAGGTGGTCTCAAAATGCCCTTCTGTTCTTGAATGTTCTGCTCTTATACTGAATACAATGATGAGTGCACACAACAGGTAATTTCCAAGCATCAGAGAAGAATCTTCTTAGAGGCTTAGGTAGAGAGGGCTCACCTGGCTTGGGTGGCCAGAGTAGGACATTGTATACTTTATAGATGTAGAATCTACAAATATTCATGTTTTTAAACAACCGTAGAACAGTTGTATTGCATTTATAATATTGCACACCCAATGTCTAACACAAGCATAGCAGATTCCCCATACACTGAGAATGTATAAATGAATGAATATTGCTATAAAAGGCACATGCAGAGAGGATTGTGATAGCCCACATTGTTTTTATCTGCTTTTGACACTCAGCCACTGCCTTAAGGTGTCTTTAGATAGGACTGCTGACCACACTATTTCATTTTCCCTGCTCAATTGGCATAATTATGTATCCTCATCTGTCCCCCCAACTGTACCTACTGGAAATGTCTACAGCAGCAAGTTACAGAAAAACCTAACTACAGCAACTTATTTTGGAGGTGAACAGCCTAGGGATTGTACAAGAATCCAGCCTCTTCTTCAGCTCTGTTCTGCCATTCTTAGGTTGGATTTCATCCTTAAGCTTATCACCTCATGTTTTCAAGATAACAGATACACTTCCAGAAATTGCATGCTTACTCCAAGCAGAAGGAAGGGAGAGGAGATAAAAGAAAACAGTAACCATATCTACTTTCTTTTTTTACCCAGAAACCCTGAAGGTCCCTTTAGGTCTCATTAACCATAACTGTATTATAAGACTGGCTTTCACAAAAAAAGTCTGGCCAAAAAATTATTTGTAGCGGATCATACTGCTGCTCCAACAAAACCAGGGATCTGTTAAAATGAGGGAAATAGATATTAGGTAGGCAACTAATATATCTGTTATACCAACTAAACTGTAAAGTCAATGGCCACTGGATCCATTGTTTTCTACTTTGGTCTTTATTGGGGACCCCCAAGTACCACAGAAGAGAACTAGACACTTATTGGCTGGGTGGATTCCAGTGACACCGAGCCAGGGAGTCTGTCCAAGGCTACAAATCTAGAGAAGTTTTTCCTTTGATCTCTGGTACTTTCACTAACAACCAGACCTTCACCTTGAGATAAAACCACTGTGCTTCTGCCAAAGAGTGCTGCATGGCTCGTTAAGGGCTACCTTTAGCTGCCAAGACTCATCATCAAACTATCCTTGACAAATTTTAATTTTAGTTAAAGTAATTGGCCTAATATGAATCAGACTGATGGCCAGATTTCAGAACAGCCTCTAATAGTCCATAATATCCATGCTACCCAGGGGATTCAAGATGACATCGCCAAAGATAATTATTACAGGATGTAGGAGCTAATAGTGAGAGTTAATTAAAGGTCTTGTTTCACATATATTTCCTGCTTAAAGGAAGGAGATAGGGAGCTCTTGAGAGAAGTAATAGGTTTCTGGGGAAGGTAACTTCCCTTAGCAACTTAGAATGATGTCATGATTTTAACTTCAAAAAGTTTCTTCTCAGTACAGGGATAAGCCCCATGAAGAAAAGAGTTATAAATATCCAAACAACTTGGAGAAACTTACATATTAATCAAAGGGAAAGGCTAACAGGAAAAGTAGCATATCATATTATTAAAAGCACAGGTGTAGAGTAAAATGGACCTGGATTCAGATTCCAGCCCTGACACTAGTTTTGACACCTTAGGAAATTTATTTAAACCCTTGTAGTTGGTTTCTAATCTGGAAATTAATCTAATCTGACAGGCAATAGTGGTATCTTCACAGAATTGAGGCAAGAGTTAACATAAGATAATGAATGTAAAGCACATAGCCCAGACCTTGGCAAGTATCAACTGAACCTATTAAAGATGGTTATTTGGCAGACCACATTGGCAAGTGGGCCAGGGTTCAGGCTACTAGGACTGCCCACACATCCTCGTGTCCCCACCTCTGGTTTCCACTGTGTACATTGAATTTTAGTGAAGATAAAGAATGCTATGTCCCAGAAAGCTCAGAAAAATGTTTATTCATTTATCTGTTGGTATAATAACTTATTGAATGCCTATTGTGTATGTATATGTGTGTGTGTGTGTGTGTGTGTGCACATGCATACACATATACATTACACACATACACCCACATGGTTCAACGGTGTGATCCCTGCATCTGGAATCTGTGGATCCCAGTAGAGGAGACCTGTGTGTGTATCAGTAGGTACAACACAAAGAAGAGGCTGCTGGCCACTGCACAAGAGGGACACGGAAGCACAATGAGGGTACAGGGGGAGGGTCTGGAATGGCTTTGTGGGGAGGCATCAATTGAGCTGAGTCTTGAGGAGCTTCACTAGCACAGGTGGAGATCTGAGAGATCAACAACTCCAGTTAGAGGAGACAACAAGAACATGTAGGGCTATTTAAAAGGACCAAAAGTAATTCATTTTGACTACAGCTTTGGTGGTCAGAGCATCAGGGACCATTGTGAACATAGAATGCTGAGATTCACTTATAGAAGGCCTCCAATACCATCTTTGGAAGGGCAGGAAAAGGAGGGATCTGCAGGCAGATTTGTAGAGTGGCAGATGGCAATTTGGGGGAGTTACATCCTGCAGGCCTCTTGGACTTTATAAAAGCAGAGCCTCATGAAGAAACATGTTATTTTACCTTTGGAAGGGTTTGGGCAAAACCCTCTCTCTGTCTGTGGGAGCAGTGGTTGTATGTGCCCTGGCACATGGGACTGGTGGTGTTTCTACTCTTAAAGAGCAAAGTTTTATGCTTTTATTGTTTTTTTTTCCCTTCAACCATCTCCTAATTACCTCTGCATATTGTGAAAATATCATTGGTGGAGAATGGGAGGGTTCAGAATTTCCATCAAATGTCAGAATCTACTTACCATGCCTCCTCCTGCTTCCTGGCTCCTGACTCCTGTTTTATGAGGTGCACCAGGCACAGACAGCAGGCAAAAATGTGCAGGGAGTTTGAAGCACAGATATACTGCTTCCTGAGCAGTCAACAAATCACATGTCTGTCTCCTCCTCTCTACCAAGAAGATTTTCTTTCAAATGAAGTGCATGACCAGTGTTCAAAAGGGAGCCTTTCAACTTAATGGAAAACTGTGGCTAATCAATCAGCCAAGGACTGTCACCCCAAGCAGCCCTGTGGCTAGAATCGCCCACCTACCCATTAAGAACAATAAGAGCTGCTCCATTAACATTCCTTTCCCTTCATCTCCTTCACTTGGACCAAAGCTGGCATCGTAAGGCGAATTATAAACCACTGGTTTGGTTCATGAATTTTTTATTTCCTCCTTGCTCTCTTTTTGGAACTATCAGGTACTCCTCCTCTTCCTCCAGGGCTCCATTTTTCTGTGACAGCTCTCTCAGACTAAGACTTGGAGCCCCTGGAGGTGAAGTGCCCACCTTGAGAAATGGTATTGTCTCTGACTGCCCCATGGTTGAGTGGTGACAAGGGAGAGAGCCTTTTTGCACAGTGCAAGGGAGGGACAGAGGTCAGGGAAGGATGGGGGAACTCAGAAGTGGTGCCATGACCCTCTTTGTGGAGCCTGCCCAGTGCTGGGTGCACATCCTCAGAAACGACCACAGATGGTCTCTTCCATGGAGCATGATCAGAAAGTCTCTTGGTGATAATTAGCTTCCTGCAGTAGCTGCTAAAGCTCATTTACCCACGATTAGGGAGGAACTGCTTTGCTTCAATTACCTCTTCCCAGCACCAATAAAGTGCACATTGGCAGCTCTGAGCTCAGGCACACACTCTCTTTCATGGAGTAGCTCCAATTTCCATCTACAGTGATTTTATTATGGCAAAATATTTTACTTCTGATTAACTTGAAACAGTTTTTAAGTCTCTCTTTGCATTGAGAGATGTGAAGAAGTCAGTGAATGTATAGGTCAACAGTTTTGGGCAACAAATACAATCTTAGGAGTGGGGACTTGACCTAAAGTTCTTTAAAGCCCGGTCCCAAGATTTAAATGCCTTCTCACTCAGTCTTCCCTATTAGTTGAAATTTAACTGTTTCTTAGCTGACAAAATATATGTAGGAGATAATGTCTGTGGCTCACTCATACTCCCTTGAGTCTTAACATCTTAATACAGCCTTACAACTGCCTGAGCATTTTCTCTGGAGGCCAGAATTTATTCTTCTTACATTTTGGAAGACCAGAAGAGCAAGATAATGCCCTCCAGGAATAGGTGACAATGAAGGATGGATTGAGTTGGTGTGTAAATGCCCCAGTCCCTTTTTCCCTCTGGTAGATAACTCTGAAGATGGTGTTCTGCACTGGCTCTTGGAGTTCCCCAGAAAGATCAAGCCTTAGTTGTCTGTAGTGGTAATTAGCTCAACTCACCTTTTATTGGTTACTTCCTGCTCTGTCTTACTTTCCTACTCTCTTCCCTATGTTTCCTGGGATTACCTTCTAAATAAATTTCTTACTCTTGAATCCTTGTCTCAGCATTTGTTTCCGAGAGAACCAGACAGAAAAAAATTTCATCAAGAGGAACAGAATATCTAGTCTGGGTCTTGTAACAGTAAAAAGGCACAGGATTGGGGGCAAAATTTCTGAGCTCCGGGTTAATGATTTACATTGAGCTTCATAGAAAATAATTCAAATGTTGGGCTTAAGGTTCAGCAAATTATAGGTAACATCTTCCTAATATGCATTATGAAATTACAATAAGATGTGGGGAGATATTTGGCCTGAAGGAGCTTAACTATTTGACTCTAGTCAGTGTGCTGAAAAGGATGCATCATGCCTTGAAATTCATCTGGTCTGTTCTTTAAAATAACTGGGCAGACAGATCATAATGGGAAATTATATGTCTTGGCAGCCCAAGCAGATTGGGTGATGATCAGTCAACTGTTTAAAATTAACTATTTGTTCTTCCTTCTGTAATTTTTGCATTAAAGCTCTATTATGTGCATTGCACTGTGTGGATCATGGAGGATGAGAGGGAAAGGAGACAGAGGACCTGCCCCCAAAAGACTTATGGTTTTCTGATAAGCAAAAACTAAACTGGTAGACCCAAGGTCTTATACCTTCTCTATCTCTCTGTGACTGTGGGCAAGTTACTTCTCTTTTCTGGGTAATAATTTTCCATATGAAAAATTAAAAAAAATAGAGGACTAGATAATCTCTCATTGCCCTTCAAATTCTGATATTCTCTAACTCTTGTTTCCCAGTATTTCTAAGCAACATTTTGCACATTCTGTCTTTCAGAGATGAAGTCTTGGTATAAAGTTAATACAGAAATGTTTTCTATTTTTATTTTTTAAAAAATAGAACTACCCTATGACACAGAAATTGCACTTCTAGATATTTATCCAAAGAATAAAAAAATGCTGATTCAAAGGGACACATGGACCCAATATTTATAGCAGAATTATCAACAATAGTCAAATTATAAAAAGATCCCAAATGTCCATCAACTGACGAATGGATAAAGATGTGGTATATATACCCAATGGAATATTACTCGGCGATCAAAACGAATTAAACCATTTGCAACAATGTGGGAGGAACTAGAGTGTATTATGCTGAATGAAGTAAGTCAGTCAGAGAAAGACAAATATCATATGATTTCACCCATGTATGGAATTTAAAAAACATAACAGCAAACCTGGGGGAAGGAAGGGAAAATAAGAGAAAAACAGAGAAGGAGCCAAACCATAAGAAACTCTTAAATGCAGAGAACAAACTAAAGGTTGTTGGTGGGATGTTGGCTGGGGGGATAGGCTAAATGGGTGATGGGCATTAAGGAGGGCACTTGTTGGGATGAGCACTAGGTGTTATATGTAAGTGATGAATCACTAAATTCTACTCCTAATACCATTACTACACTATATGTTAACTAGCTTGGATTTAAATAAAATTTAACAAAAAAGAAATGTTTTCATATTTGTAGTCTATGACACAAATACTGTGATTAACATTTAAAGTTTATATAGTTTTTTAAAATGTTTGCTCATTTTTGAGAGAGAGACAGAGTGAAAGCAGGGAAGGAGCAGAGAGAGAGGGAGACACGGAATCCAAAGCAGGCTCCAGGCTCTGAGCTGTCAGCACAAAGCCCAAAGCAGGGCTTAATGTCATGAACTGCGAGATTATGACCTGAGCTGAAGTCAGATGCTCAACCGACTAAGCCACCCAGGCGCCCCAGGTTTATATAGTTTTAAATGTAGGTAACATAATTTTTCTTTGCAGGTAACATAATGTTAAATATCATCATCAACGATGGATAATTTGATTGAACTCTTTTTTTAATGTTTATTTTTGAGAGAGAGGGAGAGACAGAACATGAGCAGGGGAGGGGCAGAGAGAGAGGGAGACACAGAATCCAAAGCAAGTTCCAGGCTCTGAGCTGTCAGCACAGAGCACCATGCAGGGCTCAAACTCACAAACCGCGAGATCATGACCTGAGCCGAAGTGGCATGCTCAGCTGACTGAGCTACCCAGGCACCCCATAATTTGATTGAACTCTTTAATGGGAATTTAAGTATTTGGTTTTTTTCACTATTACTTTATTGTAATAAACATCCTATTGGATGTATTTCTTTTGCACTTTGTATAAGTGTTTCTACAGGGTAAAATAGCTGCATGTGGGAATTCTAGGAGAAAGGGTATAAACTGCAAAAATGCTAATGGATATTGCCAAACTGCCATCCAGTGTAAGTCTTAATTACTACATCTTTTAATGTTTCCCCCTCCAACTTTATTGAGGTAATTGACATATAGCATTGTGTAAGTTTAAGGTATACAATGTGATGATTGATATATCTATATATTGTGAAACAATGACCACAAAAATTAGTTACATCCTTGTCTACTCTGACATAAATTTAAGGAAGATAAAACAAAATCTGATATGTGAAAATGGCTTTGATAGAATTTTTAAATTTTATTTAAAAAATTTTAATGTTTATTTATTTGAGAGAGAGAGAGAGAGAGAAGAGAGAGAGAATGAGAACAGTGGAGGGGCAGATTGAGAGAGAGACACAGAATCTGAAGCAGGCTCCAGGCTCCAAGCTGCCAGCACAGAGCTAGATGTGAGATCCCACAAACTGTAAGATCATGACCTGAGCCCAAGTCAGATGCTTAACCGAGTCACCCAGGCATCCTGTGTTGATTGCATTTTAACTTTGTCTTTAAATATGAGTGATAGTCACCATGGTTGTTATTTGTTAGCTATTTTATTTCTTCTTTTCTCCGTGAATGCCTTTCTTTTTGATTTGTTAACACATTTATCTATTAAGCCTTCTGTGTGTTTAACGTGTTGCAAATATTTTACAGTTATATTTTGTTTTCCCTTCTGATTTTGGTTTTGCTTTCTGCTACTCTGAAATTGAAAAATTTAATGTAATCAACATGGACAGTATTTCCCTTCATAACATTTTGTTTTTATGGCAAAACTGATTTTTTCTAAGACAATAAATATTTTCACTTGTGTTTTTTTCCTATTGTTTTCTAAAAATTTCAGCTTTATTGTGGTATAATTGATATATAAAGTTGTAAGATATTTAAAGTGTACATGATGGTGATCTGATATGCCTATATATTTTGAAAGAATTTCTCTCATCTACTTAATTACCACATCCATCACCTCACATTAGTCTTTTTTCTTTTCATCTTCCTTTTTTTTGGTGAGAATATTTAAGTTCTACTCTTTTAGCAAATTTAATTTATAATTGTTATCAATTATAGTCAACATATTTTACATTAGATCCTTAGACCTCATTCAGCTTCTAGTTGAAAGTTTGTACATTTTTACCAACCTTGTCCTGTTCTCTTATCCTCCAGCCTGTGGCAACTGGTTTTCTACTCTCTGTTTCTGAGTTCAGCATTTTTAGGATTTCACATATAAGATGGCTTGTTATATTTGTCTTTCTTTGTATAGCTTATTTCACTTTTAGCATAATGCTTTCAAAGATCCATCCATGTTGTCCCAAATAGCAGAATTTTCTTCTTTCTCATGGCTAAATAATATTCCATCATATAGTGTGTATATCTATATCTATAAGTTATTTAAATATATTATATATATATAAATATAGTGGGAATATATTGTTTCCATATCTTGGCTACTGTGAATAACACTGCAATAAACATGGGAGAGCAGATCTTTTGGATATCATCTTGTCATTTCCTTTGGATATTTACTTGGAAGTGGGATTACTGGATATATGGTAGTTCTATTTTTAATGTTTTGAAGAAGCTCCACACTGTTTTCCATAGTGGCTGCACCAATTTACATTCCCACAAACACAACACAAGTTTTCCCTTTTCTCTACATTCTCTCCAACACTTATTTCTTGTGTTTTTGGTAATAGCCATTCTAAAATGGATGGGGTGGTATCTCAATGTGTTTTTTTTTTATTGTATGATTAACACTATATTTAACTTCAATATTTAACAATGGACATTTTTTCTTTTTTCTTTTTTTGGTAGTAAATCATTTCATATACAATTTAAATCACTCATCCTATCAGATTCCTCTCTTTTCCTCCTAAGAGAAAATCACTATTCCTTTTGTTCAAACTTTTATACTTCTACTACATATACACTTATTTTTATTTAATAATTATTAAGTATTTTTGGAATTTACAAAAATTATTTCACCTTACAAGTATAATTTTAAAATTTGATGTTCTATCTTTTCTTTGTATTTTTGAGGTATAGTAGACAATGTTATAATGTTACAATAATATATTAATTTCAGGTGTACAACATACTGACTTGACAGTTCCATATATTATTCAATGCTCACCATGATAACTATAGTCACCATGCAATGTTATTACAATATTATTGACTATATTCCTATGCTGTACTTTTCATCTCCATGACTTATTTATTGTATAACTGGAATATTGCATCTCTTAATCCCCTTCACCTATTTTACTCATCCTTCTCCTTTGGCAACCATCAGTTTGTTTTCTGTATTCATGAGTCTGTTTTGTTTGCTTGTTTATTTATTTATTTATTTTAATTCCACATATAAGTGAAGTCATATGGCATTTGTCTTTCTCTGATTGTGTAATTTCACTTAGCATAATACCCTGTAGGTCCATCCATGTTGTTGTAAATGGAAAGATCTCCTTTTTATGGTTGAGTAATATTCCACTGTATACATACACCACATCTTCTTTATCCATTTATCTATTGATGGATACTTTGGTTGCTTCCATATCTTTTCTACTGTAAATAATGCTGCAATAAACATAGGGATGCACTTATCTTTTCAAACTAGGGTGTTCATTATCTTTAAGTGGATGCCAGTAGTGGAATCTTGGATCATATGGTAGTTTTATTTTTAAATTTTTAAAGAACCTCCATGATGTTTTCACAGTAGTTGCACAAATTTAAATTCCCACCAACAGTGCATGAAGGCTCCCTTTTCTCCACATCCCCTCTTTATTATTTCTTATCTTTTTGATAATAGCTATCCTAACAGATAAAGAGTGATATCTCATTGTGGTTTTTATTTGAATTTCCCTGACCATTATTAGTGATGTTGAGAACCTTTTCATATACTTGTTGGCCATCTGTATGTCTTCTTTGGAAAAATGTCTATTCAGTTTCTCTGCCCATTTTTTAATTGGGCTTTTTTTTTTTTGGCTGTTCAATTGCATGAGTTCTTTATCTATTTGGATATTAACCCTCTATCAGATATATAATTTGCAAATATTTTCTCCCATTACAAAGGTTGTCTTTTAATTTTGGGGCACCAGACATGTGCACAAACTCCTTCCAGGGAGACATCAGTGACCTGAAGTGAGCCAGTGGGGGAATGTGGAGATGGCATCCACTGGCCTCCTCAATCTCTCAGGAGAATTGCAGTCAGCTCTTAGATGATGCGTGCTAAATAAGAAGCCTGACCCTGAAGTAGCTTTTGAAGTATGCAAATAAAGCTATGTCAAAATAGGCCTCTTTCAGGGAAAGATTGGGAAATGGGTATGTCTGTCTGCTCCTTGTAGGCTGAGTCCTGGATTGGGGGGGGGGGGGAGGGTATAGCCAAAGCTAGTCTTCGTGATCTTCTTAAAAATGGTTCCTTTGTTACAGTCTTATGAGTATCATGGGTGCAAGCCTCATTTGTTTTCAGAGCTAGGTATTCTGGGGACCTGTCCTTCAGGTGTAAGTTTTAAAAGTTAGGGTGCTAGATATTGGGTCCAAACCTTTGCTCTTCAAGGAGTAGTTGGGAGTTGTGGGTTCCCTCCTGATTATATATTGCTGCGTGGGGAGTAGTTCATCTAATCCATAACAATTGCTCAGTTAGTTTCTAGATTTCTTTCAAAGGGAATTTCTCCATGTGTAGTTGTAGATTTGTTGTGTCCATGAGAGGAGGGAAGCTCAGAAGCCCTCTATGTTACCATGTTGGACCAGAACCTCTTCCTAGTGTTTTTATGGTTTCATTTTTTTGTAAATATTTCAAATATTTTTGAAATATTTTGTAAATATTTCATCAATTAAGAATTTATTTTGGAAAAAATTAATGAGTGAGGGATACAATTTATTTATTTTTTCTAGATCACTAATCTGATGGCCCAGTGGTGTTAACTGAACAATCCAGATTTCCTCAGTGAATTGAAATGTCATCTCTATTATATATTAAATCACCAGGCCCACTTGAGACTATTTATACACTCTTTTTTTTTCTATAATTTGACTATAATGTGTATAGGTGTGGACTTCTTTGGTTTTATCCTGTAAGAGTTTATTGAGTTCCACAGATGTATAGAGAAAAGGTTTTCATACAATTTGGGAAGTTTTTGATTATTATGTTTTCAAATATTCTTGCTGCCTTTCTTTCTTCTGTGATTTCTCTTATGTTTATGTTGGTATGTATGATGTTGTGCTATGTGTTTCTGAACTGCTTCATTTTTTCCTCATTTTTTTCTTTCTGTTCTTCCCTGCATTGTTAGGATCTTTTAGGCCAATATCACCTTCCCAACTACCCTTGAAATGTGCTATTGTTTTAGAGTTAATCTTTTGGCTAGGGATGGGGGACAGTTTCAATGGCTTTCCATTGGTTTTCTTCTCTATGATCTCTTCTATCCCAAATACCAAGGCCCCAATATGGGTGTTGAACTCACTCAGGAGCTAGGTGCACACTACATGTGAGCATTCTTTGAGTGGACTGACAGCTGGAGGATACTGACAGATACTGACAGATACTGACTTCCAGTATCTGGGGAAAAAGGCTCCCTCTTTACAGAGGACCTGTGTGGTGTATTTTTGTGTTTATCACATAATTTGATCTTATTCGCTAAAAACTTTGATGTGCATACCTGCATATAAAAACATACATATATTTCAGAAAATATGTAAGGAAGTACTATATTATAAACCATATAATTTAGGGAATGATTAAAACTACCTGTTTTTGTCTTAGTTTGGTTTCCTGCAGAAGCAAACTCCAATTTAAGGACTATCCAGGAAGCACAAATGAGTGACTGGGAAAAGTGAGACAGAGGAGGGAAAAAAACCCATAAAAGGTATGTAAATGAATGGCTTACTGGAGATCCATCTGACCAAAAGCCCTGAAAGAAACTGTATGGAATACATCTGAAGTTGTCCACCAGAAGGCAGGGAAACTGAAGCATTTATTCCCTTCCATCTCTATTGGTTGAGGATTATCCCTTGTGCTCTGCCAGTTCCAGTTTACACTCGCATTTAGTGGAGCTCTGGTGTTGCTGGAGAAAGTCCTCAGGAAGACACTAAGAGGTGCAAATTTTTGAGGCAAGAAGCTGTCACCATTTTGGAGCCATCTGTCACAGCTTCAGGTGACCTCAAGTGAACTGAGGGAATTGAAGCCATCAACAGTATCTGCTATAACTTTATAAGTGATTCTAGAAAGAAGTTTCCAAATATATTTGGAATAGCAAAATAACTTATGTAAATTTCCACAAGCTAGCTTTGGATAATGGCAGGAATAATTCAGATTGAAGGTCAATTTCAGATCTTGTACTAGGCAGATATATGATGTTACCAGCCAGAAATATGTGGGGACTTGAGCAGCTTGCCCATTTAAACCTTTTTCTTTCTTTTTTTTTTTTTTTTTTTTTTTTTTTGCTTCAGTAATCAAAGGAATGCTTGGTTTGGTCCAGCATCATGTCTTTAATATCTACTAGTCAAGACTCATTGAAAGACTGCCTTTTAATGCATAGATTCTCCATTCCATTTTCTTTTATGATTGAACGTAATTAAGGAAGCTTTCTTGATGACAGCATCCTTTAGAGAACTTTAAAGAAAGTCTGGTTTGTAGTGAACAAACCTTCTCAGGTCATTTAGTATGAAAGATAGACCCAATTGCCATAGTGGATTAATCAGGGGGACTAGAGAGAGAACACAGTTTGTTTTCCCACTGTATCATACCTGTGTGATCTATTTTCCATATCTTGGATTCAGGTAGACTTGTTTTAAATACTTTCCTTATCTAAATTTTCACATGAGTACTTACACCTGTGAATGTGCATCACAGTGCCACATTGCCTAGGGAAGAGGGCAGCAAGCCTCCAAGATGTGTCATGATGTGCAGGAACCTTTGTGGTGTGACAAAGCTGCAGTTGGTAGAGATCCTAATGAATCTGGCATTCTTAACAAGGAAACTGCACATCTCCTGTTTCCTACCTACTATATTCCTTTCAACTCTATGAATGGAAAACTAAAGTTGTCCTCATTCTAGGGTCTTATCTGTAATCTTTGCCCACAAAAGGATGCAGGATAGCGTTGATCAAGAAGTAGAGAGGAGACAGAGTAAGTGTTACTGATTCAGAATGGTATTGTTTCTGAATTTGCCCAAGATTAGGGTCATCAATTGGGGTGAATGCTAACTCTTTCTACAGAGCAATAAAGTCCCTGAGTGGGGAATCTTCTGAGTTTCCAGTACTCTGTAAAATTTTTTAATCATGCCACCTTTTTTTTTTTATAGGAAAAGCAGAGTGATATTTTGTGTGTGGAGTTCATAACTTAACAACATTCTCTCAGCAGAGTAAGGACACTTGCTCCATATGTTTGCTTTCATTATTAATAGCATGTTCACATTTCAGATGAATGTTATGCCAAATTAACCTAATTATGCATGGCATCTAATTTTCTGAGTGATAGGCAAGCCTTTAGGGGCTTTTTTTTTTTTTTTAATTGTGAAGAACACTCAAATTGCAGCTGTGAAGCTTTGGTAGGGATAAAAGTGAAAGAGAGAGAGATAACAATCTGGTGGATTTCCAAGAGGAATCCTCTAAAAGAGGGAAAATCTATTGTCCTTTTTATTTAATAATCTCATCTAGGCATATGGGTTTGCATGAATATTACATCATTCAAAAACATCCTTTTCCAGACTTACTCCTTATTTCTTTCCTTTGTATCTTTGCTCCATCTCTGAATAACTATCCAAATCAGGTATTTTCCAAATAGGTTTGCTTCAGTTGTTAACTGAAAACAATTGCTGATGGCTGCCAGGAGTGATGTTGAGAAAGACTCTGGGACTGTGCCTTATTTAACAAGAAACACAGTGTGCCCAATTTAAGATGTCTGCTCATATTTGCCCACCTTTTCACTGTTCTTGATCTATGGGACCCCAGTCCTACTCTTGTCATCATCTTTTCTCATTTGGACAGTGCCACTGCAATCCTAATTATGTCTCTGCTACCATGATTGTCTTTGCCCCACTCTTGCCTCTACACAGCTGCCAGATCCCCACTGAATCTCATTAGAAGCACCAGGACTTGACTGAGAAATTCTTCATTGAGTAGACTTGTCCTGTACATTGCAGGGTGTTTAGCATCCCTGAACCTCCCTAAATCCCAGTAGTATCCTCAAATCATTGTGACAACCAAAAATATCCCTACATGTTTCCAAATGTCTTCTGGGGATGGCCATACTGCCTCTGTTGAGAAAAATCCATTTTTTTCCATGTTAAAATAATGTAATGATAAAAAAATACCTAAAAGTGAATGTTTCTATGACTTCACATTTTACTTGGGTTAAATTCCAACTCTTCACCATGACTTTCAGACTCTGCTGTGTTTCAACCACTTTGACCTTGTATTTCAAGACCACATCAAGCTTTGATTCTTTTTAGTAGCTTTTCACCATATCTGTTTCTATGCCTGAGTGTCTGCCCCATCACCTCTCCCTAGCCCTAATTTTCACCTGTGGGCTCCTTCCCTTCCTTCAGGTCTCATTCGGCTTATCTATCAGCTCCTCAGACAGCCTTACTTGATTCTGATCACTTTATATAAGTAGGCTCTCCCACCCCTGTTTTCTTCCACCACTGCCTTCTATTTGTTACCTTTATAGCATTTTCTCAATTTGTAATCCTATATTCATTTATGTGTTGGCTTTACTCTTTGTCTTATGTCACTAGCTCCATAAGGACAGAGACAAAATCTATTTGGTTTATGACTTTATGACCTGGAAGATATCTGTAGATGGCTGGTGACTGTAGACACCTCTAATGGGTTTGAAGGGATATGCTACAGAGGGCAGCTAAGCTCATTTCCCAGATGTGTCTGGAGGATACCAAAAGCATTTCTACCTCAATTTGGTGCAGTAATACTTGGCTGTAGGAACAAATAGATGGTGCTCTGTTTCTAGTTACCAAAGTGTCTTAGACAGCCCTCAATAAGTGGCAAGGAAAAGAAGTTCTGAATCTGAGTTTGGAAATAGCCAGGAGAGAGCTTTTGGGTCTGAAGGAGACATGTGGATGTCAGAGTCCCTGTGGATCCACTGCCTCTGCCATTCCAAGATTTAATGAGAACAATTGCCCTGTCCTTCACCTTTACCCTGGGATATCTGAGATCTGAGATCTCCAATCCAGAAAAAGAGAGTGGGCAGGAGAAAACACTGACTCTTCACCCTGAAATGTCTGAATTTAGCTGGGAGAGAATTAGTGTATCTAGAAGTAGCTAGGTTAAGTTTATGCACCAGGCAAAATGGAATTTAACCCCAAAACTGAGTTCAGTTATAGAAAGTTAAATTTTTGCACACTGAGCTTTGTGATGGAAAATTCATAGCATGTTTAATGATAATAAATGTTAATAGTGACTATTCTGATTTATACTCTATAGCAGTCACATCTCTTTGGTTCTTACAATGACACATTGAGGATATACTAGAGCTGGGCTCTGACTCTAGGTGTTCTTTTTTTGGCAGCTTGTCTCCTTGTTACTGGGCCTCGTGCTGCATCTTGGAGCTCTCAGGGGAGATTAGAAATTTATATCAAATAACATGAAGGCTGTCTGTCTTGGAATCCTGAGTTAGGTGTTTGCTTGCTTAAATAACCTATTGTGGGGATCTTTCCAGAAGAGATGAGTGGAGATCTTGGATCTGTGGATGGTATTTCCTTGAGTCTCCTGGGCTACCAGAAGCTTGAGATCTCTCGCCATTTCTCCTTGGTCTCACTCTATCAAGATGCAGGATCAGGGCTGCCTGTGCTTGGATGGGTTTCTAGCAGCCTCTCTGGCAGAAGGGTTTGAGACTGAGAGAGGTCTGTTGATAACTATGGGCTGAGGCTGTATTACAAACACCCATGTGTTGAACTCAGAGACTTGAAGGAGGCTCTTGAATTTCTCAGTACCTGTGTGCTCTGCATGGGGCCAGATGGGGCACTGCTCTGTGCAGGCCTCTCATCAGGCCATGAGAGCCTGTTACAGGCTGCTAGTTTTAGCACCAAATCTTACATGCTATTGTCAAGGGTCTCTCAAACTTGAGGTTGAATGCTGAAATTAATACTAACAGTGTTATCATCAAAAGGAATATTTAGTGAACATCTATTGTATGCCAGGCACCAAGATAAATCCTTTACTATATTAGCTCATTTAATTCTTGTAATAATGCAATATAGGAGATACCATCATTGCTTTCATTTCAGTGGTGATGATTTGATACTTAGAGATATTTGGAAATAATATCCAAAATCACACAGCTGCACCTTGGACTATCTGGCTTTAGAGTGGGATTCTAAATCACTGGGCCATACCTTACTATCATAATCATGGCCATCATGATTGCCCCTATATGTCAGGTACTGTGCAAAGTGCCTTATGACTAAAGGAAGCTCTAAAGTTATATATGGGGTATGCCAGCAGACTTTCATAGGTAAGTCCACATCACTGCTAACAAAACCCTAGGGTCAATTGTTGACACCTGAGCTAGACTTATCAGCGTAAGCATCAGAGGTGTGAAGGTACCACAAAGGCATTGGCTGTCCTTCAAATTGTGATTGGACTTGTGCATTGTGCATTGGACTGTACTGTTATTCCTGTGGGCAGAGCAGAAGTTGCACATTCACTTGGGTCTCTGGATGAGGCTCTCATTGTCACTGAGGAATCTACAGCCAGGGCAATCCAGAATTGACTGATTTATCTCTGGAACCTGTTATTATTTTGCCTAGTAGGTATTGCTGTCTCCACTTGACAGATGGAGAATTTGAGGCCCAAAAACCTTAAGTGAGGTATCTGAAGATGTATAACTAGTAAGTGACAGCACTGAAATTTGTCTGTTCTGTACTGGTGCTCATGTTATCTCCATTCCTCTGGTGCTCAATTATTATCAATATTGGAAATTTTCCTCTTTCAATTTTCTTCCCTTCAGTATGATGACAATAAGACAGATCTAAGTGGCTTGGGAAGAAACCATTCCCTCACAACATATATATGCATGTCTTCTATGTGAGATTGTGATTAGAGCTATTTAAATAATATGTCCATATAGATTTCCCCTTTCTTTCCAAATCTGTCCCACAGAGGAAGTTAGGTGGTTAAAGTTTATTGTTATTCCAATGGTACAGTTTGCAGCAATGTTTTTCAGTTGATCAGAATTATCTGAGGCATTTTTGAAAAATACTCATGCCTGGGTCAACTCCAGAGTTTTGGCACGGATGGTGTACAAAGAAGAAATCTGTGTTTTTATTTTTTTCCACTTTTTAATTAAGCTTTTAGATTCCAATATAGTTAACATACAGTGTTATATTAATTTAAGGTGTACAATATAACAATTCAACAATTCTGTACATTACTCAGTGTTCATCATGAAAAGTGTAGTCTTTAATCCTCATCACCTATTTCACCTATCCCCCCATCCACTTCCCCTCTGGTAGCCATCAGTTTGTTCTCTATAGTTAAGAGTTAAGAGAAATCTGTGCTTTTAACAATCCATACCCTCCATATGTTTGGTAGCTACTTATGAAGAGGACAGAACCTTGGCTTATGAGCTTTGAGTCCTGGATTCCTAACAGAGTCTCCGTGATTTGCTTCATAACTTTATTTTTTTAATGTTTGTTATTTGTTTGCTTGCTTATTTATTTATTTATTCAAAAGAGAGAGAGAGAGAGAGAGAGAGAGAGAGAGAGAGAGAATCTCAAGCAGGATCCATGCTGTCAGTGCAGAGCCCGATGAGGGGCCTCAATCTCACTACGGGTGGATCAGGACCTGAGCTGTTATCAAGAGTATGACACTTAGTCATCTGAGTCACCCAGGCACCCTGCTTCATAACTTTAATTACATAGCATTTTCTGTGTCAAACTTTGTTTCCCCAACTATCAAATAAGGGTAATTGGAATAAATCAGTGGTCCCAAACAGGTTTCCTACAGGATTAATATTCCTGGCATATGTGTTCTCTTTGAGCTGTACAGAGGCAATATTAAAAATACTTCACACGTATAATGCAAATGCGGGTCATCAAGAAGATGCTGGCCGTGATGCTGAAATAAGATTCTTGAGGTGATTTGTTGGTTAGGATTTGTTGACTAATCCTTTAGTTACCAGATGATGGAACACACTGAGGTTTGTGGGGCAGACCAGGGATCCCAGGGTGGTGGTGGGAGTCATTTGGAGGACCTGGGATAATGACTACTTACCAATTCAAATGTAAGGATGTCACTATTTTAACAACCCTTACAGCAGAGCTGGTGAGTGCCAGATGACTACCAGCCTTACCTGTATAGTAATTTTGTTATTCTTTATTATTATCATTTGTTTTTATTATTGTTAAAATATTAAATTAGTTACCAATACTTAAGTACAGGGGAACATTTAATTTATAAACCTGGATATACAGCTTGTCTTGGAAAAAAAATATCTGGACACACTGGTTCTGAACTTCTGCCTGGCAACAATTTCTTGTGGTTGAAAAGTGGTTGCTCCCTTGAACTCAGCAGGTATTCTCCATATCCTGACAGAGCCTGACCAGCCACTTCTTCCATTTATCCTCCCTGCTGGATTGTATAGACATTTGATTTTGTGGTTCCTTGCCTAATAAGGTCCTTTTCAGCCTTTAAGCTTAAGGGATTTTTTATTCTTTTGCTCTCCGATCCTGTTCCTGAATGAGGTGAAATGGGCAGGCAAGTAGGTGATGTACTGAAAACTGAATGCTGTAAGGAGTCAGTGATTTTAAGGTGAGATTTGAAGCCTATTAAAGTAGGTGACATCTCTTTAAGCTATAAATTGCCCCCTGTCAGGAGCTGGGGAGGTAGGCCTTGTTGCAGATTAATCCCAAGAATGTTTCATTAAAATCTCTGCGTATCCAGCAGTGGGAGGTGACATCCTGACTTGACTTTACTTTTTCCTGAGGTGACATGCCTGTCCTTTATGCCACAAACTATATCTACAGCTTCTCCCACTTTCAGCCTCAATTATAGGAGTGGCTTGTTGATTTGACTTTAATTCTGAGTTACCTCCTTGAGACTGTGTGCTGGCCGAGGTCTCTGCTTTCTGAAGTCTTGTTAAATGTCTGTCACAGAACTGACAACCTTGGAGGATTTCACACTAAAGAGCGAATCATCTCAGCCTTTGGAGTCCTGACTCAGACAGAAAAAAAAGGGCAGACATTACCTCTCATCTGGCAGCCTTTCCCCAAAGAACCTGATTCCCAAATTTTTTCTCATTTTCCTTATCTGAAATACAAAGGCCCCAGAACGTGATTTTGTTCAAGAATCGGATGTATTGCTGAGTCTGCTCAGTGAAGGGTGGGCTTTGTATTTTACACTGAATAACAACACTGGCAAAAATGATAATAATAATAATAATTAATAAATGCTTTCTTCCTTGTTTCCTCACTTATTGACTAAGCATCTATTACCAGACACATCATAGACTTACTGTCTTAAGAAAGAGGCTATCTTAGTGTGGGATGCTTCAGAAGCAAATACTGAGACAAGGATTCCAGTGCCAATAGTTTATTTTGGAGGTTCAGGAAACAGAGGAGTAGACAGGAGATATAGGGAAGGGAAGACAATCAGGAAAGGGTGTTCTATTAAGCCAGATGCCATACTAAACAACACAGTGAACTGAAGCTTAAACCTATAAGAGACTGAGAAAATATGTAAAACACACACCTCAGGATTATTCCTCCCAAGGGAAAAGGAGCTAGGGTATTTATATACCAATTTTAGAGGATCATTGGTTGAGAGCTTCTGGCAGAGGCTGTTAATTCCTTGGCACTTCAGCCTGCTGCATAGTAGCCTTCAGTTTCCAAGAAAAGCTCTCAGAACCTGAGATACAGAAGTTGGCTGAATTCCCTAAAATCATAGAATGAGAGGGATATAGGTGGGGCCCTGAAAATATCTGCTATAGAAAAAAAAAACATTAATTAAATATTAACTCAGGAAAACCCATAAAATGACAACAATGATAAGGATTCTAAGGAGAGATGCATTTAGTGGAAATCTGTTCTGGTCAGGTTTATTTTAATAAAAGCTTTACATATGTAATTTATTGAATCTTTTAAAACTCCATGAGATTGAATAACTTGCCAGTATGGGGCAGAGCCAAGACTTGAATCTAGGGTTCTATGTTGGAAACCGATGCTTAGTTGCCTACTTTGTTTTATCCACATATAAACTCATCTTCTCTTGGCAATATGTAGAGTGAAAATAGCAGACAACTGTGGTCAGAGAGAATTAAATAACAATGTAGATACACCCCAAGGGAAACCTTCTTTCAACTGAATGCAAACCTAACATGCCATCTTTGCATTCCAATTGTATTTTAAAAATAGTGGCTGTGCACATATTACAAAGGTGGAGAGGAGCCAGAGTACTTCCAGGGGAGAAGAAATCATCATTTTTGCCTCTATGTCTTTTCATGAACTCTTAGAGCAGATTCCCAACCCCCAAATGCCTAGGAAGCTAATAGAAGTATTTGGCCACAATTCCAAGGATTGCTGATTTTTATTTCATGAGCTGAACACAATTTTTCATGACTGATTATGAACTGGGTTCCAATGTTGTTATTATATAACCAACAAAATATTTGGTAACAATGTATCCAAAGAAGTATAGTGCCAGAGAATTAGGGCCAAGTGGAATGTCATGTTTCATAGTAAAAATAAATCCATCTCTGGACACGGACATTTCAAGAGAACAAAAATTTGGTTTGGATGTTACCCCAAACTGGATAGCTTAATGGACATAAAGGAGATACTTAATGGATTTTTTCCTGGATAAAAAATGATCAGCTAAGAGTTAATTAGAGATTTCAACCATGGGAAGGGCAGCTTGAAGAGAACCAAGGTCATTCATGCCTGTTTGTCTATGAACAGACAACAGCTTAGTTGTCTAAATGTTTTACTGCTTGTTTTAAATTCAGCAAGTGTTTACTGTGTGTCCAAGTTTTTCTTAAAGCTAACTTATCATCTTACTCAGGTGGTACTGAGGACTTTGAGATTAGCATCAAATGCTCGTTATTTGCAATGTTTTTATTTGAAAGTAACAAGAAATTATGACTAGTTTTTGACAAGCTGAATCCTACATTCAGCTGTATGATTTTTTTAAAATAGTACATGGGTTAGGCTTGAGAAGACCTAAGTTTGACTGGCTCCCCTATTTGTAGCCTATATGAATTTTAAAAGAGCACTTTCACCGTTAGGCTTTGTTTCTTCATCTGGATGATGGTGAAACTAGGAGGTCTCTAAACTCACTTCCTCTAAAAGTCTGTGAGACATATTTCTTTCCTACCTTTTCCTTCTCTGACTCCCTTAGGCCGTGGTATCCAGAATGGACTGCATAAGGAAAAGAAGAGGCTAGGCTGCCTGACGTGGTGATGCAGGTGTGAACTGATGACAATGGGAAAGGAGATAAAAGAGAGATCAAAGGGAAGTTTAGAAAGCAGAATCAGATAGCTGGTGTGTATGTGTGTGTGGCTTGAGGGTAGGGAGGTGGGTGGGTGGTACCTTTCCAAAGAGATATGGGATCCAGGAAGCAAGTTATCTTTAGAAGAAAAGGTGATGTGTTAAGTCCTGGGAGTACATGAGTCTGGCTTTCTTACTAAGCTTCAGGAAAGTCACTCAACCACCAGGAACTTTATTTTCCAGATTTTCTATAAAGTAGAAATAAGATTAGAAAAGAACCTGAGACTCTAGGAAGATGGCGGTGTAGGAGGACGCTGGGCTCACCGCGTCCTTCTGATCACTTAGATTCCACCCACTCCTGCCTAAATAACCCAGAAAACCACCAGAAGACTAGCAGAACAGATTCTCCAGAGCCAAGCATAGACGAGAAGCCCACGGAAGAGGGTAGGAAGGGTGGAGAGGCAGTGCACATTACACGGACTGGCGGAAGGGAGCCGGGGTGGAGGGGCAGCCCACCAGCCAAGCAGAGCCCCGAGTCTGGCTTGCAAAAGCAGAGGGGCAAGAAGGAGTGTGTTAGGACAGCAAACGGGACTTAACATCTGGAAGGTTATAAGCTAACAGCTCTGCTTGGATAGCAGGAGGGATGGAGGACAATGGGAGGGAGAGTTATTGAGCCCCGGATGACAGAGCTCAGCTTGGTGGGGAATAAAGGTGCTCGCCAGCGCCATCTCCCTCGCCCATTCCCCAGCCAAAATCCCAAAGGGAGCCAGTTCCTGCCAGGGAACTTGCTTGCACCGCGCAAACACCCAACACTGTGCTTCTGCGGATCCATCACTCTGGCAGCAGGTCTGACTCCCTCCCAGTGCCACAGATCCCCTCCCAAAGCAGATCACCAAAGGAAAAGCAAGCTGAGCCTGCCCCTCCCACCCCCCTGCACCTTGCCGATCCACCCCAGCTAATACGCCAGATCCCCAGCACCACAAGCCTGGCAGTGTGCAAGTAGCCCAGATGGGCCATGCCACCCCAGTGAATCCCTCCCCTAGGAGAGGGGAAGAGAAGGTACACACCAGTCTGACTGTGGCCCCTGTGGTGGGCTGCGGGCAGACATCAGGTCTGACTGTGCCCCGCCCACCAACACAAGTTATTCAAGACAGCACAGGGGAAGTGCCCCGCAGTTCCACACCACTCCAGGGACTATCCAAAATGATGAAACGGAAGAATTCCCCTCAAAAGAATCTTCAGGAAATAGCAACACCTAACAAACTGGTCAAAAATGATTTAAATATAACAGAGAGTGAATTTAGAATAATAGTCATAAAATTAATTGTTGGGCTTGAAAACAGTACAGAGGACAGCAGAGAATCTATTGCTACAGAGATCAAGGGACTAAGGAACAGCCAGGAGGAGTTAAAAAATGCCATTAATGAACTGCAAAATAAAATGGAGATGACCACAGCTCGGATTGAAGAGGCAGAGGAGAGAATAGGTGAACTAGAAGGTAAAATTAAGGAAAAAGAAGAAGCTGAAAAAAGAGAGATAAAAAAATCCAGGAGTGTGAGGGGAAAATTAGAGAACTAAGTGATGCACTAAAGAGAAATAATCTACGCATAATTGGTATTCCAGAGGAGGAAGAGAGAGGGAAAGGTGCTGAAGGTGTACTTGAAGAAATAATAGCTGAGAACTTCCCTGATCTGGGGAAGGAAAAAGGCATTGAAATCCAAGAGGCACAGAGAACTCCCTTCAGACGTAACTTGAATTGATCTTTTGCACGACATATCATAGTGAAACTGGCAAAATACAAGGATAAAGAGAATATTCTGAAAGCAGCTAGGGATAAACGTGTTCTAACATATAAAGAGAGACTGATAAGACTCGTGACCGATCTCTCTACTGAAACTTGGCAGGCCAGAAAGGAATGGCAGGAAATCTTCAATATGATGAACAGAAAAATATGCAGCCGAGAATCCTTTATCCAGCAAGTCTGTCATTTAGAATAGAAAGAGAGATAAAAGTCTTCCCAAACAAACAAAAAATGAAGGAATTCGTCACCACTAAACCAGCCCTACAAGAGATCCTAAGGGGGATCCTGTGACACAAAGTACCAGAGACATCACTACAAGCATGAAACCTACAGACATCACAATGACTCTAAACTCATATCTTTCTATAATAACACTGAATGTAAATGGACTAAATGTGCCAACCAAAAGACATAGGGTATCAGAATAGATAAAAAAAAAAAGACCCATCTATTTAGTGTCTATAAGAGACTCATTTTAGACCTGTGGACACTTTCAGATTGAAAGTGAGGGGATGGGGAGCTATTCATCATGGTACTGGAAGTCAAAAGGGACCTGGAGTAGCCATACTTATATCAGACAAACTAGACTTTCAATTAAAGGCTGTAACAAGAGATGAAGAAGGGCATTATATCATAATTACAGGGTCTATCCATCAGGAAGAGCTAACAATTATAAATGTCTATGCGCCGAATACGGGAACCCCCAAATATATAAAACAATTACTCACAAATATAAGCAACCTTATCGACAAGACAGTGGTAATTGCAGGGGACTTTAACACCCCACTTACAACAATGGATAGATCATCTAGACAGTCAATAAACAAGGGTCCTGAATGATACATTGGATCAGATGGACTTGACAGTTATATTTAGAACTCTGCATCCGAAAGCAACAGAATATACTTTCTTCTCGAGTGCACATGGAACATTCTCCAAGATAGATCACATACTGGGTCCAAAACAGCCCTTCATAAGTATACAAAACTTGAAATCATACCATGCATACTTTCAGACCACAATGCTATGAAGCTTGAAATCAACCACAGGAAAAAGTCGGGAAAACCTCCAAAAGCATGGAGGTTAAAAAACACCCTACTAAAGAATGAATGGGTCAACCAGGTAATTAGAGAAGAAATTTAAAAATATATGGAAACAAACGAAAATGAAAACACAACAATCCAAACACTTTGGGATGCAGTGAAGACAGTCCTGAGAGGAAAATATATTGCAATCCAGGCCTATCTCAAGAAACAAGAAAAATCCCAAATGCAAAATCTAACAGCACACCTAAAGGAAATAGAAACAGAACAGCAAAGACAGCCTAAACGCAGAAGAAGAAGAGAAATAATAACAATTAGGGCAGAAATAAACAATATAGAATCTAAAAAAAAAAAAAAAACTGTAGAGCAGATCAACGAAACCAAGAGTTGGTTTTTTGAAAAAATAAACAAAATTGATAAACCTCTAGCCAGGCTTCTCAAAAAGAAAAGGGAGATGACCCAAATAGATAATATCATGAATGAAAATGGAATTATTACAACCAATCCCTCAGAGATACAAGCAATTATCAGGGATTACTGTGAAAAACTATATGCCAACAAACAGGACAACCTGGAAGAAATGGATAAATTCCTAAACACCCACACACTTCCAAAACTCAATCAGGAGGAAATAGAAAGCTTGAACAGACCCATAACCAGCGAAGAAATTGAATCAGTCATCAAAAACCTCCCAACAAAGAAGAGTCCAGGACCAGATGTCTTCCCAGGGGAGTTCTACCAGACGTTTAAAGCAGAGATAACACCTATTCTTCTCAAGCTAGTCCAAAAAATAGAAAGGGAAGGAAAACTTCCAGACTCATTCTCTGAAGCCAGTATTACTTTGATTCCTAAACCAGACAGAGACCCAGTAAAAAAAGAGAACTATAGGCCAATATCCCTGATGAATATGGATGCAAAAATTCTCAATAAGATACTAGCAAATCGAATTCAACAGCATATAAAAAGAATTATTCACCATGATCAAGTGGGATTCATTCCTGGGATGCAGGGCTGGTTCAACATTTGCAAATCAATCAACGTGATACATCACATTAATAAAAAAAAAAAAAAAAAGAACCATATGATCCTGTCAATCGATGCAGAAAAAGCAGTTGACAAAATTCAGCATCCTTTCTTAATAAAAAACCTCAAGAAAGTCGGGATAGAAGGAACATACTTAAAGATCATAAAGGCCATTTATGAAAAGCAACAGCTAACATCATCCCCCATGGGGAAAAACTGAGAGCTTTTTCCCTGAGATCAGGAACATGACAGGGATGTCCACTCTCACCGCTGTTGTTTAACATAGTGTTGGAAGTTCTAGTAGCAGCAATCAGACAAAAAAAGGAAATCAAAGGAATCAAAATTGGCAAAGATAAAGTTAAACTTTCACTTTTTGCAGATGACATGATATTATACATGAAAAATCCGATAGACTCCACCAAAAGTCTGCTAGAACTGATACATGAATTCAGCAAAGTCGCAGGATACAAAATCAATGTACAGAAATCGGTTGCACTCTTATACACTAATAGTGAAGCAACAGAAAGACAAATAAAGAAACTGATCCCACTCACAATTGTACCAAGAAGCATAAAATACCTAGGAATAAACCTAACCAAAGATGTAAAAGATCTGTATGCTGAAAACTATAGGAAGCTTATGAAGGAAATTGAAGAAGATATAAAGAAATGGAAAAACTTTCCATGCTCATGGATTGGAAGAATAAATATGTCAAAATGTCAATACTACCCAAAGCTATCTACACATTCAGTGCAATCCCAATCAAAATTGCACCAGATTTCTTCTCGAAACTAGAACAAGCAATCCTAAAATTCATATGGAACCACGAAAGGCCCCGAATAGCCAAAGTAATTTTGAAGAAGAAGACCAAAGCAGGAGGCATCACAATCCCAGACTTTAGCCTCTACTACAAAGCTGTCATCATCAAGACAGCATGGTATTGGCACAAAAGCAGACACATAGACCAATGGAATAGAATAGAAACCCCAGAACTAGACCCACAAACGTATGGCCAACTAATCTTTGACAAAGCAGGAAAGAATATCCAATGGACAAAAAGACAGTCTCTTTAACAAATGGTGCTGGGAGAACTGGACAGCAACGTGCAGAAGAATGAAACTAGACCACTTTCTCACACCATTCACAAAGATAAACTCAAAATGGATAAAGGACCTGAATGTGAGACAGGAAACCATTAAAACCCTAGAGGAGAAAGCGGAAAAGACCTCTCTGACCTCAGCTGTAGCAATTTCTTACTTGACACATCCCCAAAGGAAAAGGAATTAAAAGCAAAAATGAACTACTGGGACCTCATGAAGATAATAATCTTCTGCACAGCAAAGGAAACAACCAACAAAACTAAAAGGCAACCAACGGAATGGGAAAAGATATTTGCAAATGACATATCGGACAAAGGGCTAGTATCCAAAATCTATAAAGAGCTCACCAAACTCCACACCCAAAAAATAAATAATCCAGTGAAGAAATGGGCAGAAAACATGAATAGACACTTCTCTAAAGAAGACATCCAGATGGCCAACAGGCACATGAAAAGATGCCCAACGTCACTCCTCATCAGGAAAGTACAAATCAAAACCACACTCAGATATCACCTCACGCCAGTCAGAGTGGCTAAAATGAACAAATCAGGAGATTATAGATGCTGGAGAGGATGTGGAGAAACAGGAACCCTCTTGCACTGTTGGTGGGAATGCAAACTGGTTCAGCTGCTCTGGAGAACAGTGTGGAGGTTCCTCAAAAAATTAAAAATAGACCTACCCTATGACCCAGCAATAGCACTGCTAGGAATTTACCCAAGGGATACAGGAGTACTGATGCATAAGGGCACTTGTACCCCAATGTTTATAGCAGCACTCTCAACAATAGCCAAATGATGGAAAGAGCCTAAATGCCCATCAACTGATGAATGGATAAAGAAATTGTGGTTTATATACACAATGGAGTACTACATGGCAATGAGAAAGAATGAAATATGGCCCTTTGTATCAACATGGATGGAACTGGAGAGTGTGATGCTAAGTGAAATAAGCCATACAGAGAAAGACAGATACTGGTTTTCACTCTTATGTGGACCCTGAGAAACTTAACAGAAACCCATGGGGGAGAGGAAGGAAGAAAAAAGAAGAGAGAGTGGTTAGAGTGGGAGAGCCAAAGCATAAGAGACTCTTAAAAACTGAGAACAAACTGAGGGTTGATGGGGGGTGGGAGGGAGGGGAGGGTGGGTGATGAGTATTGAAGAGGGCATCTTTCGGGATGAGCACTGGGTGTTGTATGGAAACCAATTTGACAATAAACTTCATATATTTAAAAAAATAGAAAAGTACCTACATTTTGTAAGGATTATATTTCACTTTATGTGAGAATGCTATACAAACCAACAATATTCTTCAGGTATGAAGGTTTATTTTTATTACAGTGTGAACTTCAGTCTGTTCAGTGTGGGAGGATCAAGTCAGGAGACTAGAATTTGAGTCTAGTCTTTGCCTCTTGCTAGTACTTGCATAGTACTGGGGTAAAACAGTGTCCATTTGGGGATTTAATTTACTCCCTTACCACCACCCTTCTCCCATCTACATAATGAATGTCCTGGCAATTTATGGTCTGAGTGTGACTTGAGTGTATATATTATGCTTGAATCACAGTTTTTTAAAAAGCAAATTATTTGGCAACACTTAAAGACTGGTTTCATCTTGAATCGCCATTCCTACGTGCAGTGTTCAGCAGACAGTAAGTGGAAGCTTCTCACATAGGCAGGGCCTCCACTGCAGCCTGGTACCCACCACTCCCACTGTGCCTGCTCCCTGAAGTTGGGAGTCATTGTTTATTTTTCATTGTACTTGTGCTGCTTCTCTCCTCACTCCTGACCCCTTCACTAATTCATGTTACCTTCTTGGCTTTGCATGTTTTTGGAATTGTGAACCTCTAAATATATGGTCTTGTCTAAAGTCACAACTGTCTTTTAAAATTCTGCAATTCTGTCTCTAAAGATCCTACAGCTGGCTTCTTACAGAATTGGAATATCTGAAAATGGTCCAATGCCACGTTTCTGAAGTGAATGACTGCTTCCTGATGATGCTCCATCAAAAGTCACTTGTTCCACTTACATAGGTTGCTAGTTTAAAGCACAGAATATAGAGGAATAAACTAGACAGGCGCTTCACTTATATTCTCCATTCTTTTTAAACCAGACAGCTCTAACTCAACCTGGCTTTGGTGGAAGAAAGAATTTATGGAGTTACATGATGACCAAAAACACTAGAGTCAGTTGAACTCTTGATCCAGAGGCTCAAAAAATGTCACTGAACTCAGTTTCTCTCCATTTCTTGGCCATTCTTTTCCAACTTGGCTACATGATCAAACTCTACAAATGGCAATATGGCTACCAAATCCCTTATTGTTTAAGGTTCAAGCCTAGTGGAAAAAAGAGGATGTCTTTCTTCCTAAAAGACACACTAAAGTACCATCGTCTTTCTCTGGCCCTGACTAAATCAGGTGTCTGTCTTTTAATCAATTGCCATGGCCTGGGGGAATGTGATGTACTGGCTGGTCAGTCCTGTTTCCCATGCTTCCTCCTGCAGCCAAGTCAATTCCACCAATCGTTCATGGACTGAGAGTGGGAAGAGGTTGTTTCCTAGAGGAAATTTTTTGGCAGAATTATTCCAAGAAGAGAGAATGGGTGTTATATGGATGTTGTGTATCAAAACCAATATATATCCTGCCACTATATATGAGTCTTCTGCCTAGAAAAAGTGATCAGAAGATTGCAAGTACTTAGAAACCACTTTCCTTAAAGGTGAGGGAATCATAGCACTTGAATCACTAGCAAAGCATTAAGTTATTCATAATAGATATAAAATTGTTAAAAATTTAGTAAGCCATTTTTAAGCAGCACCAAATGAACTTTTTGATATTGGGAAAACTGAGAGATATTTTTAATGTTTCATTTTTCAGCAGATTGTTTTGACAGGTGTTGATAGCCATGGAGTTGACTTCCTTTAGAGAGATTTCACATAAAAGATAGCGATGAAGATGGTAGCACAATATTTGACATAGCCCTCAATGAATGTTAAATTCTCTATGCCTCATATGCACACATACTTTCACTCACTAATTTATACATTTAATGAAAGTTCATTTTGGACACTTAATCTTTGTCAGGCATTATTCTAGGGCCATCTCTTCTGTGAAGAGATAGATAGTAAATATTTTAGGCTTTGAAACTATACATTATCTCCACCACATATTCTTCCTCTTCTTTTCTCCCAGCTACTTAAAAATGTAAAAACAATTCTTAGTTATTGAGTCATACAAAACAACAGGCAGTGGGTTGGATTTGGTGTGCAAGTGTAGCTACTGGCCACACCTAAACTCTAGATGGCATGGATTCTTTATTGAATAAAACATGAAAATCTCTGCCCTTATGAAATCTCAATTCTAGTGTAAATTTAATTCTCAGAAAAATATTAACATAGATATCATATTAGCATTTTTTTTAGAAATAAGGGAAAAAACAAGTAATTTGTCCCAAATCACAAAGCTTGTAAGAAGAAGAGCTGGGCTATAAACCAAGCTTTGACTCCAAAGATTACACTTCTAACCCTTGTGTTTTACTCTTGTCACTTGCTGTACCTTTCTCCATGGTGAACCTGGAACATCTGGCTTCAAGTCAATTAATTAAGCACAGAAAATGGAGAAATTATGTGTGTGAGGCACTGTCCTAAGCGCTGAGGAATTATGGTGAACAAGACCTCTGTGATTTTGCATATGGGTTGTGTTTGATACCTTAAAGGGCGACAGAAATGTCTAGGAAGATCTTTGAAAAGACAAAGAGCCAGGGCTAAATCCTGAGGAACTTTGATATGTAAATCTGGGTGGAGAAGATGGTGCACCTATGAGAAAGAGACTGAGAAATCATAGAAAAGCCAGCCACAGTCACAGAAGCTAGGGGAAAATGGCAAACGTTTCCAAAAGGCCATGTGAATGGGGACTAAAATGTAGCCACTGGACTTAGAAACATGGAAGGAAGCCCGTAGTGCCTTTGGTACAAGTTCTTTTGGTAGAGTTGTGATAATAAGGCCAGTTTTTAGTAGATCAAGGAGAGAATAGGGGTGACAGGAGATGCGAGTAGTGTATGTAGACACCTCAAATCCTTTTGAAGATAGATTGTGAAGGGGAGGAGAAGAATAGGACAAGTGCCAAAGGGGAAGGTGTATAGTTTGTTTGTTTGTTTTAATATGAGAGAGACTAAAGCATTTTTGAATGTTTATAGGATGTATACAAAGAAGGGGATGATGAAGATACAGGAGGGGTGGAGAACAGTGGAGTCAGTGGGGTCCTTTAGACGGTGAAAGAGTTGAGGTTCATAGCACAAGCTCAGGAGTAGGCCTTTCATATTTATGAGGAAGGACTTCTTCCTCAGTTGAAAGAGAACAGAAAGAGAAGCACTGATGCAGTAAGGTTTATAGATTTGGTAGATGGGAGATGAGAGAATTTCCATCTAATGGCTTCTATTTTTTTTTTCCTGAGAATGACATATTTCTCTAAAATCAAGGGTTATTTCTCCTGGGCCCAGATGTCTGAAAGGATTTAGTTCAACTTGCATAAGGTAAGAGAAAGAGACACCAAGACAAACACATGCAAATTGTCAACTACTCTTATTCTCTGCTGGAAATAATCCTCCTCATGAGTTTGGCAGCTTGTTCTTAAAAAAAAGAAAAAAAGAAAGAAAAAATATGATCAAAGCATGGTATGCTCATGTCATAGGACTAAATAGGCTGACAGCACTTAGAATGTTTACATTGTTGGGGCGCCTGGGTGACTCAGTCGGTTAAGTGTCTGACTTCCGCTCAGGTCATGATCTCACAGTTTGTGAGTTCAAGCCCCACATCGGGCTCTGTGTTGACAGCTAAGAGCCTGGAGCCTGTCTCAGATTCTGTGTCTCTCCTCTCTCTGCCTCTCCACCACTTGTGCTCTCTCTCTCTCTCAAAAATAAATAAAATGTAAAAAAAAATAAAATAAAGGATGTTTACACTGTTTGTCAGAAACAGTGAGCCAGGTGTCTAACATCCAAGGTCCTGGCAAAAGAATTCTTACTGCATGAGTCCCCTTGAGTCAGATTTGCAAGAATGTGTAAAGGAACTCATCTATAACAAGTACAAAACCTAATGCCCAAGCCAGGCATATGCAGTCTTCACTGGACTGATCCACCCATGCTGCTTACAGCTCTATCCATCTGTCTGTCACATGGATCACCTCATTGGCAGGTAAGAAATAAAATATTTCTGATGAATTCAAAAGTGACTCCTACTAATATTAAGACTGGTTTTACCCCTTTGAAAGTCAAACACTGAAGGTTAGTTCCTTATATTTTTCACATCACCTAATCTGAACTGTAATTCTGTTAGATATAAAAATAGAAAAAAAATAAAATTAGTTTTATGTCCCCTTCTGCATTGTTTCTTGATTTTATGGTAAAAAGTGCAGGGTACAAAGAACAAAGCTCCTAGGAATTAAAGGAACAGGGGCTTTAGCCATGTAAATCATAGAGTCCTAAAGTTAGAGAGGATCTCAGAGGTCCTTGGTTGAAGTTTTTCTTGATGTAGGAATCCCCTTTTCATCAGTCATCCTTGGGCTGACTGTATCAGTGAAGGGGCATTCACTGATTCAGTGAAAGGGTCTGTCTTTCCATCCTTAGAGGGCTTTGATGGTAATGGAATTCTTCATGTGGAGTCACTTGTTTTCCTATAACTCACTATAATTCCTATAATTCTGTGCTGTTGAGTTATGTGGAATAAATTAAATCCCCTTTATACATAATTTAAAAGTTATTTTTATGGAGTGACTGGGTGGCTCTGTCAGTTAAGTGTCCAACTTCAGCTCAGGTCATGATTTCACAGTTCATGGGTTCAAGCCCCGCATTGGACTCTGTGCCAACAGCTCAGAGCCTGGAGGCTGCTCCAGATTCTGTGTCTCCCTCTCTTTCTCTGCCCTTTACCCTCTCACACACACACTCCCTCTCTCTCTCTCAAAGATGAATCAACATTTTAAAAAATTAAAAAATAATAAAGGTTATTTGTATTATTCATTCATTCTTTTGTTTGTTTATTTATTGAGAGAGAGAGAGTGCACGAGCAGGGGAGGGGCAGAGAGAGAGGGAAAATCTCAAGCAGGTTCTGCACTGACAGCACAGAACCCAACACGGTGCTTGAACTCATGAAACTGAGATCATGGCCTGAGCTGAAATCAAGAGTTGAATTCTCAACTGACTGAGTCACCCAGGTGCCACTACCTTACACAGAGTTTATACTCTTATATTGGAAAAAAATATATCTTGGCCTTCATGCAGTATAGCATAGCAATTGAGAGCATAGGGATGTGAATCACTCAGAACCTGAGTTTGAGTTACATCACAGCATTTATGGGTGGTGTGACTTTAAGACAAATTATTTATTTTCTCAGAATATTAGTTTCACATTTATAAAATGGCATGTCTAGTGCCTGCCTTATAATACTATTGGATGGCTTGAGTTTTATAATGAACATAAAGGCCACAATACAGTGCTCGGGAGTCAGAGACTCCATATGCAACAATATATTCTCCATTTCCCTGTTGAGTGACCTTGGGAAAGTTGTTTTATCCCTTGGTGCATCTGCTTCCTCAAAAGATGTTGTGGCCCACTTCATGAGGTTATTGAAAGGTTAAATGTAAGCTGCTTAGATCCATGCCTGGCATATAGTAAGTAATCAATAAATATTTAATATTTATTAATAATTACTGATCTAATTATGTTAATTATAAAGCAACTAATAATTCATAATAATTAATACCATACTATTATTTACATATTACTGGCACCTGGTTCTTTTGTCTTCAACTAGACATTCAGCAGGTATGATATCTGGAGTAATTTGTTATACAGCAATAGATAACCAAATACAGCATCCTAATTGGACTTCCCACACCCACTCTTGCTGTCCTTCACACTGCAGCCAAAATTTGCAGATTTACTAACACATAAGTCTGATTATTGCTTAGCCCTTTTCAATGACTTTCCATTGCCTTATTATAAAACCCAATGTTCCCAACATTTGCTCAAAGATCCTTTTTGACTGACTTTCCAACCTAATCTACTACCATTTCTCTCTTTGGACTTTGTATTCTCCCAGGGAATCCTTTTCAGTTTCTCCTGGCCCCATGTTCCTTCTCACCTCCATGCTTTTGCACTTGCTGTGTCACCTGCCAGAAGCTTCCTTTATCTTTACCCTTTACATGGTTACCTAATTGGCATCTTTTGTGTTTTAGCTTAATTATCACTCCTCAACGAAATCTTCCTTTTCTGACCCAGCCCTATAGACCAGGTTAAGAGCTGCTCTTCTTACTTCCATAGCACCCTGTAATTTCTCTATTATAGCACTGGTTTTAGTATGAAGATTTCTTTGCTTATTTTTTACTCTTTCAGCTTGAAAGTCTGTGATGTCAGGGACTCTCTACTCTGCTCCTTGTTCTTCCCTCAGCACCTAGCACAGGCCAGGAACATAGAAGGAGCTCACTGAATAGCTGTTGAATGGGTAAAGTTTAGTTTCTTCCCAAGGGTAATTGGTTGTTTAAGTATTTTATGGACACCTCAAACTCAACTTGTCCTATACTGATAGAGACCTGAGCCTTCAAGTTTTAGTTGGCTAGGTCTCTCTGTGACTTTCTCCCCTCAACTTCAACTACAGGGGAGCTATAGTCTTTGGGTAAGGTAGTATTGGAAATAAGACAGAATATTTTGGATAGAAAAAATTGCCTCCCCTTTCCTGTGAAATACTGAACGTTGTTTGAGGGGAATGGCAGAGAGTGGTAGTCTCTGACCATTTTCCACCACCAAGAAGGGACTTTTCATTTCTACAACATTCCAGGCCCACTGAGGCAGAGAATGCCAAATGAGATATCTGACCAGAAATGCAGTTTCAACAAATACTTTCCTTTCTTCAGGATTTTTTATTTCATGAAAAGTTGGTCTTAGTTGTGGCTTATGTGAAGGACTTGGGAGTATGTGAAATAGTACCAGTTCTGAAGTTAATCTGAAGTTAATCTAAAGTTAATCTTCCAATAAAACTCTACCAGCAAGTCATGGTATACCAGCATTTATAAACCAGAATAAACAATTTCCACAATATGTGACACTTAATGAAGATTGCTAGGGACAGTGCAATTGGGATTTTATATGGAGTGTTAATATTTTATGTACTTATAAGAATAGCTGATAATTAACATACAAGCAGATCCAAAATTGTGTGTGTTGAGGCTGAACCAGGAGATTACTTATGTGTGAGGCAGGTCACCCTGTGTTGTGCCTTGATTATTTTCCAAATCCAAATAACCCTCAATGTGTAGATGCATTGGATCTGACACTTGGCCTTGTCTATGTCATAAAAGAGTTTATGAAACACATTAAAGAGATGGCACAATGTTGCTATGTTGTAGATAGCAAAGGCATGGGCAGGGTGATGGGGAAGGATTACCACTACTGATTAGGTTATGAAAGAAAGCTGGCCTATGACATGGTCTACAATTTCTGGTAATTAGGGGATATGTGGGAGTGTTGATCAACTTTGCCTTTCTGAGTAAAATGTAGATGTGTGGGCCTTGTGCCCAGAAGATACAGCTGGTCTCAATATAATGTAGAACAATTTCCTGTTAACATGGACAACCTACATTTGAATATGCAGATATAATCTTAATAATAATGATTACAGTTTTTATTCCACCCATCTATTAATTTGTTAATTCATTCAATATTAGATTTTTACTAAATATTAAAATAGCACATGATGATTAACTGTACACATTAGTCAGCATAGGCTAAGTTAAAAAAAAATGACCCCTAAAATTTCAATTCATTTTAAGTTCATGTCCATCATGGGTTGACTTTGGCTATCCTGCATCATCTTCATTCCAGGACCAAGGCAGAAAGAGCAGCTATTACCTGATGCATGCTGGCTTCATGATCTATTGCAGGCCATGTATTGACACTCAAAACTCTGTTCAGAAGTGGCCACTGTCATATCAGTAGTCAAAGTAAATCACAATGCCCCCAGGTGTCAGTGGAGTGAGATGTCTCATCCTCCTTTAATCCCTCTGTCTGGTAGTAGGAAAGTGAATATTTTGAAAAAATAATACAGTTTACATTAAAGTAAGCAGCAGGAATTTGGATGAAGAATTCTCAATGACAGAAAGATTGGTTTGATGAATGGTTTGACTTATTTCACAGGGAGACTTCATGGAATGTGAAGAACTGAAATAGATCTTCCAAGAAGTGAGTTTTATAAGAAGCATTCCCTTTTTTTTTCCAGAATAGTGGTAACTCCCTGCTCTGACCCCTCCCAGTACTGATTTCCAGGATTTACCCAGAATGGGTTTTGTGGAAGCACAAATATTCTGTTTTCCTTAGTGCATAGCCACAGATAGGGAGCTGAAGACTTTTAAAAACAACTTTTTCCTGAAACTCGCAAGTCAAATGCTGAGTGTGCTACTCTACTGGGATCATATTATTTGCCTCATTTATGCAAAATTTTCATACTTGCAAGCAATTCACTACTACAGGAAGTAAAGTCATGAATTCTTATACTACTAAATTTAATTAAAGTTGCTCATTGCTGATACCCAGTGTAAAACTGTTACACTTTATTAGTCTTCCTACAGAAAAAGTGATGAGAGCACATGTTGGGATTTTATGTATACTTCATATAAAACAAAGTAGCCAGTATAATCAGACAGTAATTTGTAACTTCCAATGTAAACATTTTAGGAGCAGTAGTATCAAAAGTGAGTGCTAATTAGAGAGATGTTAAAAAAAATATGTAAGTGGTAACAGATTGACAAGCCATACCAAACAGCAGGCTATTTATAACTCCATGCTGTTTTTAAATTCTATTTTGTTTAATAGTCTTTGGACAACTCATAAGAGGGGAGAGCTTCACAACTTGATTTGCAGTTTAATTTCTGTAAATACGGCTAAACCTTGCAGACATGATTGCAATGCAGCTAGCTGTGATAATTAAAAATGTATTATTACCTGGATGACTTCCTGTGTCATTTGAGATTCTAATATCTTTTTTGTTACATCTCCCCAAAGAGAAGATAAATCCAAGCATTATTTAATTATGTTTTTTACAATAAAAGTGACTTTAATCAGCAACCTCTCAGGAGCTCTTGCCTTGTAGTAATTTATTCAAACAATAAAAAAGTCAAGAAATATTTATGTGAAAGGGAGGGGGTGGTGAGGCACTTACTTGGGCTCCTGTTGACACTGTGGACACCTAACCTCTAGTTTCATTAGAAAAGGTGAAAATGATTTGGTGCCAATTATATAGACTTCTTCTGGATTTCTCAGAAAAAAATTTAAAAAATTGTCTTCTTTGGGTAAGGAGAGATGAATCACTCTTTTTTCTTCCTTTCCCTCCCCCATGGTCTTCTTTGACTACTGTTGATAATGCTGCTATAGACATTGAAGTGCGTGTGTCCTTTTGAATTAGTATTTTTGAATTCTTTGTGTAAGTACCTAGTAGTGTAATTGCTGGATCTTAGGGAAGTTCTATTTTTAAATTTTTGAGGAAACTTCATACTGTTTTCCACAGTGGCTACACTAGTTTCCACTTCCACCAACAGTACAAGAGGGTTTCTTTTTCTCCACATCCTCACCAACACCTAATGTTTCTTGAGTCTTTTATTTTGGCCAGTCTGACAGATGTGAGGTGATATCTCACTGTAGTTTTGATTATACTTCCTTGGTGATCAGTGATGTTGAGCATATATATATATATTTTTTTCAATATATGAAGTTTATTGTCAAATTGGTTTCCATACAACACCCAGTGCTCATCCCAAAAGGTGCCCTCCTCATTGCCCATCACCCACCCTCCCCTCCTTCCCACCCCCCATCAACCCTCAGTTCTCCGTTTTTAACAGTCTCTTATGTTTTGGCTCCCTCCCTCTCTAACCTCTTTTTTTTTCTTCCTTCCCCTTCCCCATGATCTTCTGTTAAGTTTCTCAGGATCCACATAAGAGTGAAACCATATGGTATCTGTCTTTCTCTATATGACTTATTTCACTTAGCATAACACTCTCCAGTTCTATCCACGTTGCTACAAAAGGCCATATTTCATTCTTTCTCATTGCCACGTAGTATTCCATTGTGTATGTAAACCACAATTTCTTTATCCATTCATCAGTTGATGGACATTTAGGCTCTTTCTGTAATTTGGCTATTATTGAGAGTGCTGCTATAAACATTGGGGTACAAGTGCCCTTATGCATCAGCACTCCTGTATCCCTTGGCTAAATTCCTAGCCGTGCTGTTGCTGGGTCATAGGGTAGATCCATTTTTAATTTTTTGAGGAATCTCCACACTGTTTTCCAGAGTGGCTGCACCAGTTTGCATTCCCACCAACAGTGCAAGAGGGTTCCTGTTTCTCCACATCCTCTCCAGCATCTATAGTCTCCTGATTTGTTCATTTTGGCCACTCTGACTGGCATGAGGTGATATCTGAGTGTGGTTTTGATTTGTATTTCCCTGATGAGGTGTGACGTTGAGCATGTTTTCATGTGCCTGTTGGTCATCTGGATGTCTTCTTTAGAAAAGTGTCTATTAATGTCTTCTGCCCATTTCTTCATTGGATTATTTGTTTTTTGGGTGTGGATTTTGGTGAGTTCTTTCTATATTTTGAATACTGCCTTTATCAGAAATGTCATTTGAAATTATCTTCTCCCACTCCACAGATTGCCTTTTAGTTTTATTGATCATTTCCTTCACCGTACAGAAGCTGTTTGTTTTGATGAAATATTATTAGTTTATTTTTGCTTATGTTTCTTTTGCCTCAGAAGAAGTATCTAGAAAGAAGTTGCTATTTTTTGATGTCAAAGAGATTACTGCTTGTGTTTTCCTCTAGGATTTTTATGGTTTCAGGTCGCACATTTAGGACATTGATCCATTTTGAATTTATTTTTGTGTAAGGTATAAGAAAGTGGTCCAGTTTCATTCTTTAATACTTATTCCTCTCAAACTATTTCAAATTTAAAAAGGAAGTAAAACATCCAAATTCATTCTATGAAGCCAGCATTACCTTGATACTGAAACCAGATAAAGACACCCCTAAGAAAGAACTACAGACTAATATCCCTGATGGACATAGATGCAATAATTCTCAATAAAATACTAGCAAACTGAATCCAATAATACATTAAAAAATCATTCACACAATCAAATGGGATCATCTTGACTTGCCAGGATGACTGAATATTTGTAAATCAATCAATGTAAGACACCATATTAATAAAAGAAAGGATAATAAATATATGATCATTTCAATGGCTACATTTGAAATGCATTTGACAAAATACAACATCCATTTATTATAAAAAGAAAACCTCAACAAAGCAGGCTTAGAGTGAACATATCTTAACATAATAAAGGCCACCTATGGAAAACCCATAGCAAATATCATTATCAATTGGGAAAAACTGAGAGCTTTTCCTCTATGGTCAGGAAGAAGACAGATGTCCACTGTCACCATTGTTATTTAACATAGTACTGGAAGTTTTAGCTACAGTGATCAGAGGACAAAAGGAAATAAAATGCATCCAAATTGGTAAGGAAGAAGTAAAACTTTCACTATCTCTGAATTAAATGATACTATATATAGAAAACCGCAAATGTCCCACCAAAAAAATGCTAGAACTGATAAACAAATTCTGTAAAGTCACAGGATACAAAATCAATGCCAGAAATTGCATTTCTATACACCAGTAATGAAGCAGCAGAAAGACAAATTAATAAATCAATCTTATTTACAATTGCACCAAAAACAAGACACCTATGAATAAACCTAAACAAAGAGGTGAAAGATCTGTACTCTGAAAACTATAGGACAGTGATGAAAGAAATTGAAGATAACACCAAAAAATCGAAGGACATTCTATGATCATGGACCAGAAGAACCTGTAGTGTTAAAATGTGTATACTACTCAAAACAATCTACACATTCAATGCAATCTCTATCAAAATACCATCAGCATTCTTCAAAGAGCTGGAACAAAGAATTCTAAAATTTGTATGGAACCAGAAAAGACCCTGGATAGACAAAGCAATGTTGAAAAACAAAACCAAAGATAGAAGCAACACAATTATGAACTTCAAACTGTATTATAAAGCTATATTAAAGGCAGTATGGTCCTGACCCAAAAGCAGACACGTAGATCAATGGAACAGAATAGACAACCCAGAAATGGGCCAACAAATGTATGGCCAACTAATCTTCAACAAAGAAGGAAAGAATATCCAATGGAAAAAAAAAGAGTCTCTTCAGCAAATGGTGTTGGCAAACCTGGATCACTTTGAACCCGGACCACTTTATTATACCAAACACAAGAATAAATTCAAAATGGATGAAAGACCCAAATGTG
Source organism: Panthera leo (assembly GCF_018350215.1). Classification (NCBI taxonomy): domain Eukaryota; kingdom Metazoa; phylum Chordata; class Mammalia; order Carnivora; family Felidae; genus Panthera; species Panthera leo. Next base: position 24,293,370 of record NC_056693.1, on the reverse strand, counting down.
AGACAGGAAGCCATCAAAATCCTACAAGAGAAGTACAGGCAGAAACCACTTTGATTTTGGCTGCAACAACTTCTTACTAGACATGTCTCTGGAGGCAAGGGAAACCAAAGCAAAATTGAACTATTGGGACCTCATCAAAATAAAAAGCTTCTGGGGCGCCTGGGTGGCGCAGTCGGTTAAGCGTCCGACTTCAGCCAGGTCACGATCTCGTGGTCCGTGAGTTCGAGCCCCGCGACGATCTCGCGGTCCGTGAGTTCGAGCCCCGCGTCAGGCTCTGGGCTGATGGCTCGGAGCCTGGAGCCTGTTTCCGATTCTGTGTCTCCCTCTCTCTCTGACCCTCCCCCGTTCATGCTCTGTCTCTCTCTGTCCCAAAAATAAATAAAAAACGTTGAAAAAAAATTAAAAAAAAAAAAATAAATAAAATAAAAAAAATAATAAAAAAAAAAATAAAAAGCTTCTGCACACCAAAGGAAACAATCAACAAAACTAAAATTCTACCAACAGAATGGGAGAGGATATTTACAAATGACAGATCAGATAAAGTGTTAGTATCCAAAATCTATAAAGAACTTATCAAACCCATCAATCTTAACACCCAAAAAACAATCCAGTGAAGAAATGGGCAAAAGACATGAATAGACACTTCTCCAAAGAAGACATCCAGATAGCTAACAGACACATGAAAAAAATGCTCCACATTACTCATCATCAGGAAAATACAAATCAAAACCACAATGAGATACCACCTCACACCTGGCAGAATGGCTAACATTAACAACTCAGGCAATAACAGATGTTGGCGAGGATGCAGAGAAAGAGGATCTTTTGCACTGCTGGTGGGAATGCAAGCTGTTGCAGCCACTCTGGAAAACAGTATGGAGGTTCTTCAAAAAATTAAAAGTAGAAGTACTCTATGACCCAGATTTTCACTACTAGATATTTATCCAAGGGATACAGGTATAGTGTTTCAAAAGGGCCTATGCACCCCAATATTTATAGCAGCACTATCAACAATACTTAATGTATGGAAAGAGCCAAAATGTCCATCAAGTTAAATGGATAAGGAAGATTGGTGTATACACATACACACACACACACACACACACACACACACACACACACAGTGGAGTATTACTCAGCAGACAATAAGAATGAAACCTTGCCATTTGCAACTACATGAATGGAATTGGAGGGTATTATGCTAAATGAAATTAGTCAGAAAAAGACAAATATCATATGGCTTCACTCATGTGAGGAATTTAAGATATAAAACAGATGAACATAAGGGAAGGGAAGCAAAAATAATATGAAAACAGAGAGGGGGACAAAGCATAAGAGACACTTAAATATAAAGAACAAACAAGGGTGCCTGGGTAGCTCAGTTGGTTGAGCATCTGACTTTGGCTCAGGTCGTGATCTCACAGCTCATGAGTTCGAGCCCTGCATCAGGCTCTGTGCTGATGGTTCAGAGCCTGGAGCCTGCTTTGGATTCTGTGTCTCCCTCTCTTTCTGCTCCTCCCCACTCATGCTCTATCTGTCTCTCTCTCAAAATAAATAAGCATCAAAAATTAAAAAAATAAAAATAAAGAACAAACAGAGGATTGCTGGAGGGGTTGTGGGTGGTGAGATGGCTTAAATGGGTAAGGGGCATTAAGGAATATACTCCTGAAATCATATGCTAACTAATCTGGATGTAAATTAATTAACTAATTAATTTAAAAAAACATAAATAATTAAAGCCAATGAAGGGAGTACAATATGAAACAGAAACAAATGAACCTAACTATTGCAAATGAATGAAAAAACCACCTTAAAGGAGAGAGAAGAACTAATTTACCTTGAAAAACAGTATTTTACTATATTCACAAGGTTAATGGTAACAAGATGCTGTATCAATTAGGTTTGTTTTTCACAGGTGTAAGAGTTAATGATTTCAAATGGCTTTATGAGTTCTCAAAGATTGAATAAATAGATCAATATATTGTGGATAATTCAAAGAAAAAAGTTTAATAAGCCTCTTTCTCTCTGTATTTCTCTTTATATATATATACATATATACAGAATTTATACTAAAGTATATATGTATACATATATATGTGTATATAGTATTCAGAATTGTACTGAGAAGCCTAGCAACACTCATTCTTACTGAATATTATTTCTTTTAGTCTCTATCAGCAGATAAAGCCAATAAATTATACATATGGTGCATATATATACATATATATATCTCTGTATTTCTCTTTATATTTATAATCTCTCTGTATTTCTCCTTATATGTATATACATATATATTTCTTTTTATATATATACACATGTAATTTCTCTTTATATACATATATACACAAATATATTTCTCTTTATATATATACATATGTATTTCTCTTTAAATATATATACATATATATTTCTCTTTATATGCACATATATATTTCTCTTTGTATATATATATATATGTATTTCTCTTTATATATATACATATGTATTTCTCTTTATATATATGTATTTCTCTTTATATGTATGTATATGTATATATACATACATATGTATATATATACATATATATAAAGAAATACAGAGAAATACAGACATACATGTGTGTGTATATATATATATATACATACATACATACATATGGTGCATATATATATATGCACCATATGTATAATTTCTTGGCTTTATCTACTGATAGGGACTAAAAGCAATACTATTCAGTAAGAATGAGTGTAGCTAGTCTTCTCAGTAAAATTTTCAATTAAATGGAACCAAATTTTCTTGAAGGCATGGCTGATTCCAAGGCTGGGGCAAACAAAAAAAGTGTAAGATGAGTCTGGTATCTCTTGCTTTGTCATAAAGTAAGAAAGTGCTCAAAACCTAATGGAAATATTTCAGAAGGACACAGCGGCTAACTTGAAGAAAATCCCAAGGGCCAAATTGGGGATAATTTGAACAACATAATAAATATAGTAACAGATTATAAAACATACAGTACAATAAAAATCCATGAGTTTCTACTAGTAAAATGTGTGAATAAATGAATAAACAAATAAAGGAGACAAGAAAAGAGCAAGTTCTGCTTATAGGGGAATGTCAACTAACAAGTATAGAAGGAATGATGGAATTAGAAAGTCACCACTGGCAACCTCCATAAGTTTCAAACAACAATGATCAATGAATGATAAAACTAGTGAGTAGAAGTGGGTGAAACACAGGATATTTATCTAAATTCAAAGTATCTTCTATAAGATTCTTATTGCTTACTCATGAAAAATAATCACTTTACTGTAGAAACGTGGGAGAACTACCTTAGCTAAGTGATCAAAGGTAACAATGCTAGTCAGTGGGACAAACTGACAGCGTGTGCCTCCTGATAATGGCATACTGAGAAGTGAGTCACATTTGTGGTGACTTTATGAAGTATGTATAACCTGAATTTAATCATAAGAAAATATTAGCCAAACCCAAATTAAGAACACTTGAAAAAATATCTGTCTAGTACTCTTTAAAATATTAAGGTCTTGAAAGACAAAGGAAGACTGAATTATTCCAGATTAAAGGAAATTAAAAATACATCAAAAATAATGTAATAAATGATTCTGGGTTGGATCCTGAACCAAAAACTAGTTACATTAGCAGGATTATTTGTAAATTTGATTAAAGTCTATATATTAGATAATAATATTGTATCAATGTTATTTTCTTGATTTTGTACTGTAGCTCTTATGTTAAAATTTTGGAAATATTTGTGTGGGGAACATGGCATTCTTTTTCCTATTTCTGCAACATTTTATAAGCCTGAAATTACTTTAAAATGCATTTTAAAGTTAAAAGAAAAATGTAAAGCAAAACATAAATAAGGTCAATAAATAAGTCCAGCAAATGCAATATTTTAGCATCCTCAGGGATAGTTTCTACCAATTTCATTTTTTTCCATTATATGAGAAATAGTCTCTTGTTTCTTCCCATACCACAGAATTTTTTTTTTTTTTGGTCAAAACTGGACGTTTGAAATATAAAGTGACAATTCTGAAAAAGAGATTCTTCCTTCTCTCCAAGGTTTGCTGTTGCTGCTTGTATTGTTGTTTGTTTTCTTACTTCTCTGAGATAATTTGTGAAGTCTACATTTTTGTCATGTGTACCAATTGAAGCATCTGTCTCATTAGCTTAGTATTCAGCTAGTATTTTGACAGAAGTTTCCTTAAATGCCTGGAACCATAAAAAGATAACTCCTTAGTCATTTAATATCTTCTCTCTGTGTGTTGGGAGATGCTTCAACACTAAACCAGGAAGCTTATGGCTCTACCTTAGTCTTCACTTCTTTCAAGAGCCTGAAAGTCATCCATAGGTGAGAATTTAGGGCCCTCTCAAGTATTTTCTGAGCATATGCCCAACCCTTGGCATATGCATGGCTTTCTCAATTCCCAGGATTTTGTGGATGCTTTTCAAAGCCCTTATTCAAAAAATGTCTCATTATGCAGTCTTTTCTTCTCAGCCTTTTTATTTGTCTGTTGTTTTTCCCAGCTGTCAACCCTAGCTCCTGGCAGCAGTAGCTAATGCATTTGCTTTCAAATATTTTTGATTAATGCTCCCTTTGTATCTGTCTCATTCCTTGTAGAATCTGTGTTAAATGCAATAAAGGCAAGTCCATTTGAGCTAGTCCTCTAGGGAACCACCAGACAACTCACAAGAAACAATCACAGTTCTTTGAAAATAAGATTCCATCTTCTTCCTCTGGTACTAGGAATTTATACATGGAATATAGGCAATTGTCTTCTTCAAGGCTATCACCGACCTGGGAAGCAGTGAAAGAGGATAGGATAAGTTACAAGGCCACAAAACTCTCTTAATGATAAAATGTTTGCCTGGTTGCTATAAATTTGTAATTTGTTTTCAGACACTGTTATAAAGCTGATAATGACAAATTTTACCAGTTTATTCACTTTAATGGAGATACAGGATTTTGGGGTTTCCTATTCCATTATTTTTTGCTGACATCATCTGATAATTTCTTCTTAATTTCTTAGAGTTACATTGACTCTAATTCCATAGTTGCCTAGACAAGAACCCATTACTTGTCTTTTGAGGAGAAACAGAGTGTGTTATAAAGAGAAAATATATCTGATTAAGGACTTACCCAAAATATAAAAAGAACACTTAAAACTCACCTAAAGATAATAACCAACCTAATTAAAAAATGGGGAAAAAATCTCAACAAAGGAGTTTTCTTCTTTGGATTCCTAACAATCTCCTAAACGGTTTTTAAAATTTGCATGCACAAATGTACACATACAAATAATAAAATGAAAAATGTGAATTAAAAAATACTGACACAATTTGTCTTCAGGGATTACAAATGAAATCAACAGTGGGATGCAACCAACACCTATTATACTGGCCAATTGCTAAAAAACTAACAATACCAAATGTCAAATATGCAGAACAACAGGACCTTCATTCATTGCCAGTGGAATGCAAAATGGTACAGCCACACAAGGCAGTTTGACAGTTTCTTACAAAACTAAATATATTTTTATCTTGAAATCCAGCAAACATACTAATAGATATTTACCCAAATGAGTTCAAAAGTTATGTACAAACAAAACTCACACATGAAATTTTAGAAAAGCTTTATCCATAATATCCCAAAGTGGAAACTACCAAGATATTCTTCAATAGGAGAACAAATAAACAAACTATAATAAAGCTATACAATGCAATATTTTCAGCTTTAAAAGAAATGAACTATCCATTCTTCAGCTGATGGATATTTGGGATCTTTCCATAATTTGTCTATCATTGGTAATGTTTCTATAAACATTGGGGTATGATGTATATATATGGAATATTATCCAGCCATTAAAAAGAATGAAAATTTGCCATTTACTGTGACATGGGTGGAGTTATAGAGGATAATGCTAAGTGAAATAAGTCAGGGAAAGATAAATACCATACGATTTCACTCATATGTGGAATTTAAGAAACAAAACAAATGAACCTGGGGGGAAAAAGAGAGGCAAACCAAGAAACAGACTCTTAACTATAGAGAAAAAACTGATGGTTACTGGAGGGGAGGTGGGCAGGGGGATGGGTTAAAGAGGTGATGGGTATTAAGGAGGGCACTTATTGTAATGAGCACTGATTGTTGTATGTAAGTGATGAATCACTGAATTCTACACCTGAATCTAATATTGCACTGTATGTTAACTGGCTGGAATTTAAATAAAACCTTGGAAAGAAAGAAAAAAAAAGAATTGAACTATCATGCCAAAGAAAGACATGGATGAACATTAACTACATATTTCTAGTGAAAGAAGTCAGTTTGACAAGACTGCATATTGTACAATTCCAATTATATGACATTCTGGAAAAAACAAAGCTATAAAGATAGTAAAAAGTTTGCCAGGGTTTTGGATAAAGAAGAAGAGTTGAGCAGGTTAAATGCCCAATGGCTAAATCTGGACAATATGAGCAACAAAAGAAAGTAATATTTAATTATAACCCAAAGTATAGGAAGATGGTGGCATAGGAAGATGCTGGACTCACTGCATGTCTTGCTGATCACATAGATTCCACCTACACCTGCCTAAATAACCCAGAAAACCACCAGAAGACTAGCAGAACGGAGTCTCCAGAGCCAAGCGCAGACGAGAGACCCACGGAAGAGGGTAGGAAGGGTGGAGAGGCGGTGTGCGCTCCACGGACTGGCGGGAGGGAGCTGGGGCAGAGGGGCAGCCCACCGGCCAAGCAGAGTCCCCGAGTCTGGCTTGCAAAAGCGGAGGGGCAAAAAGGAGTGTGTTCTGACAGCAAGCGGGACTTGACATCCGGAAGGTTATAAACTAACAGCTCTGCTCGGAGAACGGGAGGACTGGAGGACAACAGGAGAGAGAGTTGTTGAGCCCCGGACGACAGAGCTCAGCTTGGCAGGGAACAAAGGCGCTCGCCAGCACCATCTCTCTCATCCATCCACCAGCCAAAATCCCAAAGGGAACCAGTTCCTGCCAGGGAACTTGCACTGTGCAAACACCCAAAGCTGTGCTTCTGTGGATCCATCCCTCTGGCGGGTCTGACTCCCTCCCGGTGCCACAGAGCCCCTCCCAAAGCAGATCCCTGAAGGAAAAGCGAAGTGAGCCTGCCCCTTCCGCCCCCCGTGCACCTTGCCTATCCACCCCAGCTAATATGCCAGATCCCCAGCACCACGAGCCTGGCAGTGTGCAAGTAGCCCAGATGGGCCACGCCACCCCACAGTGAATCCCACCCCTAGGAGAGGGGAAGAGAAGGCACACACCAATCTGACTGTGGCCCCAGCAGTGGGCTGGGGGCAGACATCAGGTCTGACTGCAGCCCCGCCCACCAATGCAAGTTATTCAAGACAGCACAGGGGAAGTGCCCCCCAGTCCCGCACCACTCCAGGGACTATCCAAAATGACAAAACGGAAGAATTCCCCACAGAAAAACGTCCAGGAAATAACAACAGCTAACGAACTGATCAAAAGGGATTTAAACAATATAACAGAAAGTGAATTTAGAATAATAGTCATAAAATTAATTGCTGGGCTTGAAAACATTAAAGGACAGCAGAGAATCTCTTGCTGCAGAGATCAAGGGACTAAGGAACAGCCAGGAGGAGCTAAAAAATGCTATCAACGAGCTGCAAAATAAAATGGAGATGACTACAGCTCGGATTGAAGAGGCAGAGGAGAGAAGAGGTGAACTAGAAGATAAAATTATGGAAAAAGAAGAAGCTGAAAAAAGAGAGATAAAAAAATCCAGGAGTATGAGGGGAAAATTAGAGAAGTAAGTGACGCACAAAAGAGAAATAATATACGCATAATTGGTATTCCAGAGGAGGAAGAGAGAGGGAAAGGTGCTGAAGGTGTACTTGAAGAAATAATAGCTGAGAACTTCCCTGATCTGGGGAAGGAAAAAGGCATTGAAATCCAAGAGGCACAGAGAACTCCCTTCAGACAGAACTGGAATCTCGTAACTTGATCTTCTGCATGACACATCATAGTGAAACTGGAAAAATACAAGGATAAAAAGAAAATTCTGACAGCAGCTAGAGATAAACGTGCTCTGACATATAAAGGGAGACCTATAAGACTCATGACTGATCTCTCTACTGAAACTTGGCAGGCCAGAAAGGAATGGCAGGAGATCTTCAATGTGATGAACAGAAAAAAATATGCAGCCAAGAATCCTTTATCCACGAAGTCTGTCATTTAGAATAGAAGGAGAGATAAAGGTCTTCCCAAACAAACAAAAAATGAAGGAATTCATCACCACTAAACCAGCCCTACAAGAGATCCTAAAGGGGAGCCTGTGAGACAAAGTACCAGAAACATCACTACAAGCATGAAACCTACGGACATCACAAGGACTCTAAACCCATATCTTTCTATAATAACACTGAATGTAAATGGACTAAATGCGCCAACCAAAAGACATAGGGTATAAGAATGGATAAAAAAACAAGATCCATCTATTTGCTGTCTACAAGAGACTCATTTTAGACCTGAGGACACCTTCAGATTGAGAGGGAGGGGATAGAGAACTATTTATCATGGTACTGGAAGTCAAAAGAAAGCTGGAGTAGCCATACTTATATCAGACAAACTAGACTTTCAATTAAAGGCTGTAACAAGAGATGAAGAAGGGCATTATGTATAAATCACAGGGTCTATCCATCAGGAAGAGCTAACAATTATAATGTCTATGCGCCGAATACAGGAGCCCCAAAATATATAAAACAATTACAAACACAAGCAACCTTATTGATAAGAATGTGGTAATTGCAGGGGACTTTAACACTCCAGTTACAGAAATGGATAGATCATCTCAACACATGGTCAATAAAGAAACAAGGGCCCTGAATGACACATTGAATCAGATGGACTTGACAGATATATTTAGAACTCTGCATCCCAAAGCAACAGAATATACTTTCTTCTCAAGTGCACATGGAACATTCTCCAAGATAGATCACATACTGGGTCACAAAACAGCCCTTCACAAGTATACAAGAATTGAAATCATACCATGTATACTTTCAGACCACAATGCTATGAAGCTTGAAATCAACCACAGGAAAAAGTCGGGAAAACCTCCAAAAGCATGGAGGTTAAAGAACACCCTACTAAAGAATGAGTGGGTCAACCAGGCAATTAGAGAAGAAATTAAAAAATATGTGGAAACAAAAGAAAATGAAAATACAACAATCCAAACGCTTTGAGATGCAGCGAAGGCAGTCCTGAGAGGAAAATACATTGCAATCCAGGCCTATCTCAAGAAACAAGAAAAATCCCAAATACAAAATGTAACATCACATCTAAAGGAAATAGAAGCAGAACAACAAAGACAGCCTAAACCCAGCAGAAGAAGAGAAATAATAAAGACCAGAGCAGAAATAAACAATATAGAATCTAAAAAAACTGTAGAGCAGATCGACGAAACCAAGAGTTGGTTTTTTGAAAAAATAAACAAAATTGATAAACCTCTAGCCAGGCTTCTCAAAAAGAAAAGGGAGATGACCCAAATAGATAAAATCATTAATCAGAATGGAATTATTACAACCAATCCCTCAGAGATACAAGCAATTATCAGGGAATACTATGAAAAATTATATGCCAACAAACTGGACAACCTGGAAGAAATGGACAAATTCCTAAACACCCACACTCTTCCAAAACTCAATCAGGAGGAAATAGAAAGCTTGAACAGACCCATAACCAGCAAAGAAGTTGCATCAGTCATCAAAAACCTCCCAACAAAGAAGAGTCCAGGACCAGATGGCTTCCCAGGGGAGTTCTACCAGACATTTAAAGCAGAGAAAATACCTATCCTTCTCAAGCTAGTCAAAAAAATAGAAAGGGAAGGAAAACTTCCAGACTCATTCTCTGAAGCCAGTATTACTTTGATTCCTAAACCAGACAGAGACCCAGTATAAAAAGAGAACTACAGGCCAATATCCCTGATGAATATGGATGCAAAAATTCTCAATAAGATACTAGCAAATCGAATTCAACGGCATATAAAAAGAATTATTCACCATGATCAAGTGGGATTCATTCCTGGGATGCAGGGCTGGTTCAACATTTGCAAATCAATCAACGTGATACATCACATTAATAAAAGAAAAGAGAAGAACCATATGATCCTGTCAATCGATGCAGAAAAGGCCTTTGGCAAAATTCAGCATCCTTTCTTAATAAAAACCCTCGAGAAAGTCGGGATAGAAGGAACATACTTAAAGATCATAAAGGCCATTTATGAAAAGCCCACAGCTAACATGATCCTCAATGGGGAAAAACTGAGAGCTTTTTCTCTGAGATCAGGAACACCACAGGGATGTCCACTCTCACCGCTGTTGTTTAACATAGTGTTGGAAGTTCTAGTAGCAGCAATCAGACAACAAAAGGAAATCAAAGGAATCAAAATTGGCAAATGAAGTCAAGCTTTCACTTTTTTGCAGATGACATGATATTATACATGGAAAATCTGATAGACTCCACCAGAAGTCTACTAGAACTGATACATGAATTTAGCAAAGTTGCAGGATACAAAATCAATGTACAGAAATTAGTTGCATTCTTATACCCTAACAATGAAGCAACAGAAAGACAAATAAAGAAACTGATCCCATTCACAATTGCACCAAGAAGCATAAAATACCTAGGAATAAACCTAACCAAAGATGTAAAGGATCTGTATGCTGAAAACTATAGAAAGCTTATGAAGGAAATTGAAGAAGATATAAAGAAATGGAAAAACATTCCGTGCTCATGGATTGGAAGAATAAATATGTCAAAATGTCAATACTACCCAAAGCTATCTACACATTCAGTGCAATCCCAATCAAAATTGCACCAGATTTCTTCTCGAAACTAGAACAAGCAATCCTAAAATTCATATGGAACCACGAAAGGCCCCGAATAGCCAAAGTAATTTTGAAGAAGAAGACCAAAGCAGGAGGCATCACAATCCCAGACTTTAGCCTCTACTACAAAGCTGTCATCATCAAGACAGCATGGTATTGGCACAAAAACAGACACATAGACCAATGGAATAGAATAGAAACCCCAGAACTAGACCCACAAACGTATGGCCAACTAATCTTTGACAAAGCAGGAAAGAATATCCAATGGACAAAAAGACAGTCTCTTTAACAAATGGTGCTGGGATAACTGGACAGCAACGTGCAGAAGAATGAAACTAGACCACTTTCTCACACCATTCACAAAGATAAACTCAAAATGGATAAAGGACCTGAATGTGAGACAGGAAACCATCAAAACCCTAGAGGAGAAAGCAGGAAAAGACCTCTCTGATCTCAGCTGTAGCAATTTCTTACTTGACACATCCCCAAAGGCAAGGGAATTAAAAGCAAAAATGAACTACTGGGACCTTATGAAGATAAAAAGCTTCTGCACAGCAAAGGAAACAACCAACAAAACTAAATGGCAACCAACGGAATGGGAAAAGATATTTGCAAATGACATATCAGACAAGGGGCTAGTATCCAAAATCTGTAAAGAGCTCACCAAACTCCACACCTGAAAAACAAATAACCCAGTGAAGAAATGGGCAGAAAACATGAATAGACACTTCTCAAAAGAAGACATCCGGATGGTCAACAGGCACATGAAAAGATGTTCAACGTCGCTCCTCATCAGGGAAATACAAATCAAAACCACACTCAGATATCACCTCACGCCAGTCAGAGTGGCCAAAATGAACAAATCAGGAGAGTATAGACGCTGGCGAGGATGTGGAGAAATGGGAACCCTCTTGCACTGTTGGTGGGAATGCAAATTGGTGCAGCCACTCTGGAAAACAGTGTGGAGGTTCCTCAAAAAATTAAAAATAGACCTACCCTATGACCCAGCAATAGCACTGCTAGGAATTTACCCAAGGGATACAGGAGTACTGATGCATAGGGGCACTTGTACCCCAATGTTTATAGCAGCACTTTCAACAATAGCCAAATGATGGAAAGAGCCTAAATGTCCATCAACTGATGAATGGATAAAGAAATTGTGGTTTATATACACAATGGAATACTATGTGGCAATGAGAAAGAACGAAATATGGCCCTTTGTAGCAACGTGGGTGGAACTGCAGAGTGTGATGCTAAGTGAATAAGCCATACAGAGAAAGACAGATACCATATATTTTCACTCTTATGTGGATCCTGAGAAACTTAACAGAAACCCATGTGGGAGGGGAAGGAAAAAAAAGAGGTTAGAGTGGGAGAGAGCCCACGCATAAGAGACTGTTAAAAACTGAGAACAAACTGAGGGTTGATGGGGGGTGGGAGGGAGGGTAGGGTGGGTGATGGGTATTGAGGAGGGCACCTTTTGGGATGAGCACTGGGTGTTGTATGGAAACCAATTTTACAATAAACTTCATATATTGAAAAAAATGACTAAAATTTAAAAAGAGAAAAAAAAAATAACGAAAATATAAAATAAATATCCATGTGTCAATACTGATAAAAGTAAATAATTGAATAAATAAATAAATGAAGAAGAGACAGAATAATTCCAAATAATTTATGTAAATATTCCACTCTCAAGGTGAAGAAGCATAACTCCCCATTGCATAAGTACAGATTACAAATAGCAAATTCCTGTCCAGTATGGAAAGGGGGAAAAAGAATAAACTACACAGTGTTTAAACTTGGCAAACAGTAACTCAACGTCAACGTCAACAGTGAGAAATCATGTGGATAGTATCTAATTTTGATATAATGTAATAATTTATTTTGTGGTCTTTCTCTCAAAACCACAGAATTATAGTCTATTCATGAGAAAAAATTTAATAGAGGGGCATCCTACAAAATATCTTATTAGTACCCCCCTCAAAACTGATAGGATTATCAAAAATAAGTAAAGTCTGTAAAAGTGTATAGTCAAGAGGTGCATATGAGACAAGATTATTAAGTGTAACATATATGTTAGATGAGGTTATGCAACAGAAAGGAACATTAAGTACAAATTAAAGAAATAGGATTAAAGATATGGCCTTTACTTAATGTATGAATACTGGTTCATTAATTGTAAGAAGTGTACCACAGTAATGTAAGATGTTAACAAGGAAAACCAGGTGTAGGGTATCTGAAAACTCTCTGCACTATCTTCTTAACTTTTCTGTAAATGTAAAATGGTCCTCGAAATTAAAGTCTCTTAAGAAAAAGAAAATGGACAGTGAAGAAAATGAGAAAATGGGAAATTAATCAGATTTGTATTCAAGTTTTGGCTCTGCCACTTACCTGATATATGAGCTTCTCTGGGATCAATTTTTTTCATCTGAAATAGAAGCAGCTGTATAACCTATTTGATGCAGTTACTATAAGTCTTTAATGAGACAATGCATGGAGTATAAAAAATATTGTGCCTGGAATATACTATATATTTTTGCTACACCATTTGAAAGTAAGTTCAAACAACATTACTCTTCACTATAAATATTTCAGTGTGTATTTTTTAAGAGCAGAAACATTATTGTAACTAATCCCTATACAATTATCAAATTCAGAACATTTAATATTGAGTTGTCTCAATTATGTCTTTTAAATCACCTTTTAAAAATATTCCATGGTCTAGTCCAGTGTCATTTATTACATTTAGTTGTCATGTCTATTTAGCCTACTTTAATCTGGAGCAGATCCTCAGACTTTCTTTGCTTTTATTGAAACTTTTGAAGAATCTGGAGCATTGTTTTGTAAAAGTTTAATTTGGGTTTAATTTAATTTGGGTTAATTAATTAACCAAATTAATTAATTTTAATTTAATTTCGGTTTATCTAGTTATTTCCTCAAACTTTTTTTAACTTAAAGTTTTTATCCAAAATATGCCTGAATAATAATTATTCAGTCAATAGCCAAATAGTTGACTTCTGGGGGAAAAAATCAGCCTTAGACCTCTGTTTTTATTCCTGCTTCCCAGAGACCATTTCTGTTAACTATTTTGGATTTCTTCAGGTTTAACTCCATATCTCTAAAGGACATGTTTATATTGATTTTTCAGGTTTGGTATTCTCAGTTAATTGTCATGATCAAAGATGAGAATTTAACTCTTTTTTACATATCCCCTTGCTATCATCATATGTTTGCACATATTATCTTCCATTCTGACACTGTGAAAATATTTTTGTTATGAATTTTCTGTTAATATTATTATGACTATTAAGCACTATTCACAACTTAGTTATGTGGCAATTTTTTTATATAACTTTTTGTATTTTCTGGAGTTAATGCTTTTCCTGGCCTTTTAAAGCTTTCTATGTGTTTACCACCAAAATATCTTCAAGGTTGCTCCTAGTTGTGTAATCTCCACTGGTATTTTTAAGCACAATATAAATTTTATGTATTCCATTTTCTAAAGAAATGCTTTTGATCTGCTCTAATCTGGACTGGTTTCCCTCTATTGCTAGTGCTGTCTTTCTCTAGAACCAACATCTTGAGAATGTTCCCTTTTCTCTTTTTTGTGTTGCATCTTCTGTTTACGTATGTTTACTTTTAAAAGAATTTAGTTCTTCATTTAATCAGGGCATGTCCTGAGAATTGGGTCCATCAGGTAATGTTTTGAAACCTTGAATGTATCAAAACAGATTTGTTCTACCCCTGAATAATAATTTAGCTGAAATAGGATTTTAGGCTGGAAATAATTTACACTCAGAATTTTGAAGGCATTTCTCCAATGCCTTCTTATGGCTTTGGAAATTCCTTTACTCTTCCAAATCTTTTTTATTTTAAGTTTATTTATTTTATTTATTTATTTTAAGGGAGAGTGTGCAAGAGTGGGGGAGGGGTAGTGAGAAAGGAAGAGAGGGAAGGGCAGGTAGAGAAGGAGAGAGAGAATCCCAAGCAGACTCTGAGCTGTCAGCACAGAGCTTGTTGTGGAGGTCAATCCCACAAACTGTGAGATCATGACCTGAGCCAAGACCAAGAATCAGATGTTTAACCAACTGAACCACCCAGGCACCACTCTATTTTGAATCTTCATCTTTGTATGATCTCTGTATTTTACCCTTTCTGGAAAATTTTTATTTTATTTTTCCCTCAGCTTTATTGAAGTGTATTTGGCAAATAAAATTTCATATTTAAGGTGTACAACGTGATGATTTGATTTATGTATACATGGTAATATGATTACACAATCAAGTTAACACATCCATCACCTCGGAAGTTAAGATTTTGTATGTGTGTTGAGATCACCTAAGATCTGTTTCCTTAGTGGGATGCCTGCGTGGCTTAGTTGGTTAAGTGTCCAACTCTTGATTTCAGCTCAGGTCATGATCTCATAGTTTGTGAGATTGAAGTTTGCTTTGGGCTCCATTTTTTTTTAATTTTTTTTAAGTTTATTTATTTTTGGGACAGAGAGAGACAGAGCACGAATGGGGGAGGGTCAGAGAGAGAAGGAGACACAGAATCTGAAACAGGCTCCAGGCTCCCAGCTGTCAGCACAGAGCCCCACGTGGGGCTCGAACTCATGGACCGCGAGATCATGACCTGAGCCAAAGTCGGCCGCTCAACCGACTGAGCCACCCAGGAGCCCCTTTGGGCTCCATTTTAAGAGCAGCATGGAGCCTGCTTGGGAGTCTCTCTCTTCTCTCTCTCTTTTATGCATCCATTTATCTATTACTAGGTACTCAAATTGTTTCTATTTCTTGGTGATTATGAATAATGCTGCAGTGAACATGGGAGTGCAGATATCACTTCAAGATATTGATTTCATATCCAGATGTGGGATTGCTGGATCATATCATTAGTTCTATTTTTTTTAATGCTTATTTTTGAGAGAGAGAGAAGAGGGAGAGAGAGAGATCATGAGTAGGGGAGGGGCAGAGAGGGACAGAGGAACAGAATCCAAAGCAGGCTCCAGACTCTGAGCTGTCAGCACAGAGCCTGACGTGGGGCTCGAATTCAGGAACTGTGAGATCATGACCTGAGCTGAAGTTGGACACTCAACCAACTGAGCCATTTGGGCACCCCTCATAGTTCTATTTTTAATGTTTTGAGGAACTTCCATACTTCTATCCATAGTGACTGCACCAATTTATGTTTCCATCAACAGTGCAAAAGGATCCCCATTCTCCACATTCTCACCAACACTTGTTATCTTTTGTGTTTTTGATAATACCCATCCTAACAGGCATGAGGTGATATCTCATTGTGGCTTTGATTTGCAATTCTCTGGTGATTAGTGACACTGAGTACGTTCCATTTGGATGTCTTCTTTGGAAAAATGTCTATTCAGTTTCTCTGCCTATTTTTAATCAGACTTTTTTTGCTATAATGTATGAGTTCCTTAAATATTTTGGATAATAACCTCTAACCAGGTATGTGGTTTGCAAATCTTTTCTCCCATTCTATATATTTCCTTTTCATTTTGTTGGCTGTTTCCTTTGCTGTATAGAGCTTTTTAGTTTGATTTAGTTCCTCTTGATATGTTTTTTTATTGCCAATGCTTTTGGTGTCATATCTAAAAAAGATTATTGCCAAGGCCAATGTCAAGGAGTTTTTTCCTATGTTTTTTTCCAGGAGTTTTATGGTTTCAGGTCATACATTCAAGTTTTTAACCTATTTTCTTTTGTGATGGTGTAAGGGTCTAATTCTTTTTTTCTTTTTCTTTTTTCTTTCTTTCTTTCATCTTTGCATGTGGACATCCAGTTTTCACCCATGCCATTTATTTTTTTAATTTTTTCAGATGATTTTTTAATTTGTAAATATTGTACAAATTTTAATAACTTAAATTGTATACACAACAAAATAAAGACTTGCATTAATGACTGGTGGAGTTGGTGTCATGGGATCAGTGTGCTGGGCTTCTTTTTCTTGCTCAGGCTGTAGACTTGAGAATCCCTAGGGGTGGAGGTTTGTTTAGATAAGCCATTAAGCTATTATGAAGATATCCCCATTTTCCATATGAAGAAACTGAACTCCAAAAAGGTTAAGCACCCTGTCTTAGGTCAGAGGACAAGTAGGGGAGTCAGGATCTGAACCTTGTCTGTAACTAGTTTGTTTGATGCCCCCCACCATTTACTGAAGTGACTATCCACTTCCCACTGGATATTCCTGACACACTTTTCAAATATTATTTGACTATATATGTTTGGATTTATTTCTGGGCTCTAGGTTCTGCTCCATTGGTTTATGTGTTTGTTTTTATGCAAGTACCACACTGTTTTGACTACTACAGCTTAGTAATATAGTTTGAAATGAGGAAGTGTGATGACTCCAGTTTGTTCTTGTTTTTCAAGGTTATTCTGGCTATTTTGTGGTTCCATGCAAATTTTAGAATTATTTTTTCTTTCTCTGAAAAATGTGATTGGGATTTTAATGGAGATTGCCTTGAATACATAGGTGACTTTGGACCGCATGGACATTTTAATAATATTGATTTTCCCAATCTATGAACATGGAGTATCTTACATGTATTTGTGTCTTCTTTAATTTATTTCATCAATGTCATAGTTTTCAGTATATGATATTTTATCTCCTTGGTTAAATTTATTCCAAAGTACTTTATTGCTTTTGATGCTATTGTAAGAGATTATTTTCTTAGTTTCTTTTTCAGGTAATTTCTTGTCAGTGTATGGAAATGCAATTGATTTTCGTGTGTTTATTTGTATCCTACAACTTCAGTGAATTTATTGATTAGTTCTAAATGTATTTGTGTGTGCGTGTGTGTGTGTGTGTGTGTACTCTAGTTTTTTTTTATGTATAAGATCACATCATCTGCAAACAATGACAGTTTAGCAAACAATGACAGTTTATTTATTTAAATGTTTGTTTACTTTTGAGACAGAGAGACAGTACAAGCGGAGGAGGAACAGAGAGAGGGGGGAACAGAGGATCAGAAGCAAGCCCTGTGCTGACAGCAGAGAGCGTGATATGGGGCTCAAGCTTGCAAACCACAAGATCATGACCTGAGCCAAAGTCAGACACTTAACCAACTGAGCCACCTAGGCGTCCCAACAATGACAATTTTAATTCATACTTTCTGGTAAAGATAGCTTTTTCTTGCTTAATTGTTCTGGCTAGAGCTTCTAATACCATATTGGTTGCAAGTGATGAGTAGCAACCTTTGAATTCTCCTATGAAACCCTCTAGTCCTAGACTTCTACTTGTTGGGAGATTTTTTTTTTATTACTGAGTCAGTCTCCTTCCTTGATATTAGTTCATATTTTCTATTTATTTTTTATTTGTTTGTTTGTTTATTTATTTATTTACTTATTTATTTAGAGAGTTAGAGAGAGAGGAAGTGAGGAAGAGGCAGAGAGAGAAGGAGAGAGAGACTCCCAAGCAAGTTCTGTGATGTCAGCCTAGAGCCCGACATGGGGCTTGAATCCATGAACAGTGAGATCATGACCTGAGCCAAAATTAAGAGTAAGATGCTCAACTGACTGAGCTACCCAGGTGTCCCCACTTTTTAAACTTTATTTATTTATTTTGAGAGAGAGAGAGAGAGACCAGATTTTCTATTTCTTCATGATTCAGTCTTGGTAACTTGCATGTTCTTATGAATTTATTCATTTCTTCTAGGTTATCCTATTTGTTTCAGGTATAATTGTATATGGTACTCTCTTTTGATACTTTTTTATATCTGTGGTTTCTATTGTAAAGTCTCCTCTTTCACTTATTTTACTATTATTATTTTTTAATTTTTATATAATTTATTTTTTAATTTATATCCAAGTTATTTAGCATATAGTGCAACAATGATTTCAGGACTAGATTCCTTAATTCCCCTTGCCCATTTAGCCCAACCCCCTCCCACAACCCCTCCAGCAACCCTCTGTTTCTTCTCCATATTTAAAAATCTCTTATGTTTTTGTTCCCCTCCATGTTTTTATATTATTTTTGCTTCGCTTCCCTAATGTTCATCTGTTTTGTATCTTAAAGTCCTCATATGAGTGAAGTGATATGATATTTGTCTTTCTCTGACTGACTAATTTTGCTTAGCATAATACCCTCTGGTTCCAATCATGTAGTTGCAAGATTTCATTGTTTTTGATTGCTAAGTAATACTCCATTGTGTGTGTGTGTGTGTGTGTGTGTGTGTACTATATCTTCTTTATCCATTCATCCATCGATGGACATTTGGGATCTTTCCATACGTTGGCTATTGTTGATAGTGCTGCTTAAACATTGAGGTGCATGTGCCCCTTTCAAACAGCATACCTGTATCCCTTGGATAAATACCTAGTGGTGCAAAGCTGAGTCGTAGAGTACTTCTACTTTTAATTTTTTTGAGGAACCTCCATACCATTTTCCAGAGTTGCTGCACCAGTTTTCATTCCCACCAGCAGTGCAAAAGAGACACTCTTTCTCTGCAACATCGCCAACATCTGTTGTTGCCTGAGTTGTTAATGTTAGCTATTCTGCCAGGTGTGAGGTGGTATCTCATGATGGTTTTGATTTATATTTCCCCATGATGAGTGATGTTGAGCATTTTTTCATGATTCTGTTGGCCATCTGGATGTCTTCTTTGGAGAAGTGTCTATTTATGTCTTTTTTTCATTTCTTCACTGGATTATTTGTTTTTTGGGTGTTGAGTTTGAAAAAGTTCTTTATAGATTTTGGATACTAACCCTTTATCTGATATGTCATTTGAAAATATCTTCTCCCATTCCATTGGTTGCCTTTTAGTTTTGCTGATAGATTCCTTCGCTGTGTGGAAGCTTATTATTTTGATGAGTTCCTAATAGTTCATTTTTGCTTTGGTTTCCTTGCCTCTGGAGACGTGTTGAGTAAGAGGTTGCTGCAGCCAAGATCAAAGAGGTTTTTGCCTGCTTTCTCTTTGAGGATTTTGATGGCTTCCTGTCTTACATTGAGGTCTTTCATCCATTTTGAGTTTATTTTTGTGTATGGTGTAAGAAAGTGGTCCAGGTTCATTTTTCTGCATGTCGCTGTCCAGTTTTCCCAGCACCACTTGCTGAAGAGAATGTCTTTATTCCATTGGATATTCCATTGGCCATATGTTTGTGGGTCCATTTCTGGGTTCTCTATTCTGTTCCATTGATCTAAGTGTCTGTTTTAGTGCCAGTACCATACATCTTGATGATTACAGCTTTGTAATAGAGCTTGAAGTCTGGGATTGTGATGCCTACTGCTTTGGTCTTCTTTTTCGAGATTGCTTTGGCTATTCAGGCTCTTTTCTGGTTCCATATAAATTTTAAGAATGTTTATTCTAGCTCTGTGAATAATGCTGTTGTTATTTTGATAGGTATTGCATTGATACAATGCATTGCATTGTAGATTGCTTTGGGTAGTATTGACATTTTAACAATATTTGTTCTTCCTATCCAGGACCATGGAATCTTTTCCCATTTTTTTTGTGTCTTCTTCAATTTCTTTCATAAGTCTTCTATAGTTTTCATTGTATAGATTTTTCACCTCTTTGGTAAGATTTATTCCTATGGTTTTTGGTGCAATTGTAAATGGGATCGATTTCTTGATTTCTCTTTCTCTTGCTTAATTGTTGGTGTATAGGAATGCAACTGATTTCCGTGCATTGATTTTATATCCTTCCACTTTGCTGAATTCATGGATCAGTTTCAGCAGTTTTTTGATGGAATCTTTTGGGTTTTCCATATAGAATATCGTGTCATCTGTGAAAAGTCAAAGTTTGACCTCTTTCTGTCTGATTTGGATGCCTTTTATTTCTTTGTGCTGTCTGATTGCTGAAGCTAAAACTTCCAATATTATGTTGAATAACAGTGGTGAAAGTGGACACCCCTGTCTTGTCCCTGACCTGAAGGGGAAAGCTCTCAGCTTTTCCCCATTGAGGATGATAGTAGTGTCAGGTTTCTTATATGGGTTTTATGATGTTTAGGTATGTTCCTTCTATCTCTACCTTTCTTGAGGGGTTTTATCAAGAAATGATGCTGTATTTTGTCAAATGCTTTCTCTGCATGTATTGAGAAGAACATGTTTCTTGTCTTTTCCTTATTGATGTGATGAATCACATTGATTTTTTTTTTGTGGGTATTGAACCAGTCCTGCATCCCACGGATAAATCCCATTTTCTCGTGTTGAATAATTCCTTTAGTGTAATGTTACATTCAGTTGGCTAATACCTTGTTGAGGATTTTTGCATCCATGTTCATAAGGGAAATTGGTCTATAGTTCTCCTTTCACTGGAGTCTTTGCCTGGTATGGAATCAGGGTAATGCTGGCTTCATAGAAAGAGTTTGGAAGTTTTCCTTCCATTTCTATTTTTTGGAACAGCTTCAAGAGAATAGGTGTTAACTCTTCCTTAAATGTTTGGTAGAATTCCCCTAAAGCCATCTGGCCCTGGACTCTTGTTTTTTTGGCAGAGTTTTGATTACTAATTCGATTTCCTTACTGATTATGGGTCTGTTCAAATTTTCTATTTCTTCCTGGTTCAGTTTTGGTGTGTATATGTTTCTAGGAATTTGTCCATTTCTTCCATATTGCCCATTTTATTGGTCTATAATTGCTCATAATATTCTGTTATTATTGTTTTTATTTCTGCTGTGTTGGTTGTGATCTCTCCTCTTTCATTCTTGATTTTATTTATTTGGGTCCTTTCCTTTTTCTTTTTGATCAAACTGGCTAGTGGTTTATCAATTTTGTTAATTCTTTCAAAGAACCAGCTTCTGGCTTCATTGATCTGTTATACTGTTTGTTTTGTTTTTGTTTTTGGTTTTGGTTTTGGTTTTGACAACATTGATTTCTCCTCTAATCTTTATTTCCTGTCTTCCACTGTTTTGGGTTTTATTTGCCATTCTTTTTCCAGCCCTTTAAGGTGTAAGGTTAGATTGTGTACCTGAGACCTTTCTTCTTTCTTTAGGAGGCCTGGATTGCTATATACTTTCCTTTTATGACCGCCTTTGCTGTGTCCCAAAGGTTTTGGACTGTGGTGTTATCATTTTCACTGGTTTCCATGCATTTTTTTTAAATTTCCTCTTTAACATCTTAGCCCATTCATTCTTTAGTAGAATGTTCTTTAGTCTGCAAGTATTTGTTATCATTCCAAAGTTTTTCTTGTGGATTATTTCTCGTTTCATAGCATTGTGGTCTGAAAATATGCATGGTATGATCTCAATCTTTTTGTACTTGTTGAGGGCTGATTTATGTCTCAGTATGTGATCTATTCTGGAGAACATTCTGTGCACACTGGGGAAGAATGTGTATATCGCTGCTTTAGGATGAAATGTTCTGAATTATCTGTTAAGTCCATCAGATCTAGTGTGTCATTCAAAGCCTTTGTTTCCTTGTTGATTTTCTGTTTAGTTGATCTGTCCATTACTGTGGGTGGGGTGTTGAAGTCCCCTACTATTATGTTATTGTTATAAATGAGTTTCTTTATGTTTGTGATTAATTGATTTATATATTTGGGTGCTCTCACATTTGGAGCATAAATGTTTACAATTGTTAGGTCTTCTTAGTTGATAGATCCCTTAATTATGACATAATGTCCTTCTTCATATCCCGTTACAGTCTTTTTTTTCAAAGTCTAGATTGTCTGGTATAAGTATGGCTACTCCGGCTTTCTTTTGGTGACCATTAACATGATAGGTTGTTCTTCATCCCCTTACTTTCAATCTGAAGGTACCTTTAGGTCTAAAGTGGGTCTTTTGTAAACAGCATATAGGTGGATCTTGTTTTCTTAGCCATTCTGTTACCTTATGTATTTTGATTGAAGCATTTAGTTAATTGATGTTTAGAGTGAGTACTAAAAGTTATGAGTGTATTGCCATTATATTTGTTGTAGAGTTGGAGTTTCCAGTGGTGTTCTCTGGCCCTTTCTAGTCTTCACTGCTTTTGGTCTTTCTTTTTTTCTTTCTTTCTTTCTTTCTTTCTTTCTTTCTTTCTTTCTTTCTTTCTGTTTTCTCCCCTCAGAGAGTCCCCCTTAAAACTTCTTGCAGGGCTGGTTTAGTGATCACAACTCCTTTAATTTATGTTTGTCTGGGAGACTTTTTATCTCTCCTTCTATTTTGAATTCTTTATCCTTGCTGGATAAAGAATTCTTGGCTGCATATTTTTCTGATTCAGCTGGTTGAATGTATCCTGCCACTCCTTTCTGGCCTGCCAAGTTTCTGTGGATAAGTCTACTGCAAACCAGATCTGTCTTCTCTTGTAGGTTAAGGACTTTTTTCCCTTGTTACTTTCATTATTCTTTCCTTACCTGAATATTTTGTGAATTTGACTATGATATGCCTTGTTGATGGTCGGTTTTTGTTGAATCTAATGGGAGTTCTCTGTGCTTCCTGGATTTTGATGTCTGTGTCTTTCCCCAGGTTAAGGATGTTTTCTGCTATGATTTGCTCACATAGCCCTTCTACCCCCTTTTCTCTGTCTTCATCTTCTGGGACCCCTATGATTCTGATGTTCCTTTTTAATGAGTCACTGATTTCTCTCATTGTTAAATTGTGCTCTTTTGCCTTAGTATCCCTTTTTTCTGCTTCATTATTCTCCATAAGTTTGTCCTCTCTATAACTGATTGACTGCTCTGCCTCATCCATCCTTGCCACCGTGGCAATCATTTGAGATTGCAGCTCAGTTATAGCATTTTTATTTCATCCTGATTAGTTTTTACTTCTTTTATCTCTGCAGATAGGGATTCTAATCTATTTTCCACTCCAGCTAGTATTCTTACTTATTATTGTGATTCTCAATTCTGGTTCAGACATCTTGCTTATGTCTGTGTTGATTAAGTCCCTGGCTGTCATTTCTTTCTGCTCTTTGTTTTTGTGTGAATTCCTTCATTTCTTCATTTTGAAAGAAGAAAAGGGATTAATAAGGCAAAAACAATTTAATTTAAAAAATTAAAAACAACACACACACACACACACAAATCTAATAAGTGTTGCTAGATTCTAGGTGTGTTTTGGTGTGGTTGTTGAAAGGAGCTTGATAGATTAGAGAATAAAGGGAAAGATAAGAAAAGAAAAAAAGGAAAACTTGAAAATTTGAAAAAAAATGAATACAATGTTAGAATAAAATGAAATGATGGAAGTGATGTAGAATTTGAAAAAAATCACAAAAAGGTAAAAAATGTAGTAGAAAAATTAATGAAAAATATTTTTAACAAAAAATGAAAATAAAAATAAATTTTTTCTCTTTCTGTATTCAAGAAAAAGAAAATAAATGAAAAAGAAAAAAAATTGAATAGTTGAACCAGCGAATAGAGTGAAATATGATTGAAATTACATCATTTTCCCTTAGATGTCAAACTATGAAGCACTTTATAGTCCATAACCTAAGCAGGTGGAGAGATTTGTGGTGTTCCTGAAGAGTGAGATTGACCCAGTTGTGCAAGGCTGATTGTAGCGTCTCCATTATCCACTAAATGGTGCTGCTTAGCTTACTGGAGTGGAATGTTGTGGCGCTTGTGGGTGTGTATGTGCGTGTGCAGGAGGGGTCACCCAGCTACCCAGTCTCTAGTATTGGAACTCTGTTCTCCCCAATCAACAATTGTGTATGCCTCCTTTGTATCCAGCGTCCATCCACTCACTTTTACACTGTCTGTGACCAAGCTATCTGGTTGTCAGGCGGCACCTCCCTCCTGAGTTTTATCTCAGATGGGACCATGTTTCACAAACCCTCACTCTGAGAGACTGGAGCTTTGACCCACTCAGACCTTCTGGGCCAGGGTCTCACCAAGCAATGGCCGGGTGCCTGCTGCACTCAGGAACATTTGCGGAACCATGCTGCTGCCGATGCCCAGAGACTGCAGATGGGTGCCAGCCCCCCCTCAAAAGAGTTCACACGATTATGTAGCAACAGCACTTCAGGGATTATGGTAAGTCACAACATACATCTGGCACCAGCCTTCCCCCTTAACGTCCTTGTTCCAGCACCAGAAAATGTGGTTATTCTCTGGGGTCTGCTGGGACCTTAGGCTGCGGGGTGGCTACACAGCCTCTACCAAATGTCCTCCCAGCAAGAGAACTGCCTCTCCTTGTGTGGCCTGAGGATCCCTAGACCTCACTCTCTGCTCTTGGGGATTTTCCCTTTCCAACAGAGCACCACCAGTTATTGAGCTCTGGAGTTTCAGATTCGGTGCTCCCCCTGTTTACAGAGTCTTAACAGAATTTAAACCTTCTCCTTTCTCCTTTCTCCCTTTTTGTTTCGTCCTTGTGGCTATTTCCACTTTTCCCTGTCTTTCCAGTTGCTCTTGGGGGGGGGGGGAGATGCTTTTCCTGTACTCTCCCACTGTCTCTATCCTCTCTCTGCAAGCAAAAACAGCTCCCTGCCTTCCACAGCTTCTCTCTCCCCCAGTTCACCTCTTTGTCCTGCATACCTGCTGAGTTCTGTCGTTCAGGTTGTGCAGATTGTTGTGTTAGTCCTCAATAAGTTTTCTAAGTGTGCAGGATGGTTTAATGTTGATCTGCTGTATTTCATGGATGTGAGATGCAAAAAAAACAAAAACAAAAAAAAAAAAACCTCAGCTTATCTTTGATGCCAGTTGCTCCTCACCCAAGAGTCTCCTGCATGGAAACATTTCTCAGGAGAGATTCTTCTGTTTAGAGACCCCACTTCCCTGAAATTGTCCTAGTGCTGCTGAGTTTGGTGAGCTTGGTTTCTTCTTAGGAAAACAATTGTCTGGGAGGAGGGTGATAAGGGTGAGCTACAGAAAGTTAACATTTCTTTTGCATGCAGAAAGATGGTCAGGAGGAAAGATGTAGTTTCAAAATAATTAGAGGTAACTTTGATGAAGCATAAAGGCTTATTACTGTACCTGACAGCTTTTTGGTAATCATGCTGTTTCTTTTTGTCTTGGATGCTCCTTGTCCCTTTGCTTTCAAGGCTGGACCGCTTCCATCCTCCCACTACATTTTTCTACGACTAATCTGTCCCTATATCAAACATAAGCTGAGATGGGGTATTTCATTTAAGAAAAAACTCCCAGGGCATTTGACTTCTGTTTTATATTAGTCCAGTCTCTTGAACTTCTTTGTTTAACTCTCCTGTTCCCCTCTAGTGGCATCCCCATCTCCTTTGCTTACATTCAACCCCTATTCTTGCAGGCTGGTACTTATGTTCCAACCTTTCCTCATCCTCTATGTTCAGCCAAACTCCATCAATGTATGTCCAGTTACACCTCCACCTCTTCCAGGAAACTCTCCATGATCCCTTCAACCCCAAATGTTTCTTCCTCACTCTGATTTTTTGTAACACTTTGATTTTTTCATCAGATATCAAATTGTGCAGGTAAAACTCTGTCATATTATTTCCTTTATTTATAAGTAAATGTTTTATGTTTTTGCTCAACTACAAATTCTTAGCAGGTGAAGACTATGTATCTCCCTTCTTGTGTAACCTACACAGCACCTAGCACAATGCTAGGCATGTAGCTTTGTGCATGTTTGTTGACTCAATAACTAACTTATTCGTTAGTATGCTATCTGTCCATTTTTCTAAAAAATCTATGTGTATATGAAGTAGTGCTTCAATTTCTTAGACTGTGTTTGGTATAAAAATCAATTTGTGAAACTGTGTGAACTGTACATGGATGAAAACATCAATGGGCAACAATTTATACATTTCCTCATTCTTGGGCTTACCTGCTTTTATGGTAAAACCTAAATATTTGGATTTTTTTGACAGACATTTAAAAAAATATTTGTAGTATTTATTTATTATTTTTAAAACATAATTTATTGTCAGATTGGTTCCATACAACACCCAGGGCTCATCCCAACAAGTGCCCTCCTCAGTGCCCATCGCCCACTATTCCCTCTCTCCCAACCCCTGAAGACCCTCAGTTTGTTCTCAGTATCCAAAAGTCTCTTATGGTTTGCCTCCCTCCCTCTCTGTTTATAACTATTTTTTCCCCTTCCCTTCCCCCATGGTCTACTGTTCAGTTTCTTAAGATCCATATATGAGTAAAAACATATGGTATCTGTCTTTCTCTGACTGACTCATTTCACTTAGCATACTACCCTCCAGTTCCATCCATGTTACTACAAATGGCATGATTTCATTCTTTCTCATTGCCAAGTAGTATTCCATTGAATATATAAACCACAATTTCTTTATCCATTCATCAGTTGATGGACATTTAGGCTCTTTCCATAATTTGGCTATTGTTGAAAGTGCTGCTATAAACATTGGGGTACAAGTGCCCCTATGCATCAGCACTCCTGTATCCCTTGGGTAAATTCCTAGCAGTGCTATTGCTGGGTCATAGGGTAGATCTATTTTTAATTTTTTGAGGAACCTCCACACTGTTTTTCAGAGAAGCTGCACCAATTTGCATTCCCACCAACAGTGCAAGAGGGTTCCTGTTTCCCCACATCCTCGTCAGCATCTATAGTCTCCTAATTTGTTCCTTTTAGCCACTCTGACCAGCATGAAGTGGTATCTCAGTGTGGTTTTGATTTGTATTTCCCTGATGAGGAGTGATGTTGAGACTCTTTTCATGTGTCTGTTTGCCATCTGGATGTCTTCTTTAGAAAAGTTGACAGACATTATTTAAGGGAAAATGAAACTGTCCACAAATATAGCTTTTAAGATGCTTGTAGGCAAAAACAGAGTGATTGGAGAGTAATGGGGGAAATGCAAAGTACATCTATGTCTGGATTGAGAACCTCTGAGCAACAGAGGAAGAATCCTATGCCAGCACCTAGTGGCTTTAAAAAGTTTGTTCTGCCAATCTTCTATTTGCCTTCACATGGAGACCTTTGTGAGTATTTTGAGTTGTTCTGAACTTCAGGAAGTGACTGCCCAGCATCTATTTATGAGATGGCCCTGACTGGGAAATGCTTGGAGGACCTACCTCTTAGTGCTACAAATGCATAGGTTACTTACAAATCATTTTAATCACACAAATTGTAACCACGAAGAATCATCTCCTGTATTGTGTTCTATAGAAGGATAAGCCTCAAGTGAATTACAGGTAATCAAACCTACAAGAGAAAGAATGTATCTTAAAAGCTTAATTAAATATGGAATGGGGTGAGAATCTGCCTTCTTTTGCTGTTAGTTTAATTCCAGAAAATAAAAAATGAGGTGGTAGTGTTCTACTGAAAGTGAACGGGTTTTTTTTTATGAATATAATTTATTGTCAAATTGGCTTACATACGACACGCAGTGCTCATCCCCACAAGTGCCCTCCTTAATGCCGATAACCCATTTTTCCTCTCCCCCACCCCTCATTCGCCCTTTGTTCTCTGTATTTAAGAGTCTCTTGTGGTTTGCCTCTCTCTCTCTCTCTCTGTTTGTAACAATTTATCCCTTCCATTCCCCCATGGTCTTCTGTTCAGTTTCTCAAGATCTACATATGAGTGAAAAACATATGATATCTGTCCTTCTCTGACTGACTTATTTTACTCAGCAAAATACCTTCTAGTTCCATCCATGTAGCTGCAAATGGCATGATTTCATTATTTATCATTGCCAAGTAGTATTCCATTGAATATATAAACAACAATTTCTTTATCCATTCATCAGTTGATGGACATTTAGGCTCTTTCCATAATTTGGCTATTGTTGAAAGCACTGCTATAAACATTGGGGTACACATGCCCTTATACATCAGCACTCCTGTATCCCTTGGCTAAATTCCTAGTAGTGCTATTTCTGGGTCAAAGTGTAGTTCTATTTTTAATTTTTTGAGAAACTCCACACTGTTTTCCAGAGTGGTTGCACCAGTTTGCTTTCCCACCAATAGTGCAAGAGGGTTCCTGTTTCTCCACATCCTCATCAGCATCTGTAGTTTCCTGATTTGTTCATTTTAGCCACTTTCACTGGTGTGAGGTGGTATCTTACTGTGGTTTTGATTTGTATTTCCCTGGTGATAAGTGACATTGATGTCATTTTATCTGATGTCATTTGCAAATATCTTTTACCATTCTGTCAGTTGCATTTTAGTTTTGTTGATTGTTTCCTTTGTAGTGCAGAAGCTTTTTATCTTGATGAGGTCCCAATAGTCCATTTTTGCTTTCATTCCTTGAAAGTGAATGGTTTGGTACCAAACGTAATTTAACACTGATCATTATGATTTCTTACTGAGACCACATTTTAAGGAGGAGAAAGTACTTTCACATCAATTATATAATTTATATCTGCCTGTTACTTTTACGACAGAGCTACTGGGAAATTTTTATTCCAATTATTGTTCACTATAAAAGCAATATATTTGCATACTACAAAATGTACAAAATAGGGAAAGGGGAAAATAAAGTAATTTTCATTATTTTCATTTAGTCTTTAAAACATTATTCTTTCTTATTATATTGTAATCAGTTTGACTCTTGCTTTCTTAAGCTAACATCGTCACCTAAGCATTTGCTTATGTTTTTCGTTTCTGTCTTTTTAATTTTATTTTTTTATTTTTTAAAATTTACATCCAAATAATTAGCATATAGTGAAACAATGATTTCAGGAGTAGATTCCTTAATGCCCCTTACCAATGTAGCCCATCCCCCTCCCACAACCCTCAGTTTGTTCTCCATATTTATGAGTCTCTTCTGTTTTTTCCCCCTCCCTGTTTTTATATTATTTTTGTTTCCCCCCCTTATATTCATCTGTTTTGTCTCTTAAAGTCCTCATATGAGTGAAGTCAGATGATTTTTGTCTTTCTCTGAATGATTAACTTCACTTGGCATAATACCCTCCAGTTCCATCCACGTAGTTGCAAATGTCAAGATTTCATTCTTTTTGATTGCCGAGTAATACTCCATTATATATATAATGTGAGATATATATATATATGTATATATATATATATATATACATATATATATATACATATATATATATATCACATCTTACTTATCCATTCATCCACCGATGGAAATTTGGGGTCTTTCCATACTTTGGCTATTGTTGATAGTGCTTCCATAAATGAAGGTGCATGTGTCCCTTCGAAACAACACACCTGTATCCCATGGATAAATGTCTAGTAGTGCAATTGCTGGGCTGTAGGGTAGTTCTATTTCTAGTTTTTTGAGGAACCTCCATACTGTTTTCCAGAGTGGCTGCACCAGCTTGCATTGCCACCAACAGTGCAAAAGAGATCCTCTTTCTCCGCATCCTAGCCAACATTTGCTGTTGCCTGAGTTGTTAATGTTAGCCATTTTGACAGGTGTAAGGTGGTATCTCATTGTGGTTTTGATTTGTATTTCACTGATGATAAGTGATGTTGAGCATTTTTTCATGTGTCGGTTGGCCATCTGGATGTCTTCCTTGGAGAAGTGTCTATTCATGTCTTTTGCCCATTTCTTCACTGGATTATTTGTTTTTTGGGTGATGAGTTTGATACGTTCTTTATAGATTTTGGATACTAACCCTTTATCTGATATGTCATTTGTAAATATCTTCTCCCATTCTGTCGGTTGCCCTTTAGTTTTGCTGATTGTTTCCTTCTCTGTGCAGAAGGTTTTATTTTAATGAGGTCCCAGTAGTTCATTTTTGATTTTGTTTCCCTTGCCTCTGGAGACGTGTTGAGACAGAAGTTTCTGTGGCCAGGATCAAAGAGGTTTTTGCCTGCTTTCTCCTTGAGGAGTTTCATGGTTTTGTGTCTTACATTGAGGTCTTTCATCCATTTTGAGTTTATTTTTGTGTGTGGTGTAAGAAAGTGGTCCAGGTTCATTCTTCTGCATGTCGTTGTCCAGTTTTCCCAGCACCACTTGCTGAAGTGACTGCCTTTATTCCACTGGATATTCTTTCCTGCTTTATCAAAGATTAGTTGGCCATACGTTTGTGGGTCCATTTCTGGGTTCTCTATTCTGTTCCATTGATCTGAGTGTCTGTTCTTGTGCCAGTACGTACATACTGTCTTGATGATTACAGCTTTGTAATAGAGCTTGAAGTCTGGGATTGTGATGTCTCCTGCTTTGGTTTTCTTTTTCAAGCTTGCTTTGGCTATTTGGGGCCTTTTCTGGTTCTATACAAATTTTAGGATTATTTGTTCTGGCTCTGTGAAGAATGCTGGTGTTATTTTTATAGGGGTTGCATTTAATATGTAGATTGCTTTGGGTAGTATTGACATTTTAACATTTTTTTCTTCCTATCCAGGAGCATGGAATCTTTCCCCCTTTTTGTGTATCTTCTTCAATTTCTTTCATAAGCTTTCTATAGTTTTCAGTGTATATAATTTCCACCTCTTTGGTTCGATTTATTCCTAGGTATTTTATGGTTTTTTGTGCAACTGTAAATGGGATCAATTCCTTGATTTCTCTTTCTGTGGCTTCATTGTTGGTGTATAGGAATGCAACCAATTTATTTGCATTGATTTTATATCCTGGGCCTTTGCTGAATTCATGAATCAATTCTAGAAGTTTTTTGGTGGAATATTTTAGGTTTTCCACATAGAGTACAATGTCATCTACGAAGAGTGGAAGTTTGACCTCCTCCCAGCCAATTTGGAAGCCTTTTGTTTCTTTGTGTTGTCTGATTGCACAGGCTAAGACTTCCAATACTATGTTGAATAACAGTGGTGAGAGTGGACATCATGTCTTGTACCTGACCTTAGGGGGAAAGTTCTCAGTTTTTCCCCATTGAGGATGATATCAGTGTTGGGTCATTCATATATGGCTTTTATGATCTTGAGGTATTCTCCTATCCTTACTTTCTTGAGGGTTTTTATCAAGAAACGATGCTGCATTTTGTCAAATGCTTTCTCTGCATCTATTGAGAGGATCACATGGTTCTTGTCCTTTCTTTTATTGATGTGATGAATCATGCTAATTGTTTTGTGGATATTGAGCCAGCCCTGCATCCCAGGTAAAAATCCCACTTGATTGTGGTGAATAATTTTTTTTAATGTATTGTTGGATCTGGTTGGCTAATATCTTGTTGAGGATTTTTGCATCAATGTTCATCAGGGAGATCGGTCTATAGTTCTCCGTTTTTTTAGTGGGGTCTCTGGTTTTGGAATCAAGGTAATGCTGGCTTTATAGAAAGAGTTTGGAAGTTTTCCTTCCATTTCTATTTTTTGTAAAAGCTTCAAGAGAATAGGTGTTAACTGTTCCTTAAATGTTTGTTAGAATTCCCCTGGAAAGCCATCTGGCCCTGGACTCTTGTTTTTTGGCAGATTTTGATTACTAATTCTATTTCCTTACTGGTTATGGGTCTGTTAAAATTTTCTATTTCTACCTGTTTCAGTTCGGGTAGGGTATATGTTTCTAGGAATTTGTCCATTTCTTCCAGATTGCCCATTTTAGTGGCATATAATTGCTCATAATATTTTCTTATTATTGTTTTCATTTCTGTTGTGTTGGTTGTGATCTCTCTTCTTTTCTTCTGGATTTTATTTATTTGGGTCCTTTCCTTTTTCTTTTTGATCAAACTGGCTAGTGGCTTATCAATTTTGTTATTTCTTTCAAAGAACCAGCTTCTGGTTTCATTGATCTGTTCTACTGTGGTTTTTTTTGGTTTTTTTTTTTTTGGTTTGTTTTTTTTTTTTTTGGTTTTAATAGCATTAATTTCTGCTCTATTCTTTATTATTTCCTGTCTTCTGCTGCTTTTAGGTTTTATTTGCTGTTCTTTTTCCAACCCCTTAAGGTGTAAGTTTAGGTTGTGTATCTGAGATCTTTCTTCCTTCTTTAGGAAGGCCTGGATTGCTATATACTTTCCTCTTATGACCATCTTTGCTGCATCCCAGAGGTTTTGGGTTGTGGTGTTATCATTTTCATTGGCTTCCATATACTTTTTAATTTCCTCTTTAACTTCTTGTTTAGCCCATTTATTCTTCAGTAGGATGTTCTTCACTTTCCAAGTATTTGTTACCTTTCCAAATTTTTTCTTGTGGTTGATTTCAAGTTTTCTAGCATTGTGGTCTGAAAATATGCATGGCATGATCTCAGTCTTTTTGTACTTATTTAGGGCTGACTTGTGTCCCAGTATATGGTCTATTCTGGAGAACGCTCCATGTGCACTGGAGAAGAATGTATATTCTGCTGGTTTAGAATGAAATGTTCTGAATATATCTGTTGAGTCCATCTGGTCCAGTGTGTCATTCAAAGCCATTGTTCCCTTGTTGATTTTTTTGATTAAATGATCTGTCCATTGCTGTGAGTGGGGTGTTAAAGTCTCCTACTATTATGGTATTACTATTGATGAGTTTCCTTACGTTTGTAATTAATTGATTTATATATTTGGGTGCTCCCACATTTATCCCATAAATGTTTATAATTGTTAGGTCTTCTTGGTGGATAGACCCCTTGATATGATATAATGCCCTTCTGCATCTCTTGATACAGTCTTTATTTTAAAGTCTAGATTGTCTGATATAAGTATGGCTACTCTGGCTTTCTTTTGTTGACCATTAGCATGATAGATGGTTCTCCATGCCCTTATTTTCAATCTGAAGGTGTCTTTAGGTCTAAAGTGGGTCTCTTGTAAACAGCGTATAGATGGATCTTGTTTTCTTATCCATTCTTTTACTCTATGTCTTTTGATTGGAGTATTGAGTCCATTGATGTTTAGAGTGAGTACTGAAAAATCTGAATTTATTGCCATTATGATGCTTGTAGAGTTGGATTTTCTGGTGATGTTCTCTGGTCCTTTCTAATCTTTGTTGCTTTTGTTATTTATGTATTTCTCTCTCTCTCTCTCTCTCTCTCTCTCTCTCTCTCTATATATATATATATATATATATATATATATACATATATATATATATTCACTTTTTCTCCCCTCAGAGTCCCCCTTAAAATTTCTTGCAGGGATGGGTTAGTGGTCACAACTCCTTTAGTTTTTGTCTGGGAAAGTGTTTATCTCTCCTTCTATTTTGAATGACAGGCTTGCTGGATAAAGATTTCTTGGCTGCATATTTTTCTGATGCAACACATTTAATATATCCTGCCAGTCCTTTCTGGCCTGCCAAGTTTCTGTGGATAGGTCTGCTGCAAACTTGATCTGTTTTCCCTTGTAGGTTCTGAACTTTTTTTTTCCCTTGCTGTTTTTATGATTCTTTCCTGCCTATTTTGTAAATTTGACTATGATATGCCTTGTTGATGGTCGGTTTTTGTTGAATCTAATGGGGGTCCTCTATGCTTCCTGGATTTTGATGTCTGTGTCTTTCCCCAGGTCAGGAAAGTTTTCTGCTATGATTTGCTCACATAACCCTTCTACCCCTATTTCTCTCTCTTCCTCCTCTGGGACCCCTGTGATTCTGATGTTGTTCCTTTTTAATGAGTCACTGATTTCTCTAATTCTTAAATCATGCTCTTTTGCCTTAATCTCCCTCTTTTTTTCTGCTTCATTATTCTCTATAAGTTTGCTTCTATATCGCTGATTCTGTGTTCTGCCTCATTCATCCTTGCCGCCATGGCATCCATCCATGATGCAGCTCAGTTATAGCATTTTTTATTTCATTGTGACTAGTTTTTACTTCTTTCGTCTCTGCAGAAAGGGATTCTAATCTATTTTCAACTCCAGCTAGTATTCTTCTTATCGTGATTCTAAATTCTGGTTCAGACATCTTGCTTGTATTTGTGTTGGTTAAATTCCTGGCTGTCATTTCTTCATGCTCTTCCTTTTGGTGTGAATTCCTTTGTTTTGTCATTTTGAAAGGAGAATAGGAATTAATGTGGCAGAAAACTTAAAATTAAAAAAATTAAAATTAAAAAATTAAAAACACGCACACAAATATCAAATAAACAATGCTAGATCCTAGGTGTGTTTTGTTCTGGGTGTTGAAAGTGGTTTGACAGATTAGATTAAAAAAGGTGTGTGGGGCGGAAGGATATTGTTTGAGAATTTGAAAAAATGAATACACTGAAGTAGACTAAATTGAGATGATGGGAGTAAAATAGAATTTGAAAATATTTACACAAAAGTAAAGAATATAGTAGAAAAAATTTAAGGAAAATATTTTTAACAAAAATTAAAAATAAAAATAACCTTGTTCTCTTTCTGTATTCAAGAAAAATAAAAGAAACAAAAAAGAGAAAAAAGATATAAGAAAAAAAAGAAATCTTATGAAAATTTGAAAAAGTGAATACACTGTAGTATACTAAAATAAAATGATGGAAGTAAAATAGAATTAAAAAAATTCCATTAAAGCAAAAAATATAGTAAAAAGTTAAAGAAAATATTTTAATTGTAGTTGAAAGTAAAAATGAAGTTTTTCTCTTTCTGCAATCAAGAAAAAGAAAAGAAATGAAAAAGGGAAAAAGAAAAAGAAAAAAAGAAAATTGTTTGAAAATTTGAAAAGGTGAATACACTGAAGTAGACTAAAATAAAACGATGGAAGAATAAAACGATAGAATTTGAGAAAATTTATGCAAAAGTAGAAAATATAGTAGAAAAATATTTTTAATAAAAATTGAAAATAAAATGATTTTTTCTCTTTCTGTCTTCCAGAAAAAGAAGTGTAAAGGAGAAAAAAAAAAGAAAGAAAATGGAATAGATGGACATGATAACAGATTGAAATAGAACTGAAATGACTTCGTTTACCCTAGAAGTCAGACTATGTAGCACTTTATAGTCCATATACTAAGTAGGCGGTG
Source organism: Panthera leo (assembly GCF_018350215.1). Lineage (NCBI taxonomy): Eukaryota > Metazoa > Chordata > Mammalia > Carnivora > Felidae > Panthera > Panthera leo. The sequence continues at coordinate 24,257,937 of NC_056693.1, read as the reverse complement.
AGACTTGTGTTCTTGAAGAGCAAGGTTGGCCCAGTTGGGTGGAGCTCAGTGTAACGCCTCTTTTCTCCGCTAAATGGCACTGCTAGTCTACTGGAGTGGAGTGTTGTGGCACTCTTAGGTGCATATGCGCATGTGTGGGAGCGGTGGAAATGGCATCACCCAGCTACCCAGTCTCTAGTATCAGAACTCTGTTCTCTCCAATCAGCAATTGCACACCCATCCTCTGTCTTCAGCTTTTGTCCACTCCCCGCTTTTTCACTGTCCTTGACCAGGCCCCAGGCAGTACCTCTCTCCTGAGTTTTGTCTCAGTTGCGGCTGTTTTCCCCGGCCCCTTACTTCTGAGGGACTGTGGCTTTGACCTGTTCTGCCTCTCTGTAGGAGGGTCTCAGCAAGCAATGGCCAAATGTCAGCTGCAGCCAGGAACACTTGCTGGACCCTGCTGCTGCCGTTGCCCCGAGACTGTGGCCAGGTGCCAGCCTGCCCCAGACAAAGTTGGCGAGATAGTGTAGCAGCTGCTTTTCAGGGATTATGGAAAATCACAACACACATCTGGCACCAGGCTTCACCCTTAATGACCTTGTTCCAGCACCAGCGAATGTGGCCTTTTTCTGGGGTCTGCTGGGACCAGATGGCTTCAACCGTCTCTACCAACTGTCCTTCCAGCACTGGAACTGCTTTTCCCCTTGTGGCCTGAGAACCTCTCAGACCCCACTCTGCTCCTGGGGATTTGCCCTTCCCACCAGAGTACCGCCAGGTATCAAGCTGCAGAGTTGCAGACTTTGTGCTCCCCTTCGTTACAGTCTTAATGGAATTTAAACCCTCACCTTTCTCCTTTCTCCCTTTTTGGTTTAGACCCTGTGACTGTGTCCAATTTTCCACTTTCTTTCCTGCTGCTTTTGGGAAGGGGTGCTTACCCATATTCTCCCCCCTGCCCCAGTCTCTGTCCTCTCTCCACCCACAAAAGCACCTCCCTCCCAGCACCTTCTTGCTTCCCAAGTTCACCTCTCTGTGCCACATACCTGCTAAACTCTGTGGTTCAGGTTGTGCAGATTGTTGTGTTAATCCTCCAGTCATTTTTCTAGGTGTGCAGGATGGTTTAGTGTTGGTCTGGCTGTATTTCATGGATGTGAGACTCACAAACAACTTCCATGCTATTCTGCCATCTTGGCTCCTCCGCTCATGTTTTTCTATACTATCCATAGTCATAACTTTTGATGGATTTATCATATTTTACTCTACATTTTGTGCATTTCCAATTTTTCTGTTATTTTATTTATTTATTTTTTAAGTTTATTTATTTATTTTGAGCGAGAGAGAGAGAGGGAGGGGTGGCGAGAGAAAGAGCGAGCCCCAAGCAGGCTCTGCACTGTCAGCACAGAGCCTGACATGGAACCCAAACTCACAAACCTTATGAGATCATGACCTGAGCCAAAATCAAGAGTCATCATATAACTGACTGAGGCACCTAGGCACTCTACAGATTTTTCTGTTATTGTAAACAGTATCATGAAGAATATTTTAGTGCACATAATTTTTGGTATTTAAAAATTTTCCCCCAAGGCTAAATTCCTGGAAGTGGAATTACTCAGGCAAAAGGTATGAACATTTCTAGTGACTTTTGATTTTTTTTTAAGTTTATTTATTTTTGAGGCTGGGGTGGTGGTGGTTGGAGGGGCAGAGAGGGAGAGGGAGAGAGAATCCCAAGCAGGCTCCACACTGTTAGTGCAGAACCCGATGTGGGGTTTAAACTCATGAACTGTGAGATCATGACCTGAGCTGAAATCCAGAGTTGGATGCTTAACTGACTGAGCCACCAAGGAGCCACATGGCTTTTTATTTTTATTATCAAATTGTTTTTCAAAGGGTTGTCCAAGAAGCATACATACTGGTTTGTAGGTACCAATTCTCTACATGCTTATCAGAAGTATAAATGTGATTTTTAAAATTACTAATTTAATACATGAAAAATTATTTTTCATTTTTATTTTCATTTAAAGTCTTATTACTAAAAATGATTGTTTCTCCATGTTTACTTTCTAGTTACATTTGACAGGACACATTTATACCATTTTGCAAATGGAGAAACAGGTTCAGAGAAGTTAAGTGTCTTGCTTGTGGGGACACAGCTAGTGAAGGACATACATGTAGACCCTAGGGCTCTTTATTCTCCATCCAGGACTTGTGCTAAAGATTAGCTCCTGCTTTGCCACCATCTCATGTTGGACAGACATCTCATTTCTTTGAGTCTCATTCTTTTCATCTGCATAATGAAGTACTCAGACTGGAATCAGTGGTTTTAATTTTAAAGTATAATTAGGTTGAAGAAAAATTTCTTCCAATGAACTACATCGTACTAAAACTCAATATAGAAACTGCTAAGGCAGAGCTACTCTGAATTGACCTAGTGAAAGGACTGGAGGTCAGGGTCATCTCCTTCTCTCTCAGAATCTCAGTGGGTCATTCTAACGTGCTGCCTGAGACACACAGATATCATCTAGTACAGAGGTTTTCCTTTTTTCTTTCTTATTTTCAGTTTTATTGAGATATAATTGATATCTAGCACTGTATACTTTTAAAGTGTACAGCATTAGAACGTGAATTACATACATGGTGAAGTGATTCAGTCCTTTTTAAGCACTGCTCCCTTTATCTCATGCAGTTTTGCTATTCTGTAAATTAAAATGATATATTTAAAATCCATTTCCATGTCCCTTTGCTAGCTTGCCCACAAGTGACGATATTGGGAAATCCCAATTTCTGATGATATAGGGTTCTTTACATACTGAAATAAAAACTGGGTTTAGAGACAAGACATTAGCTTTCTTCTTCCTATTACATATGGCCTTTCTATTGGTGTCTCCATCTAAAATGGAAAGAATGGTCTGATTCTCCAACCTTGTAGAATTGTTGGCCAAGGGTGACCAGATGTTAAAGCTGTGTTTGTGCTCCTCTTTTTTCTTTTCAGGCACATGGTAGGTCAACTTCCCTGACTCTTTTGAAGTTGGACACAGCTATGTGATTTGTTAACCAATGATATATCTGTGGAAGTGATGTGTGTCACTTCTAAGTGGAAGATGTAACAGCCAGTGCACAACTCATCACATTCCTTCTCCCTTGCCACAGTTACTATGGAAGCACATTTTAAAACTAGCTCCTGCTCAGTCTGGGTTTAAGGGTGATGATTATGAGCAGAGACCTTGGCAGAGCCGAACCACCCTGGAGCATAATAAAAAATAAAGATTTATTGTGTTAAGCCCTGAAAGATTGTTTGTTATTACAACAAAACCTAGATCATCCTAACTAGCACAGTGTATGTGATAACAACTAATATTATCATCTACATTATCCATGAAACTTCGTCTTCATTCCTAGTGGTGCTGAAGCACATAGAGCTTTGGGAACCTAGAAAAAAATAATTTCTTGAAGATTTTTTTTAACTATACAGTTTAAAACACTTTTGGCACCCACCCAAGATTTGTAAAATCTTTTCTCTTGCAAGTTTGAAGCCAAGAAAAATAGTGAAACAAAGCATTGGCCAGATACCTGACATTTCTCTCCTTCCCCAGTATGGAATCTTCAGGAGCTTAAAGACTGACTTTTTTTTTCCTACAGATTCAAGATGCCTAAACTATCTCTTACTAATCCTCTTATTTTCTCTGAGATTAGGAAATCAGTGAGTTAAGCATTGTAAAATACATGGTTGTGAGAGCAACATATTGGGAAAGAAGCTGGCTTGTGAAGATTTCACCTGTGCTTTATCTTAATACAGTTGCTATAATACAAAAATGGTGCTCTGAGTAGTGTTAATGATAAGGAATAAATTCATCCTGACCTTGTAAAGCTTGAAGGTGATGCTTTATAGAAGTTACAGAGATGAGCATTACCTGGCACACGCAGCCTTGCAGTGTGGCTGGCTTTTTAGTCAACACCAAGGGACCATGCACAACTCACAACACTTTATGGGTTGCAGGTTCCTCACCTATAAAATAAAGGCTCTAATTCCTGACCTACTGCTTCAGGATGAAATGAAGATACATAGGAGATGACTTTAAAAATGAAAGTGTGATTTTGTAATGAGTTATTACTAGCTAAAATTTCTATTCTAATTGTTTGGAAGTTTTGTTACTCAGACTCTTTAAGTTGAAGGTGACAGGAAGCCCTTTCAAAGTGTCTTAAAATACTATAAAAACATTTAAGAGAAACCATGAAAGGGAATTTGATTGCAAAGGTAGTTGAAAACACGGGGGGTCCAGTGCTGTTCTTGGTTTTCTCCCTCTTCTGTGCTTTCTTCATGGGCAACTTCTCTCCACATGGTAAACACTGCAATCTCCAGTTACAGCAAAGGGAGTGCTTCTTGGGACAGAAGCCCCTGAACCTAGTTGCACTTGGTGCAACTTGGCTTGGTTTTGGTCACGTGTTCTTCTCCAGACATGTGAGTGGAGGAAAGTCCATTCACATGGGAGAAGTGGCCCTCCAAAAGAAAACTGAAGTGCTACAACCAGACTGGATGACAAAAACCAGTGGATGTCTACCACAAGAGGTAAGATACCTTCCTTCTCGAGTTCAGAACTCTGAGAAAATGAACTGTCACTCCAGCAGACTGAGTGTTGAAGACTGATGTAAGCACTTATTGACAATTTAGCTCTTAATCACCTTTGAACTTAGGACTCAAGGGTCTTTAGGAAAGCCTTTGGGGACCTTTTGTCAGCAGCTGCATCCACATAGCTAGAACTATGAGATGTGATGAGGAGAATAGGATAGAATGTCATCTTTGAGGTTGAATTGCAGGAAAGTATTTTTAAAAAGTACTATTCATTCTTTAATCTTCTGAAGAGTACGTTGGAAACGATCTCAAGTCGAGTCTGTATGGACCTAGTAACTGGAATTCAGAAGAAATAAATGTCTTCACATGACATCCCCCCACCTCCATGCCCTATCCACCTGGAAAGGGGTCAGGTTGAATTGATTCAAGTGGGTGTTGTATACCTGACACTAAGGGGCTAGAGGATGGTGCAGGTGGGTCTTGAAAGGAATTCTGTTAGAGATGAAACTTTAATAGTAAAAATTAGAGATGTCAGAAACACATTTGATGTAATTGGGTATCTGGTTTGCAAAAAGTGCTGTGAGTTCAAGGAAGGGAGGAAGAAAGCTTACTAGAGGTACAAAGTGCAGCCCCACAGAGGAGGGATGAGGAGATGGTTAAAAAACAATGATACTTACCATGGTTGCATGTTCACTATGTGCCATGCAATGCTAAGCACTTTGCATCTTTCCATGCATTCTCTTAGATTCTCTTCTCTGCATCTGTAAGGGGTTTGTACTAATGAGACCCTCACTTTGAAAATGGGGATCTAGGCTCAGAGAAATTGAGGCCACCCAGATAGTAATGACAGAACTAAAACCAGGGACCTGAACATCACCCACTGCTTTATGCTCAACTTCTCCTGTGGCAACTTTGATTCAAGGTTTTGATGACAACAACCATAATGATCCTGGCTCTTGGCTGAGGATGTGCCAGGAAGAGTACCTCAAATTACTGGTTTAGCCACAGGCTTGACAGTTATTTTATTTATTTATTTATTTATTTATTTATTTATTGAGAGAGAGAGGGAGAGAGAGAGAGAGAGAGAGAAAGCAGGGGAAGGGCAGAGAGAGAGAGAAGGAGAAGGAATCCTAGCATGGAGCCCGATATGGGGCTGAATCCCACAAACCATGAGATGATGACCTGAGCTGAAACTAAGAGTCAGACGCTTCACTGACAGCCACATAGGTGCCCCTTGACAGTTATTTTAAACCAAAATTTTTTAGTGATTTAACGCTATTTATATCAAAATAATGAATTTAAAAAGTAAACTAAACTTTTAAAGTTTTTTTAAAGAAATTATAATTTGTTATGACTCACATAACAAATATGTGAATTTGTTATAGCTTTCACTATAGAAAGCTTTCCATAAAAATTGAGAATTTCTGTTTTATTTTTATTTTTTATATATTGCTTCAGTATTCTTTTTTTTTTAAGTTTATTGGATAGAGAGAAAGCACGAGCAGAGGAAGGGCAAAGAGAGAGGGAGAGAGAGAGTCTTTCTTGGGATTAGCATGGAGGCTAACACAGGGCTCAATCTCATGAACTGTGAGATCATGACATTAGCTGAGATCAAGAGTCAGAGGCTTAACCGACTGAGCCACCAAAGGTATCCCAGTTTTTTAAAAAATATATAACTGTGAAATTAAGATGTCTTGGGGAATCAATACAATAACTGCCATTGGCTTAGAAAACCCAGTAACCCAGTATGACCCCAGGCTAGATGTACAAGATTACTGGATTTTTATTTTTGAAAATTCATGATGTACATTTGTGTTCAATACTTAGGTTCTGAAATACCAGTAGACATAACTTGTTCAATTTTATTTTCTGAATTTATTTGATCACAGGTGAAACTGAAACCTCAACTAAAAATAGTTTAAATAATACAGGAATTATTATCTTAATGATAAAGTAAAAAAAAGGGGGGGCAGTTACAGTGGATCAGAAATGACTTCAAGAATACAGGCTTTTTCATCTTTATGTTATGCCATCCAGAACATAGTGGCCTATTTCTCCCATCAGGGACAAAACAATGGCTGCCATTGTTTCATACATCACATATAGACGCAATATTTTTCAGCTGCCAAAAGAGGGATTTTTAAATACACTTCTTTGTATCAGAAAAGAAAAATATCCTTAGAAGCAACTTAGCAGACCTCTCACATAGTATTGATACGAACTGGGTCACGTGCTCCTCCATCATTTATTTGTTTAAGGGTGGGCATGCAACCTAGTTCTAGCCAATCTCTGAAAAGGTAAATGAAATAATTATGACTGGCTGATACCAATCACCCTCTGGAGCTGTAAAGTTCTTTTATCCCTTTCTTAAGCAGAGTAGTTGCTTAACACTTAAACAAGTTCAGGATTCTGTAAAAAAGAAGTAAAGATGAAATGGCTGTTGGGAGGCAATCTTCAGCATCTGCCACAACCTGTTCAATGTCTCTAAGATTAAGGATGGGTGAAACAGAAGTTAGGAAACCCAAAATGTCTTCTATATTAATAGCATCTTTAAGAATATGTTTCCTCCCTCTTTGGCTCAATTACCTAGAATTTGGCCATGAATACTATAAGCCATTTGTCATTCATCATTTCCTTCTGTATCTCTTCCATTTTTTACATGGAAATGCAGGAAAGCCATCACACCACATTACTGATAGAGCCTCTGGAAGCCATCAGAGCCTGTTTCAGTTAGTGATAGGGCCAGATGAAAAACTTGCTGACCACTTGCCTTGTGAAAATGGAGATCTCTGGAGACTAGCTCATGTTGTTAGCTCTGGACATAAGTAAAGAGAAAGGGAAGACCTGGTCAAATTTTCATTGTGGATGCAGGAATGTCCCTTGCCCTGTGCTTCATCAAAATCTGTTCCCATCCAGGAGGTAGAGAGTATAATGCTAAGTGAAATAAGCCAGTCAGAGAAAGATAAATATATGATTTCACTCACATGTGAAATTTAAGAAACAAAACAAAAAGCAAAAGGAAAAAACAAGAGAGAGAGAAAAATCAAGAAACAGACTTAACTATAGAGAACAAACTGATGGTTACCAGAAGTGGGGGTATGGAGAATTGGTGATGGGGATTAAGGAGCACGCGTTTCGTGATGAGCACAGAGTGATATGGAATTGTTGAATCCAATTGTTGAATCACTATATTGTGCAACTAAAACTAATATAACATTGTATGTTAACTAACTGGAATTAAAAACTTAAAAAAAAATCTCTTCCAAGCCTGCCTGGGTGGCTCAGTCAGTTAAACATCCTACGTTGGCTCAGGTCATGATCACAGTTCATGGGTTTGAGCCCCATGTCAGGCTCTGTGCTGACAGCTCAGAGCTGGAGCCTGCTTTGGATTCTGTGTCTCTCTTCTCTCCCTCTGCCCCTCCCCCACTCACGCTGTGTGTGTGTGTGTGTGTGTGTGTGTGTGTGTCTCAAAAATAAATCAACTTTTAAAAAGTTAAAAAAAAAAACTCTTCCATGTAGACATACACGGATAATGTCCTCTAATGCCCTCTTTGTTGTTATTGAAAAGACAAAAATGAAGTTTAATCAGAAAACTGAATCTCATGTCTTCTATGAGGGGTACAGCCCTGGACCTGTCTCCAAATTGGAATTGGGGCAGTGGGAGGTTAAGGGACCACACAGTGATCTAGCTTGTTGCTACTCCCCTCTCCACCTACCTTTGGCTCAGAGCTCTGCCTTCAGATGCCCTTCATACCCATTAGCCACCCATTAGGGGCCAGAAAGCAGGGGTGAAGCCCTGAGAATTCGGGTCTGAGGTCACTGGCTTCCTAGTCCACTAGTCTCTCCAACACATGATGCCACAAAAGTGGACAATGCTTGGCATCTGTAACTAGGCAAGATACAGGCAGCTGGGGGCCCACCTTGGGATTCAGGCAGGGACAAGGCAGTGGGGAGATTGTCTCAGAAGTAAAGTTTAGACAGAAGGAAGCTCTACTCCCCACCCCCTTGTCAACAGATGGACACATACCGGCACCCTGGAAGCCCAGATCAGACGGCAGCGTTCTTAGGGCTTCATCAATTCTTTCTCAGGATCCTGAGACTTCAGAAGTTAAGGACTGCACTGTTGGTGGTCTTGGTGGCCCCTGGTGTAACCTGGAGTCAAAAGAGGTGGTGTGCAGCTCCCACTGGACCAGGGGTGGGAAGGTGGCCATGGTGTTAAGCTGGGTAAAGACATTGTTCTGGGCTTGGTTGAGTGGGCCAGGAGAACTAGATGGGGGTGGGCAACAAATGCCTGTGGAAGAGCTCAGAAAGGTGGCTCAAATGCCCTGTTGATTGCCTATGTGCAGATGCAGTCTGCTCAGCTCATCATGGTCAGTTATTTGTGAATGAAGAATTAGAGCAGGTACTCCAGGTCTTCACTAAAAACTAACTGGCTCTTCATAGGAAAGATGAGCAGGGATACCCTTTTCTCTTGTTTCATGGTTGGGCTGCAGGTCAATTTTTTTCATATGTGCTATAAATGCAATTTGGTCTTTTTTTAACAATTAAACTTTATTTTGTGAGTCCCCATTCTTGCAGGTGATGGAAATTCCAGTCAATCAGGGTTTTTGCACTTTCAAGGGATTGAGTCCGGTTCTGAGGGGCTTCTATAGTGTTAAGGGATAAGGTCCTCACTGTGGCCATTTTCCACTTTGCCTCTTCTGAGGCTATGTCTTAGCCTGGGTTCCCTCTGAAAGAAGACCTGAGATAAGGATGTGTGTGTAGGTGGTTTATTTGGCAGCTGACCCCAAGGAATGAGTAACATGGGGAAGGATTAGAGCATGGTGTGTTATTGAGTTGGTCAGATTGTAGGCAATGGAGCTCAATCCCACCAAGGCACTTTGAGGAAGAATTATCAATTCTTAACTGCTCTCTCTCCACACTGGTTGAGGCTTTTCTCCAGGGTGTGTGCAAGTGCAAGTCTCTCTTTCACTTCTATGTTCTTACGGTTGAACTAGACTACACTTCTGCCAGGCTCCACCTCCCCCTGCTGGCAGTGTTGGAGAAGCTTGGCACACAAACTTAAGGAAGTACAGTACAGATCTCGCTGTTCGTGGGTTCAAGCCCTGTGCCAGGTTCTGTGATGACAGCTCAGAGTTTGGAGCCTGCTTCAGATTCTCCCTCTCTCTCTGCCCCTCCCCTGCTCATGCTCTGTCTCTCTCTCTCTCTCAAAAATAAACATTAAAAAATTAAATAAAAAAAAAGAACTAGGTTCAGGTAAATAGGGTCTTAGGGCAAGCCCTGGCTCAAGTTACTACTTGCTCTGTGAACTAGAGCAAGATACACAATCCCCCAAAGCCTCAGTTTCTTCATCTCTAACATGAGAATATAAAGTATCTTCCTCACAGAGTTGTTTTGAAGAGCAAATGAGATAACACATTTGGGTAATGCATTGACACAACATTAGGTCTATAGTGGATATTTTACTAGTGTTGGATATAAAGGCCCATTTTCAGCTGGTATGTATTAGTTGTTTATGACCAGTGTCTCTTCAGATTATTGTTATTAATTGGAGCAGAGGTATGTTATTAACTGAATGTTTGTGTCTCCCAAAAGCTTATATGTTAAAATTCTAACCCCCAGTATGGCACTATTATAGGTAGGGCCTTTGGGAAGTGATTAGGTAATTAGGTCACGAGGGTAGACCATTCATGAATGGAATTAGTGCCCTTTTAAGAAGAGATGGAGAGAGTTTGCTTCCTTTCTCTGCTGTCTTTCCACCATGTGAGGATGCAATAAGAAGTCTATAGTTTGTAACCTGGAAGTGGGACCTTGTCAGAACCTGATCTTCCTGGCATCCTGATCTTGGACTTGTAGGCTCCAGAATTGTGAGAAATAAATTTCTGTTGGTATAGGCCACCCAGTTTATGATATCTTATATAGCACCTCTAACAGACTAAGACAGGGTAATCCTGACATGGGGGGGGGGGGTCTATCACTGTAGACCTGCTGGCACACACTCTTGGCCTTGCCTCCATTTGCCATTCTGCATTTGTGTTTGAGATAGCTGGACCTCTGGCACTCAGTCTGCCACTTGGCTGCACACAGAGGGAAATTTCTATCCCTTTCCCTGAGCCCACAGCTGTGACTGTGTGAGGTCAGGAGTAGAGCTAGAGAGAAAGATTGTATCTGATCCCAATTCATTAACAGGTTGGAGAGAGCTGATGTCTGCTTCTTCTGAGCTGGCTGGCTCCACTGGACCTTATCACAGTTTCCACTGCTGAACTTACCAGCCCATGGGGGCATGATTTGCTTGGAGACACATTTGAGGACAGAGGCTGGGTCTTATTCAACTCTGACACATAGGAAGGCAAGCATTGAAATTTCTCCATGATGATTGGTAACATGGTGTTGTTGTGAACTAACAAAGTATCATAACCCTTCCCAATTTCTTGTCCAGGCTTACCTGCTCCTTTCTCAGAACCTCTACAAAATCTACCCTTAGGTAATCCTGGCCCAGCAGAGTCCTCTGGACCATGCCTGAATCCCTTGGCTAGCATCATCTCCATTCCTGTGTGTCAGTAGGAGCTCATGCCTCATGTTAAGTATTTTAAAATTTTTTTTAAGTACATGAAAGTTATGCAAGAAACAATTGCTGAATTAAATGTTCTATGGATAGTGGACAATAAGGGTGATATTTTAAGTTAAGGAGTACTCTCTTCTAGTCTACACTGGAAATATCTTTCTATCCTTTATCTCTGCAAGTCCAAATCTTACTAATTTTTTCATGACACAGATCAAATAGCTGAAAGTAAGAGCCAGATGGGATCAACCATAATCCAACTTCCTTATATAAAATATGAGGAAACTGAGTCCTGGATCCAGGAAATGACTTAATCAAATGGGCAAGCACCCATGAAACATTTCTGACCCTACTTACCAGCTGTGTGGTCAGGGATCCCTCTCTTAAGTCTGAACCCTTGAAGTTCTCAGTTTATTGGTTACTCCCTATAGTGTGCCATATCCTGATGAGTTTTCACTGCTTATAGCATTCCTGAGTGGTAGGTTCTGCTATACCGCCCCCCCCCCCATTTTATAGATGAGGAAACTGAGGCTTACAGAGTTGAAGTTACTTGCCAAACATATGTAGTGGATAATTGGTAGAACTCTTAATGTGCTTTAGATTTTCTTTTTCAGTTATAGTCTTCATTGTGCTGTAACTCCTCTAGACCTCGAGGGCGGGGTATCATCTCAGTATCAACCTCTCTCCCTGGCACATTGATAGGTGGGCACTTAGTAGGTGCTTAGCAAATGTTTGTTGAGTGAAATAATGAACACATGAATGTGAAGAACAGCTGAACTGTGACTTGAAGGTAAGATGTATTCACAGTTCATATTTACTTGGGAAGGTGGGGGGGAGAATAGGCAGATGTTATGGTTTGGGATATAAGCTAAAAAGCACTTCATGAGTGCTTACAGTGAAGCCAGAATGGCTATCACTAGACAAAAGGGTATTTCTCCTGTCCTGGGGCTAAATATCATCTTTGCAAGTTTGCATGATTTTTCCTAAACCTTTCCTGAAAACTCTGGTTGGCAGCAAGTCTAAGTTAGTTTTCTCTTAGTTACTTTGGGAGGGAAATTCACATAGATTTGCCATGTAATTCATTTGGAAAAATCCATCATCTCTATCTGCAGCAGAGGGCAAAATTTTCCACCTACTTATCCAGAGCTGTGCCTGAAGATCTAAGTAGAAGCTTGAAGATTCCCACACAGTTGCTATAGACTACCTGTCTGTCTTTTAAGATAGTGATGTGACAGTTGAGGAGGCACTGCACAGTTCCTTAGCAATGTCACCTCCACTGTGACCTGCCAAAGTTATTTATATGTGAATGAGAACATAATTCCACATCAACAGTAGCTTCATTTTAGTTCTCCTGGAAGGAAAAGGTCCCTGCAAAACACCACTTCTGGCTACTTTGCCTGTAGATTTTGATTTTATTTAAGTGCATACCCATTGTTGACAGGCTATATTGATGAGCTCACATCTGCAGTTTAAATCCACAGACATGAAATATCAGCAAACTATCATGAGGAAGGCCTTTGATTCTAGAAAATTGCCATATTCAGTAGCAAATGTGCATTCTTTTTCAGTTGCTGGAGCTCTTCTATATTTTATCACAAGTGTTCTCAATTTACAAAGGAAAGAATCATTTAAAGACTTCGTGTGTCAATAACAACTTTATGGGCATAGATGCAGTTTAAAGGAAAGCATACTTTGTGTACAATACCTGGGGTAATTCTGCACCTTGGTAGAAAACTTGAGTGTTTTAAAAAATCCAAATTAACTGATTGCAGGTGTTCTCTAAATATGAGTAAGTAACACAGACTGTCGTTGCCATTCAAAGTCATCAAATTTTGAAAAAATGAAACCCAAATGTTGACCATGGAATTGTTAATGGAGGCAGTATTATTTGGGATTTTGGTGTAAAATACTGGTCTTTTTATTTCTCATTTATATGTCCTTTCTTCCATCCTCCCATCCATCCACCCACTCTCTTGCTGACCCATCTAACCCATTCACCTACCCATCCACTCATCCACCCATCTGTCCATCTGTCTATCCAACCATATATGTATATATATATATATATATATATATATATATCCATTCATCCATCCATCCATCCAGGCAGCACTTGTTGCATTGGAGATTCTTCTCATTTGGGCGCTGTTCCAGATGGTGGGATGATGAAGACAAACAAAATCTTATTCTCATGAAATTTCATTCTGGGGTATGAAGGTGTGGGAAAGTGTGGGGTATGAAGGTGTACATAAAAGAAGTAAGTAAATAAATAAATAAAGTAATTTCAGAGTTGAGAAAGGCTGTGAATAAGAATTAAACTTGTGTCTTATGAGAAAGTGACTTGTGGGTGGGGTGGCTACTTTAAATGGAATGAATAAAGGAGAATTTTTGGAGAAGGTGGACTTTCAGACAATATCTGAATGGCAAAAGCGATGCATTATTAAAGTTCTGTAGAGGGGCACCTGGGTGGCTCTGTCGGTTGAGTGTAGACTCTTGCTTTCAACTCAGGTCATGATCCCAAGATGGTGGGATTGAGCCCTGCGGTGGGCTCCAGGCTGAGCATGGAGCCTGCTTGAGATTCTGTCTGTCTGTCTGTCTCTCTCTCCCTCTCTCCCTCCCTCTCTCCCTCTACCTACATGCACATTCTCCCTCTTTAAAATAATAATAATAATAATAAAGTTCTGAGGAAAGTTCCTTCCAAGTAGAAGTCAGGCAACTGCAAAGGCCCAGAGAGGAAATTATGTGTAGCTTCTTGAAAGAAACTGAGAGTGATCTGAGAAGAGCTAAAAATGTGGAGTTTAGATATGTCTACCTGGACAAAGAGAAGAATAGGGGTGATAGGAATGATTTTCATCTAAGCACTTTTGCCCAGAATTTCACTCTTGGAAACAGTTTCAGGCTTTGGGTATTTCCCTCATTTGGCCACTTGATGGCAGTAATGCACCATGTAATTATGTTTCCGTTCAAATTTTTGGGAGAGTAGGAATAAAATTTTGTCTTTCTGCGACTGAGACTACCATTTCTTGACATATTTAGCAGTGTTTTGCTACTGTGGAAATTCTTCTCCAATTATTTTTCAATAGGAAGGATTACTTTCATTCCAAACCTAGAAGACCATTGTCATGACAGGGCCCCCAGATTCTTGGTGATTCTGAAACTCCCAAAGCTCCCAAATTGTCTGTCTCAGTGAAGCTGCCAAGTGGCTCACCTCACCCCTGAGGCAGAGTAGGGCGCTCACACTGGTATCTGGGGAGTGGGAAAGGCTGGAAAGTTCTTTTCTGGAAAAGCAGGTATGATAGCCATGCAATTAATAAGACCTTTTCCTCAATAAACCCTGTGCTATGGTACTCTGGGAAGATTCCTTCCACTCCCTGGGTTAGATAATTATCATCATCTTAATATCCTACTTAACATTATGCCACTATTGACATGGAAGTACTGGAATTCTGCAGAGGCCACTGGTGATTGAGGGGGATGCATATGACTGCTAGTACAAACCTGTAAGCCAAGGTGACTCCCATTTTCAAATTTGGCTCAGCTTCTTATGGAGAGCAGTCTCTGTCCTGGTATAGACTGCACACCACAGGTATCATCCACCTTTCCTCCAGTTTGGGCATGGCTCTTATGTCCTCACGGTCTAGAACCATCATTCCTGGCACAATTTGTTGTGCTTTGAAATGCAACTTACTCTCTACTCTGCCTTATCAAAATGAGGTGTTATAATACCCCAATTAGGCTGTGAAGTCAATGAGCTGGGATCAAGTCCCTGCTAAGCCATTTACCAGTTGTGTGATCTCAGGCCTGTTAAATCAACTCTCTGAGCTTTTGCTTCTTGCCTTTGAACAAAGGCAAATCCATCTTTTTCACAGGGAGGATTATAAATAAAGGTGAAGATGCTATATAATTGTCAATACTATGTTAATAAAAATATAATTGTCATTATTCTGGATACATATTCTTTTGTATTTTATCATCTAATTCTTTTTTTAATTTAATTTTTTTATTTTTAAAAATTTACATCCAAATTAATTAGCATATAGTGAAACAATGATATCAGGAGTAGATTCCTTAATGTCCCTTACCAATGTAGCCCATCCCCCTCCCACAACCCCTCCTGTAACCCTCAGTTTGGTCTCCATATTTATGAGTCTCTTCTGTTTTGTCCCCTCCCTGTTTTTATATTATTTTTGCTTCCCTTCACTTACGTTCATCTGTTTTGTCTCTTAAAGTCTTCATATGAGTGAAGTCATATGATTTTTGTCTTTCTCTGAATGACTAATTTCACTTAGCATAATACCCTCCAGTTCCGTCCACGTAGTTGCAAATGTCAAGATTTCATTCTTTTTGATTGCCGAGTAATACTCCATTGTGTGTGTGTGTGTGTGTGTGTGTGTGTGTGTATCACATCTTATTTATCCATTCATCCATTGATGGACATCTGGGCTCTTTCTATACTTTGGCTATTGTTGATAGTGCTGCTATTAACATGGGAGTGCATGTGTCCCTTCAAAACAGCACACCTCTATCCCATGGATAAATGCCTAGTAGTGCAATTGCTGGGCCATAGGGTAGTTCTATTTTTAGTTTTTTGAGGAACCTCCATACTGTTTTCCAGAGTGGCTGCACCAGCTTGCATTGCCACCAACAGTGCAAAAGAGATCCTCTTTCTCTGCATCCTCGCCAACATCTGTTGTTGCCTGAGTTGTTAATGTTAGCCATTCTGACAGGTGTGAGGTAGTATCTCATTGTGGTTTTGATTTGTATTTCCCTGATGGTGAGTGATGTTGAGCATTTTTTCATGTGTCGGTTGGTATTATCTAATTCTTTAAAATTTTTTTTAACGTTTATTTATTTTTGAGACAGAGAGAGACAGAGCATGAACAGGGGAGGGGCAGAGAGAGAGGGAGACACAGAATCCGAAACAGGCTCCAGGCTCCGAGCTGTCAGCACAGAGCCCAAAACGGGGCTCGAACTCACGGACCGCGAGATCGTGACCTGAGCCGAAGTCGGCTGCTTAACCGACTGAGCCACCCAGGTGCCCCTGGTATTATCTAATTCTTAAAAAGAAAGACTAGGAAAGAAAAACACAACCAGTAACAATAAACTAGGAATTCATTGTATAATTTTATAAGCCAGAAAACCTGCAGGGCAGGAGAAGAAAGGACACATCTTCCATGATGTGTTTTGGCATTTGCAGGTATTGTAAAACCAAACTACTTGCTACTTTGTTTAAAAAATTATTTTATATTGTGATATAATTCATCTGTCACAAAATTTATCATTTTAAAGTATATGATTCAGTATTTTCATAGAGGTGTGCAACCATCACCATTATCTAATTCTAGAACAATTTCATCATTCCAAAACAAAACCCCATACACTTGATGGTGTCCTGCATGTCTCTAAAGTTCTGTTTATCTTCCTTTATTCTTTTTTCCTTCTGTTTCTCAAACTGGATGATTTCAATTGATCCATCTTCAAGCTTGCTGATTTTTCCTTCTGCCTCCTCAAATCTGCTATGGAACCCCTCTAGTGGATTTTCCCACTGAGTTATTGTTCTTTTCAACTCTATAATTTCTTCTTGGCTCCTTTTCATAATTTGCCTTTATTTATATTCTCTGTTCTCTATTTGATATCATTCTTACATATATTTTAATTCTTTGACATTATTTTCTTAAGTTTTTTGAACATATTTAAAATCTTTGTCTAGTGAGTCCAAGGTCTGAGTTTCCTTGGAAACATTTTCTATTGATGAAGTTTTTTTCTTATTCATGGGTACACTTTCTCATTTCTTTGCATGTCAAATATTTTGTTGTTGTTGAAAACTAGATATTTTATTTTATTTTTAATTTTTTAAACGTTTATTTATTTTTGAGAGACAGAGAGAGACAGAGCACGAGCACGGGAGGGGCAGAGAGAAAGGGAGACAAAGAATCCAAAGCAGGCTCCAGGCTCTGAGCTGTCAGCACAGAGACTGATGCAGGGTTCAAACCCACAAACCGTGAGATCATGACATGAGCCGAAGTCAGCCCCTTAGCTGACTGAGCCACCCAGGTGCACTGAAAACTAGATATTTAAAATAATACAATGTGGCAACTCTGGAAATAAGATTATTCCCTCACTTTAGGACTTGTTGTCACTGTGGCTTGTAGTTGTTTTTTATCTAGTGACTTTTCTGAATTAATTCTGTATAGTATGTATTTTTTGTGTGTTGCCACATAACAAAGTCTCTACACAGTTTATTGGTAGATTATGGTTGGACAGAGATTTCCTTAAATTTCTGGAACCAGAATGTCTCCTAGACTTTACAGATGGTGATGTTAGGGAGCACCTTCAACACTCAGATAGGCAGCTTACAAGTCAGCCCCAGCCTTTACTTCCCATTTGTGAAGAGTTTCAAGGTCAGCCAGAGCTGAGAGTGTAGGGATTTCCTGGGTAGGTACACAGCCCTATGTGGCAGATTCTCAGTTTTCTATATTCCCAGGAATATAGTGGATCAAAGTCCTCAACTTTTCCATTTAAGCCTTTTGATTAGTCTATTATTTGCCTTTTTTTTTTATTTACTTGGGCAGCTGTACATTTAAAACACTTGCCAGTAAATGTTTACACAAGTACTCTCCCCTCTTAAGCTTTTAACACTGGGCTACAGATAAAGACAAGCCTGTCTAATTGGATCATCCAGGGAATCACCAGACAGGTCAAATGATGACAATTCCTTGGGAATGAGATCTCTTCTGTTCCCTCCATTATAGGGAATGCAGACTGCTATTTTCAAGGCTACTACTGAGCTGGAAAGGGGGATGGGACTAAGGTAATTTAAAATGCTACAAAGCTCCCTATTCTTTTTTTAAGTGTTTATTTATTTATTTTGAGAGAGAGAGAGTGAGAGAGTGAGCATGTGCAAGCAGGGGCTGGGCACAGAGACAGGGAGAGAGAGAATCCCAAGCAAGCTCCATGCTCAGCACAGAGCCCAACACAGGGCTCAATCCCATGACCACGGGATCACCACCTGAGTTGAAATCAAGAGTTTAACACTCAACCAACTGAGCCACTGAGGCACCCCAAAGCTCACTGTTCTTACTGAGATTCAGTTGTTTTTCTTTTATAAAAACCCTTGGTTGCTACAAGCTTTGGGCTAATTTTAAAATTCTGAAAAAAATGATTCTGACAATATTTGTCAGTTTTTCATTGTCTTTCTGGTGGAGTGAGGTCTATACCTGTCAGAAGTCTATACTCTGTCATTTTCATTGATGTTCATCTACTCTTTTCTTTTTAAAGTTACTATGAACCCTATCTGGCCATGTTGGGGCCAAGTATGCATAGCACCAGAGATCCTGTAAGTTTAGGCCAGTGAGAGTGATGGAACAATAATTTTGGCTACAAGATGCAACCATCCCTATCTTATTGCCCCTTAAATGTGCAGAGAAATCTCCAAAATACAATTGACTTTTACGTTACAACCAATTTATAAAGGAGAAATATAACCCTAAACTAAACTTCAAGTAGAGTGTGCTCCAAAGTTAGAATTGTCATAATTCCCAAGTAAAAGACAGACATGCCACTCCAGTCTTATATTGTCATTGGTTCATTTACTCAGTAGATCTCTGTTGAACAGCTGGTATCAATTAAACTCCATGCTTGGTGATGTGGAAGAGACAGAGCTGAAAAAGATGTAGTCACTGCAGTAGTCTAGAGGGGTGAGAGTGGAAAGAGGGTGGGCTGGACTGCCAGAGGGGCCCAGTGCTTCACATGGCTCAGAGGAAGTGGCTTATAGTGTTCCTGAAGGGCACTCTGAACAAGGTGGCATTTGGGTGAATGGGTTTGGGCAAAAATATTTGGGGAGTATTATATTCCTGACCCAGGGCTTTCATCCTTGTTCATTCTTCCCAGAACATTCTCACTTCACACACCTGGGTAACTTCTCTTAATTCAGGTTCTCAATGCAGAGAGGCCTTCCTGATTACCCAATTGGAAATAGCCTCTCCTTCCCTATTATTTCCCCACACTGCCTTCTCATTATTTTCCTAGAACTTCCTAGAACTCTAGATGAGGTCATCTAAAAACACTGTGTTCACTTGCTTATTAATTGTATTTCCCTTGTCCCTTGTCCCCACCTTGTCTGTCTTATTTATTCTTTTATCCCCAGGGGTCAGACCAGCCCTGCACATGGCTAATGTTCAATAAATATTTTTTGAGTGAACGAATAGACTGGAAAAAAAAAATGTTAGGGATTGATTTCCCATTGCCTGTTTTTCTCTATCACAATTGTACCCATTCCTCATTCCCACTGCTGACTCTGGGCCTGGCTTAGTTGGCTGAAGGAACAGGGCAATTTGTCAGTCTTGAGAGCAGCACTGCAGAACAAGCTACTTCCTCTAGAGGAACTGAGAGAGTATAAAGCACATTCTCTTTTCTGTGACAGGAAGCAGACCTCAGAGGGCATTCCTTCTGTAGCCCAGGTGGTCATTGATATCAGTAAATGACATCATTTTATTTTATTTTTTTAAATTTAAATTAACACAAAAATATAAGAACTGCCAGATTAAGAATGACTGGAAAATAGGTGACTCAGAAGACATGATTAAAGCCATACAAGTTGCATGGGGGAAACCATAATGTTTTCTTACCTACGTGGCTAAAAACAAGTGCCAGAATAGACAAGTATATCTTGTTTGTTTCTGTGTTCTGCATTTGTTTCTCTCTCTCTCTCTCTCTCTCTCTCTCTCTCTTCTTTGTAACTTTAGGTGGTTGTGTATGTTTTTGTGTAATTGCCCGAGGTACTTCTCAGGCCTCATAAGCATGGCTCCACATACTTCCCCCATGGTTCACATGTCCTTTGTCATTACCTGATACTTCTCTACATGTTCTAGAATATGGGCCAAACCCATAGAGGTGTATGTGGTGAGATGACAGACACTATAGGTCTTCTTGATGAGGTCAGAGTGTGTCAGGTGACCTGGGAGGTGACTCTAGGGCTGGTGTGGGCTGCCATGCACTGCATTCAGAGATGAAATGTACCTTGAGGAAGAGGGAAATGGCAGACTAAGATAGGTAGGTATTATCTGGGAAAGGTCAGCTCTCAGGAGCTATCTCCCTAAGGTCTAGCAGATGGGAACAATACATGGAGGAGGATGGGGCCATTTTACAAAGACAAGATGTGGGATTTGGTTGTAAATAGAGTGGACCATGGCAGAGTTATGGGTGATGGATGCTGCAATGTAGCCTGTGCAATCAGGTGTGGGAAGCCCATTATTAAATGTGTAAACAAAGGTGAAACCATAGATGAAATTTATCTTGATTTCAGAAAAGCTGTCTCTCCTCTACTCACAGAATTCTGATTCACAGGCAGTCTTCAAAGCTAGGAAAATACAAGCTATTGAAATGAATTCAAATTGTTTTATCCAGAGGGTGTGAAGAAAGAAATCATTTTAGTATAAAGCTCACCACAGAGGCACAATCTGCCACCTCCACTTGACAGGGATGGATGGAGTCATGTTGGGCAAGACTTTCCCAGGGTAGGAAGGGACCACTGCTGAGCTACACAACAGGGACAAAGAAGGACTGAAATCTATGAAAACATGAGCAAGAACTTAGCCTCTGGCTGCTGCAGCCAACATCATCTGGTGACTTTGAATCAGCACTCTAAAATCCCCTAGGAGATCTATGTCCAAACACTGAAAGGTTAAGAAGGATAATATTGGCTACTCTGAGGTAATGGGAGTAATCAGAATGAGTGTTATGAATACACAGAGATAATGAGTTTTCCCAACATTCTTTACCATATTCAGTCTTTAAACTCCAAGCTTCAAGTTTATATATTTTTTTTCATTTTCCCCCTCTAAAAAGTGTTCTCTAGTGGGAAGTTTCAGAGATATGTGCCAAGAGTAAATCTTGTCTGCTTTGTCTCTCTGTTGCTTCCTGGAGCAGGCAGGATTTGGGGTGATTCCCAGAGCTCAGCCCCAAAGACTATGCACCCTGAGAGCATATCCTGAGAAGGTCATGACCCCTTGCCCCCTGTCTCAGCTACTATATATTTGAGTGGAACAAATGGGCCAATGAGATGATGGTTTCTGTGATGTTATGAAATAGCAGTCACTGGAGATTTGGTGCCAAGAGGCCAGTGGGTTTAGGGTGAAGAAATGCTTAAGAATCTTTGTTTTGGGAAAGAGTCATATCTGAGGCATTAGGTGAGGGGTACAGGCAGCATAAGTAATCTTGTGCTGAGAAAGGCACTTGTAAATTACAATAAGGGCAATAAGGATGTTGCTTCCTGTCTGGGAATAGCAGGGGGCAAAGTCAGTGCCTTTTCGCTTTTGGGAATAATGAGTGTCAGTGTCCATATTTACCCCCTTTCTGTATTCAAATGCATGATGTGGGGTTTTCTCTAACCAGGGGCAGTTTGTGGTCAATACAGCTCTTTCTACCAAGCTTGGAGACCAGCAAGCCCCTGACTGACCTTCTCTATTGAACTAGTCCTGCCCTATGTCATCAAGATGGGTCAAAGTGTCCTCTAGGCCTTTAAAACTATAGTCTTCAACTTGTGGGTCTTGTGAGGGCAAAGCAGTGGTCCAAGGGTCTAATGTCACTGCTTAAAACCAGAAGTGAAACTAGGTTGGGGCTAGGGCAGAATAAAAACCAAAGGAACTACTCGTAAGACTCTGAGAGAAAAATAAATGACAATGGCTCACTTTGGTGTATTTGACAGCACCTATGCATTCTCAAATGCAGGCATCACTAAAGATGCGCCTGGCAGAAGCAACGGTAATTTTAACTAAGAGGGTCCACACTGTTATATCGAGATGGAAGTGGATATCTGTCTATATCCCTATAACTATATAGATATCTATATATCTATATATCTATATCTATATATAAATATATTTATATCTATATCATCTATATATAGATATATATATTTCTATATATCTATATCTATATATATGTCTATAGATATAGATATATATCTATAAATATATATATTTATAGATATATAGATATATAAATATAGGTATATGCACATACAGACATAAATAAATGTCTATAGGTATGCTTTCTTTCCTTTCCTCACTCCATAGTCATCGCATCAATTGAAAAGTAAAAACTCATTTTAAGTTATTTAACTTCATGTACTCCAAGTATTTATAGTCAGAGTATTTTTTCTTTTTTTTTTATTTATTTATTTTTTTATTATTATTTTTTTTAATATATGAAATTTACTGTCAAATTGGTTTCCATACAACACCCAGTGCTCATCCCAAAAGGTGTCCTCCTCAATACCCATCACCCACCCTGCCCTCCCTCCCACCCCCCATCAACCCTCAGTTTGTTCTCAGTTTTTAACAGTCTCTTATGCTTTGGCTCTCTCCCACTCTAACCTCTTTTTTTTTTTTTTTTTCCTTCCCCTCCCCCATGGGTTTCTGTTATGTTTCTCAGGATCCACATAAGAGTGAAACCATATGGTATCTGTCTTTCTCTGTATGGCTTATTTCACTTAGCATCACACTCTCCAGTTCCATCCATGTTGCTACAAAAGGCCATATTTCATTTTTTCTCATTGCCACGTAGTATTCCATTGTGTATATAAACCACAATTTCTTTATCCATTCATCAGTTGATGGACATTTAGGCTCTTTCCATAATTTGGCTATTGTTGAGAGTGCCGCTATAAACATTGGGGTACAGGTGCCCCTATGCATCAGTACTCCTGTATCCCTTGGATAAATTCCTAGCAGTGCTATTGCTGGGTCATAGGGTAAGTCTATTTTTAATTTTCTGAGGAACCTCCACACTGCTTTCCAGAGCGGCTGCACCAATTTGCATTCCCACCAACAGTGCAAGAGGGTTCCTGTTTCTCCACATCCTCTCCAGCATCTATAGTCTCCTGATTTGTTCATTTTGGCCACTCTGACTGGCGTGAGGTGATATCTGAGTGTGGTTTTGATTTGTATTTCCCTGATAAGGAGCGACGTTGAACATCTTTTCATGTGCCTGTTGGCCATCCGGATGTCTTCTTTAGAGAAGTGTCTATTCATGTTTTCTGCCCATTTCTTCACTGGGTTATTTGTTTTTCGGGTGTGGAGTTTGATGAGCTCTTTATAGATTTTGGATACTAGCCCTTTGTCCGATGTGTCATTTGCAAATATCTTTTCCCATTCCGTTGGTTGCCTTTTAGTTTTGTTGGTTGTTTCCTTTGCTGTGCAGAAGCTTTTTATCTTCATAAGGTCCCAGTAATTCACTTTTGCTTTTAATTCCCTTGCCTTTGGGGATGTGCCGAGTAAGAGATTGCTACGGCTGAGGTCAGAGAGGTCTTTTCCTGCTTTCTCCTCTAAGGTTTTGATGGTTTCCTGTCTCACATTCAGGTCCTTTATCCATTTTGAGTTTATTTTTGTGAATGGTGTGAGAAAGTGGTCTAGTTTCAACCTTCTGCATGTTGCTGTCCAGTTCTCCCAGCACCATTTGTTAAAGAGACTGTCTTTTTTCCATTGGATGTTCTTTCCTGCTTTGTCAAAGATGAGTTGGCCATACGTCTGTGGGTCTAGTTCTGGGGTTTCTATTCTATTCCATTGGTCTATGTGTCTGTTTTTATGCCAATACCATGCTGTCTTGATGATGACAGCTTTGTAGTAGAGGCTAAAGTCTGGGATTGTGATGCCTCCTGCTTTGGTCTTCTTCTTCAAAATGACTTTGGCTATTCGGGGCCTTTTGTGGTTCCACATGAATTTTAGGATTGCTTGTTCTAGTTTCGAGAAGAATGCTGGTGCACTTTTGATTGGGATTGCATTGAATGTGTAGATAGCTTTGGGTAGTATTGACATTTTGACAATATTTATTCTTCCAATCCATGAGCAGGGAATGTCTTTCCATTTCTTTATATCTTCTTCAATTACCTGCATAAGCTTTCTATAGTTTTCAGCATACAGATCTTTTACATCTTTGGTTAGATTGATTCCTAGGTATTTTATGCTTCTTGGTGCAATTGTGAATGGGATCAGTTTCTTCATTTGTCTTTCTGTTGCTTCATTGTTAGTGTATAAGAATGCAACTGATTTCTGCACATTGATTTTGTATCCTGCAACTTTGCTGAATTCATGGATCAGTTCTAGCAGACTTTTGGTGGAGTCTATCGGATTTTCCATGTATAATATCATGTCATCTGCAAAAAGCGAAAGCTTGACTTCATCTTTGCCAATTTGGATGCCTTTGATTTCCTTTTGTTGTCTGATTGCTGATGCTAGAACTTCCAGCACTATATTAAACAACAGCGGTGACAGTGGGCATCCCTGTCGTGTTCCTGATCTCAGGGAAAAAGCTCTCAGTTTTTCCCCATTGAGGATAATGTTAGCTGTGGGCTTTTCATAAACGGCCTTTATGATCTTTAAGTATGTTCCTTCTATCCCGACTTTCTCAAGGGTTTTTATTAAGAAAGGGTGCTGGATTTTGTAAAAGGCCTTTTCTGCATCGATTGACAGGATCATATGGTTCTTCTCTTTTTTTTTGTTAATGTGATGTATCACGTTGATCGATTTGCGAATGTTGAACCAGCCCTGCATCCCAGGAATGAATCCCACTTGATCATGGTGAATAATTCTTTGTATATGCTGTTGAATTCGATTTGCTAGTATCTTATTAAGAATTTTTGCATCCATATTCATCAGGGATATTGGCCTGTAGTTCTCTTTTTTTTACTGGGTCTCTGTCTGGTTTAGGAATCAAAGTAATACTGGCTTCATAGAATGAGTCTGGAAGTTTTCCTTCCCTTTCTATTTCTTGGAATAGCTTGAGAAGGATAGGTATTATCTCTGCTTTAAATGTCTGGTAGAACTCCCCTGGGAAGCCATCTGGTCCTGGACTCTTATTTGTTGGGAGATTTTTGATAACCGATTCAATTTCTTCGCTGGTTATGGGTCTGTTCAAGCTTTCTATTTCCTCCTGATTGAGTTTTGGAAGAGTGTGGGTGTTTAGAAATTTGTCCATTTCTTCCAGGTTGTCCAATTTGCTGGCATATAATTTTTCATAGTATTCCCTGATAATTGTTTGTATCTCTGAGGGATTGGTTGTAATCATTCCATTTTCATTCATGATTTTATCTATTTGGGTCATCTCCCTTTTCTTTTTGAGAAGCCTGGCTAGAGGTTTGTCAATTTTGTTTATTTTTTCAAAGAACCAACTCTTGGTTTCGTTGATCTGCTCTACAGTTTTTTTAGATTCTATATTGTTTATTTCTGCTCTGATCTTTATTATTTCTCTTCTTCTGCTGGGTTTAGGCTGCCTTTGCTGTTCTGCTTCTATTTCCTTTAGGTGTGCTGTTAGATTTTGTATTTGGGATTTTTCTTGTTTCTTGAGATAGGCCTGGATTGCAATGTATTTTCCTCTCAGGACTGCCTTCGCTGCATCCCAAAGCGTTTGGATTGTTGTATTTTCATTTTCGTTTGTTTCCATATATGTTTTAATTTCTTCTCTAATTGCCTGGTTGACCCACTCATTCGTTAGTAGGGTGTTCTTTAACCTCCATGCTTTTGGAGGCTTTCCAGACTTTTTCCTGTGGTTGATTTCAAGCTTCATAGCATTGTGGTCTGAAAGTATGCATGGTATAATTTCAATTCTTGTAAACTTATGAAGGGCTGTTTTGTGACCCAGTATATGATCTATCTTGGAGAATGTTCCATGTGCACTCGAGAAGAAAGTATATTCTGTTGCTTTGGGATGCAGAGTTCTAAATATATCTGTCAAGTCCATCTGATCCAATGTATCATTCAGGGCCCTTGTTTCTTTATTGACTGTGTGTCTAGATGATCTATCCATTTCTGTAAGTGGGGTGTTAAAGTCCCCTGCAATTACCACATTCTTATCAATAAGGTTGCTTATGTTTATGAGTAATTGTTTTATATATCTGGGGGCTCGGGTATTTGGTGCATAGACATTTATAATAGTTAGCTCTTCCTGGTGGATAGACCCTGTGATTATTATATAATGCCCTTCTTCATCTCTTGTTACAGCCTTTAATTTAAAGTCTAGTTTGTCTGATATAAGTATGGCTACTCCAGCTTTCTTTTGGCTTCCAGGAGCATGATAAATAGTTCTCCATCCCCTCACTCTCAATCTAAAGGTGTCCTCAGATCTCAAATGAGTCTCTTGTAGACAGCAAATAGATGGGTCTTGTTTTTTTATCCATTCTGATACTGATACCCTATGTCTTTTAGTTGGCGCATTTAATCCATTTACATTCAGTGTTATTATAGAAAGATATGGGTTTAGAGTCATTGTGATGTCTGTATGTTTTATGCTTGTAGTGATGTCTCTGGTACTTTGTCTCACAAGATCCCTCTTAGGATCTCTTGTAGGGCTGGTTTCGTGGTGACAAATTCCTTCAGTTTTTGTTTGTTTGGGAAGACCTTTATCTCTCCTTCTATTCTAAATGACAGACTTGCTGGATAAAGGATTCTCGGCTGCATATTTTTTCTGTTTAGCACACTGTAGATATCGTGCCAATCCTTTCTGGCCTGCCAAGTTTCAAAGGAGAGATCAGTCACGAGTCTTATAGGTCTCCTTTTATATGTGAGGGCACGTTTATCCCTTGCTGCTTTCAGAATTTTCTCTTTGTCCTTGTATTTTGCCAGTTTCACTATGATATGTCGTGCAGAAGATCGATTCAAGTTACGTCTGAAGGGAGTTCTCTGTGCCCCTTGGATTTCAATGCCTTTTTCCTTCCCCAGTTCAGGGAAGTTCTCAGCTATAATTTGTTCAAGTACCCCTTCAGCACCTTTCCCTCTCTCTTCCTCCTCTGGGATACCAATTATGCGTATATTATTTTTTTTTAGTGTATCACTTAGTTCTCTAATTTTCCCCTCATACTCCTGGATTTTTTTATCTCTCTTTCTTTCAGCTTCCTCTTTCTCCATAACTTTATCTTCTAGTTCACCTATTCTCTCCTCTGCCTCTTCAAGCCGAGCCATAGTGGTTTCCATTTTGTTTTGCATTTCGTTTAAAGCGTTTTTCAGCTCCTCGTGACTGTTCCTTAGTCCCTCGATCTTTGTGGCAAGAGATTCTCTGCTGTCCTGTATACTGTTTTCAAGCCCAGCGATTAATTTTATGACTATTATTCTAAATTCACTTTCTGTTATATTATTTAAATCCTTTTTGATCAGTTCATTAGCTGTTGTTATTTCCTGGAGATTCTTCTGAGGGGAATTCTTCCGTTTGGTCATTTTGGAGAGTCCCTGGCGTGGTGAGGACCTGCAGGGCACTTCCCCTGTGCTGTGGTGTATAACTGGAGTTAGTGGGCGGGGCCGCAGTCCGACCCGATGTCTGCCCCCAGCCCACTGCTGGGGCCACAGTCAGACTGGTGTGTGCCTTCTCTTCCCCTCTCCTAGGGGCGGGATTCACTGTGGGATGACGTGTCCCATCTGGGCTACTTGCACACTGCCAGGCTTGTGTTGCTGGGGATCTGGCGTATTAGCTGGGGTGGGTAGGCAAGGTGCACGGGGGCTGGAGGGGCAGGCTTAGCTCGCTTCTCCTTAGGTGATCCACTTCAGGAGGGGCCCTGTGGCAGCGGGAGGGAGTCAGATCCGCTGCCGGAGGTTTGGCTCCGCAGAAGCACAGAGTTGGGTGTTTGCGGAGCGAGCAAGTTCCCTGGCAGGAACTGGTTCCCTTTGGGATTTTGGCTGGGGGATGGGCGGGGGAGATGGCGCTGGCGCCTTTGTTCCCCGCCAAGCTGAGCTCTGTCGTCCGGGGGCTCAGCAGGTCTCCCTCCCTTTATCCTCCAGCCTTCCCACTTTCCGAGCAGAGCTGTTAACTTATGACCTCCCAGACGCTAAGTCGCGCTTGCTGTCGGAACACAGTCTGTCCGGCCCCTCCGCTTTTGCCAGCCAGACTCGGGGGCTCTGCTTGGCCGGCGAGCCGCCCCTCCACCCCGGCTCCCTCCCGCCAGTGCGTGGAGCGCGCACCGCCTCACCGCCCTTCCTACCCTCTTCCGTGGGCCTCTAGTCTGCGCTTGACTCCGGAGACTCCCTTCTGCTAATCCTCTGGCGGTTTTCTGGGTTCTTTAGGCAGGTGTAGGTGGAATCTAAGTTATCGGCAGGACGCGCTGTGAGCCCCGCGTCCTCCTACGCCGCCATCTTCCGGAACCCCCTAGTCAGAGTATTTTTTCAATGTCTGAATTTACTGGGCCAAAAAGAAAAGAACCTACTTCTTTTTATTGTTACTCTTTTCTTTACTTCTTAATGTCCTGAAAATTCAGGAAACTTCATAGGCCATACTGAAAATGACCCTGCCCCTGGCCTTGGTCTATAACTGAAATTTCTGTATCCTTCTCAAGGCCAGGGTCTTCCGCTTGCACGTATTTGTAGATGCTCATTGTGTTTTGAGGTTCTGGAGGATCAATCAGGATCCACCAGTTTATCTCGTAAAGTTCGGTATAAAATATTTGACCTTCTGAGACATCTTTTGTGATCTCACTCACAGAGAGACAAAAGGTTAATAGGTATGGGTATACATGTCATTCACTATCTGTGTTTGGCACCCCAGAGGATAACAAATCTTCTAAGTCTAAAAGCTGAGCCCAGGCAGGGCTTGAACCACAGCAATGATGTTGTGGGATCTGTAGTTACTTCTGCATTGAAGACCTTTGCTTTCGGTGATGCCACTTCATTTGCAATTGTAATTATTTCCCTGAAAACCGTGGACCTAGGCTTTTATCTTATGAAATAATAAAACTAATTAGCCACAACAAATACTGTGTATGTTTAGTTTGCTCAGGACTACATACTGTATATCAGTTTGCCTCTTGGTAGGAGCCTCTTGTCTATGGCATGACATTGCTGCAATCCTCAGGGCCCCAGTGAAAGGGATTCTGCACTCAAGGTAAAAGCCTGCTTCAAGCCACTGAGTGATCACAAACAGAGCTGTGACCTGGTATAAAGGCCTGTTAAGTTTGCACCTTGAAGGCAATAACAGAATCCTAGGTCCTTCATTTGAGAATGAAGAACGGTGCTTGATGCATAAGACACCATGGTACAAAGGTCTAGAGAAAAAAATCAAGGCCATGCTTAAATCCAAGAAACAAAGAGAATGTGTCTACCAGCTAGGAAGGCTTGCCATGGAACTCATCTTCTTTGACCAGGCTTGTATTTGGGCTTCATGTGAAGGCATTGGGAAGAAATCACCCCACACAGGTATAAATGCACTAGTGCTTTTGCCTAGGGTGGTTCTTGGGGGTAAGAAGAGTGCAACAAGAATTAAGGTGACTAATAAAATGGAATCTGCCATGTAAATTAAAAGCAGAAAGTATACTTTAATTAAATGTGGCTACTGCTTTCACTCTATTTCCAAATATTAAAATTTTCTTTCATTTCTTGCATGAGTAATTTTGGTCCTGATTAATTGGAAACACTAGGTCCTTGATATTCCCATGTTATCCCTGGAGGGGACTATGCTTCAGTGACAAATGTTAACAGAATGTGCTGCATTATCTTTCTTTGGCATAGCAAAAAAGAGGGGAAATCATTTATTCCTGGCCTTGGCAAGCAGCCTTAGGGAATCACTGTGGTCCAGCTCTGACACAAACTGAATGATGGCGGCAGTGTTGTTTTACTTTACCAGCAGAAAGAACTGCTGCCCTTTCATGCCATTAGCCAACTCAGAAACATCAAACTTATATGGAGTCTATTCCAGCTGAAACAACAGACCCCTTTATCATTGCAGTAAGAGGGTTAGGAATTATTTTTCCTCTGGAAAATTAATATCCTGAATGTGCCAAGTGGATAATTCAGGATGTTCTTTTTTGATGCTGAAATGATTGAATTTTTATCCTGAGGAGAGGGAGCATGGAATTAGAGAACTTTATTGGTTTCTTGGGATGTTTAACAAATAAGTCTCTCTCAGCATGTACTAAATGCTTTGCACTTGTGCGATGCTATGGGTCAGGTAATGCCATCGTCCTACTTTTACTTCCAAAAAAATGCCTTCCTTGGAAATTAGTCTCATAAAAACCAGTTTCATGTGTCCCTTCTTAAGCTTTTAAGAGACTATTTTCAAAGTTAAGATAGTTCTGTTTGTTTCTTGATATTAAAGTGAATCCCATAATTATATTTATCTTATTTAAATATTTAGTCAAAGTCGGGGTGAGATGTATACAGGTTGCTGTGGTTACCAGATTAGTTATGTGTGATGGCCTTCTGGGTTGCATCTCAAAGTGACAGTTACTTGATTACTCCATTCAGTGCTGGGCAAATGGGTCCAAATGTTAGCTTTTAGCCTCTCTCATGTTATTGGGAATGTGGAAGCATCTCTACAGCATTGTAAATATTTTATTTAACTCATTGATTCTTAAAAAAAAAAAAACTATGGATTTATTTTTCTCCTTATTGGTAGTAAATGTTTAAAAGGTCTTTTCACTTCTGACTTTCTACAGAATGTAGATTAATACACACAGGGACAGGGTGTAACTGCTCTGGCATTTCCAGGTGAGGTGAATCCCATTGGACAGGAACAGCTGGAAGCAGTTGTGTAGTTGTCCTGACCTGATAAGAAAGTGGCCCTGGAGTAAACAGCGTCTACTAAGCAGGATTTCTGGAAAATTGATGGTCAGTCTCTGGGGCTTAAAAATAGGCTTGGTTAATCCTGACACCCTCATCTTCTCATGTCCCAAGATTAGATCTGTTGTCAGTGTGTGCAATATCTGCCCTCCCAGACAAGGCTCTTTGGTGTTTGTATTGAATATTTGTTATGTGGGGCCTCTTGGCCTTGAAGTTCCCTTCTTTTGCAGCTGTCTCCTGCTTTCTTATTGAGGGATCACTTCTCAGTCCTTCAGGGCAGTCTTGATGGGGCTATCAGTCAAGGTGCCTGCCTTGCCCTGATGGACCAGTGGGCACTGAGTATTATAAGCTCAGTCAATCAGATTCTCTCTGCAGAGCCTGTAGACTGTCTTAGTGCTTGTTCTTTTCCGATCATGGATTTTCAGCTTTCAGTATTGTGAGCTCCACCACGTCTTTCCAATATATATTTTTATTCTTTTTAAATTGGCCACAGTCAATTTCTACTCTTTACAACCTTGTAATCCTGACTGAATCATTTCTTTCATTCTGATTATTATTGGGATTTTTCTGTGCTGTAACCATAAGGTAATTTGGCTGATTTTAAAACAAACTCCCTAGAACTTAAACATCAAAGGATGTCTTCTTTAAAGGTTTATAACTTATGGAACATTGTATAATCTCTAATCGGCTCTTATAGCAGACACTATAGGTGGTCTATAAATACTTTATAACCTCATCTTCATTTGAAGTTTTGTATAGGTCTTTATATTCTCACATAGTAATTGCATTCAGGAAGGAACACTTTTCTCAATCCCATGGGATGAACTTCACTAGTCTAAGGCAATCATGCTGATTCCATTCTCTTTGCTAGTATCAAGCTTAAGAAGGGAATGGGATATACATATGGACAGTGAGGCATGAAGGACTTATGGTGGCTTACAGATATCTAGAAAAGATTTCTTGACTCTTAAAAAGAAACATATGGTAGAAATAGGTCTTTTTCAGATTCTGTGCATTGGATTGTGACAATGTGATGCCTGAAGCAGAGACTTGGGACCATGAAGGGAACAAGCTGAAGTCAAAGTCAGTAAGATGATAATAACAGAATATTAAGGTGGAAAGAACCTGAATTTTGATAGTGCTGTTGTGCATCTGAATTACCCAATTTAGGAACTTCTCTACATCATTCTGTTTGCTACATAAGATAGTATGAGATTGTTTAAGCCACTTTGGGTTTTCTGTTAT
The DNA here is from genome assembly GCF_018350215.1 of Panthera leo. Lineage (NCBI taxonomy): Eukaryota > Metazoa > Chordata > Mammalia > Carnivora > Felidae > Panthera > Panthera leo. The sequence continues at coordinate 24,226,055 of NC_056693.1, read as the reverse complement.
TTTTAGTCCAAAGCATTCTAACTAGCATACAACTTTTGTTCAAAATAGACTTTGCATCAAACTTATGAAGTACATCATTGCCTATTGGCCATTTTGGAGGCTTTTATCAATGAAGATAAATATGCATCTTCTGAGAGGATTTAATATTAGGTGATAGTCAAAATGTTCTCAAATCTGTTCAAACTGCATAATACTGTGCTTTATTTAACATAATCAACTATGGAATAACATATTGGTTTTTATGAGGCTGAAAAACTGGTCTGGAAGCTATGTCAAAAGAAGAGGTCCCAAAATGTCATGTACAAAGGCCACACCACTGGAACATGTACACAGGTCAATGTACATCTTTGAAATACATTGCTGAAAGACAAAGTTTATTGGCTCTTTTACATATTTGCTAAAAACTAAACACATTAATGGACTTTGTATACACACTATTATATGTATATCTATTATACACACTTTCCTATTCCTTAAATTCTGTCAAAATTAGGGCCGCCTGGGTGGTTCATTTGGTTGAGCATCCGACTTCAGTTCAGGTCATGATCTCACGGTTCATGGGTTGAGCCCGCATCAGGTTCCGTGCTGAAAATTTGCTCAGAGCCTGGAGCTTGCTTTGGATTCTGTGTCTCCGTCTCTCTCTGCCCCTCCCCCACTCCTGGTCTGTCTCTCTCTGTCTCTCAAAAATAAATACATGTAAAGAAATAAATTTAAAATTCTGTCAAAACTGACCTATGCCTGGGTCTTTGGGACAATAACTTACATTTAGGTCAACTGCCTATATTCAAGTTATTTGAGGAAGTCATATGGCACAGATATGTGGCATGGCCAGAATGTTGGGTTTTCATACACTAGCTTTAACACCTGGTGTCATACTAATTGAGATCATTAGGTTTTGGGATTGAACAGTAGGTGATACAGTAGGATACAAAACTATCAGTTTAGGTGACTTTGATCAACCCAAAAGCCTCATTTCTGTCATCGAGAGAGAGGAGAAAGGAGAGAGGGGAGAGGAGAGGAGAGGAGAGGAGAGGAGAGGAGAGGAGAGGAGAGGAGAGAGAGTTGTTGTTAGACACGCCTGAGTGGCTCAGTTAAGCATCCGACTTCAGCTCAGGTAATGATCTCATGGTTTGTGAGTTCAAGCCCTGCGTTGGGCTCTGTGCTGACAGCTCAGAGCCTGGAGCCTGCTGTGGATTCTGTGGGTCCCTGTCTCTCTGCCCCTCCCCCGCTCACACTCTGTTTCTCTCTCCTTCAAAAATAAATAAACATTATTTTTTTTAATAATAGTTGTTGGAAAAAATCAATGGGAAATTCATAAAAGCATTTAGAAAGGTGGCTTTCCTGTGGAAGCACTCAGAAAGCATCAGTTATTGTAGTTAACCCAGCTCCCTACAACGTAGGGCTGTCTGGGAAATATTTGTGCTTATAGAGAGAGCAAAGTGAACAGTTGTTAGTTTCACTTACTCTCATTGCCATTAACTTCCATGACCATTTGTACTTCTTTTAAGGAGGCCAAAGTCCATTGACTACTTCAACAATGGCTACTTCTTATAGTTTCAGAGAATTTAAATGCAGATTGCTATAATGTTCTCTTTGAGGAAATGGATACCTCAGAATCTGAGAACTACTGTATCAGGATCCCCTTTGAATTCCTGTTCCCCACTACTCCCTGAAACCTACTGAACCATAATTTCAGGGAGTGGGACTCAGGAATGCACATCTATCAAACTTCCCTGGTTATTATTATGTTTGGTAAAGTACGTGGACCACCAGATTTAGAATCTTTATATTTAGAAGATGCAGGCAAGCAACAATAGTTAACATTAATTGCACATTTACTAAATTCCAGGCCTTACCTTAAGGCACTTTACCTGTATTACCTTGAAGAAATCCCATAACCACTTCTGTGATATACTACAGTCATCCACATAAGATTTGTATAATTAACTGTACAAACTAGGATACAGAGACTAAGAAACGCCCATGAGAAAGAAACATGCCTCCAAACTAGGCAGTCCTACATTGGTCTCTGTGCTAATTAGGTCACAGAGACCCCTTAGTGTTTCCCTGAACATTAAAATGTCCCAGACCAACAGGACTTTTGGAGGTGAGAGGGGAATAGGATAGACAGGTAATTTATGGGTCTGAGGTCCTGCACCAGGAAGTGTTTGCCCTTTATTTATGTGGGTAGAGTCATGTGAAGTTAACAATACAGAATGACTGGATTCAAATCCAGGATCTGCCACTTACTAGCTGGATGACCATGAGTGGGTGACTTAACATATTTCATCCTAATTTCTCCGTACATAAAATGAAGATAGCAATAATACCTACTTCATAGGGTTGTTATGAGAATTAAATGAGTTAATACTTATAAAATGCTAAGAACAGTGTTTGGTATACAGTATGGAAGTATATCAAGTGAATAAAATAAGTTCCACAAACTTTAAGCCTCAATAACTCCAGCTATGGTTGGAGAATATTTAAGAATATTTGAGACTTCAAGTGGAGACAATCCTGCCTTGGTCAGTGAAATGCTAGTTGGACCTCCAAGGCATGTCTTCTACCACAGAGGACTAGAACCCCCATCCCTATGTTACAGGCAGACATGAACACATAGAAATAAGGTCAGGAGTACAAGTGCACTTTCTTTTTTTTTTTTTAATTTAATTTTATAATTTGAATATCGTTGACACACAATGTTATATAGTTTCAGGTATAAAACATAGTGATTCAACAAGCTTATATGTTATGCTATGCTATGCTATGCTCACAAAAAGTACAGCTACTGTCTGTCAGTGTGTTTTCTTGGTGGAGCTGGCCATAATCCACATCTTTATAAGATATATAAGAGGAGGGACAGTGACATATGAGGCTGGTAGCCAAATAACCTCAAAACCGAGGGGAAGGCTTAGAAAAGTGAATGTAGATATCTTATCAAAGCTGTAGAAAATTGCTTCAAGTTCTCTGCGTTCCTGACTTTGTAGCATTTGATAAGCTCCTTATGCAGTATGGAGGGTAAACATCATCAGTTGCTCACAGATGATGTATTGGGCCCTGCAGGGAGGGGTGAAATGAGGAGTTTTTTCTTGTGCTTAAAAATCACTGGAATCCTCCACAGGGCAAAGAAATTCAATGTATATGCTCAAATATACACCTTTGGTGTTAAATGGGAGTGGGCCCAGGGGAGAACTCCTGTCAGGCTTCCTGTAGGAGGCATAGTGCTATTTCTATGTGCATTCTCTAATTCTGTTTTGGATGAGCCAGAGGGGAGAGAGCTTGGCCTTTGTTGGATTTTGTCTTGGGATTGCTTTGTTAACTGTTTCAAAGTGACTAAGACCTTTCAGTTGTGTCTTACATTTACTTTCTGATTACTTAAAGTTCAAATATTCATTGAGACTCAAAGCTTATTTTCAGTTATAAAAATATTTTTTAATTATTCTTTGCTTCCTATTTATAAATTCACTAGGGATTAAGACTTTAAGTTTGTTCATGTATTCACACATTCACACATGTATTAATTTTTTCATTCAGATAGACACACATTTAACCCATTATTATTTGTTCTTTCAATGCAAAATATTACCCAGTCCTCGTCTTGTCCTGGGTGCTATGGAGAGACAGTGTGGAAAAGATCCTTGCCCTCAAGGGGATAGGATAATGAGAGAACCAACATGTGTGACTAATGAACATACAGAATTGGACATGATGAATGCTATTAGAGGGAAGATAATGGCCTATATAGCTGGCTCCTTATCCTTCAGATCTCACTTCTAAAGTTGCTTCTTCCAGAGAGAGCTTTCCTGGGCAGCCAATCTAAATTCACCACCCCCTTCCCAATCCTATTTCCCTAGCCAATTATCATCATCCTGTTTCATGCTTCAGAGCTCTTGTTGCTAAGTAAAATGTATTTTTTTTTGTTTATTTGTTTATTGCCCATCTTCCCCAGTTAGCATTTAAACTCCATGAGGGCAGAATCTCTATCCATGAATCCGAAACTTCATGGCCCATATAACAATGTTTGACAGAGTTCAATAAATGGTGACTGTATGAATAAAAATAGGCTCATGTTTCCTTTATGAGATTTCCAAAAGCAAAAGTAACAATGCCAGCCACTGGTCCAGAAGGAGAACCATTACTTCTAAGCAAAAAGCTCATGTAACTACTGATCTATTATACAGGTCATCAAAGAGGGTCCTACACTGTGGTAGCGGCCACAAACGATGCACAGTTTATGTTAAGCTGCGTTTTCTCACAATTGCTGCACAGTCCTCCTTGGTCCCATGTGCAGCTCCAAATGCAGTTATGTCAGTGGAAGCACACCACATTGACGCCTAGTCTCTAATCTGAAGACTCTTTCAATTTATTTTGGCATAGTTTTTAGTTTCTGTGGAACTGGCGATCTGTCATTCAAGAGTTTCTGGTCACATATTGGTCAGTATAAACATTGGACAATTACAATGCCTGCAGATGCTAACAGGTAGGGAAAGTCAGCTATTGGGTGGAAGTTTAGCAGCAGGGAGACCTGAGCTTGGCTGTATTCATTGCCACATTGTTGGTAGGAGCAGGCATGTGAGGTAGATACCAAAGAACAGAGGGATATTAGGGCAAAAAAACTTTCCTTTAACTGTTAGTGAAATATTGTTTGTCTCTTTTTTACCTTCAGAGCCAGGTCTATGACCTTAATTATACATACAGGGTAAATATGACACCGTGAGCTTGTACTATGGCCAGGCCAAGTTTTTGGGTGAAGTATCTATGTAGATGCATGTGCTGAGAAATGGGGCTTCAGAAATGCTGGTGAGATGGCAAGCCTGAAGGAAAGAGGAAACAGCTGCAGATGATCCACCAAAGGGTATTTTCTAAAGTCGCAAAGGAAAGTTCTGTGCTGCTGTATCTCCATTCCCAGGGGTTGGAGTTGGGTTACATGTCCATGCAGTGTCCCAATAGCATGTTCCTGTCCAAGAAAGTCATTTATCACATGAACTCTGTCTACAGCCACCAGTAACTTCTTCTAAAGAATTCCTGCATTCACCCACTTCATGTGGTGGTGGTGAGGGGGTGTCTATGTAAGATTTCAATTTCCTTTCATGTAAAATAATGGAAGCTACATCATCATATTATTGAGAAAATTAAATAACAAGGTATATGGAAAGTGCTTAGCACAAAGGCAGTAAGAGAAATAGTTCAACAAACATTTTCTGCTGTTAATAATACTTCATCTGAAAAAGAAAATCACTACAAGTGAAAAAGAGTTTAAAAACCAATGGATTAGGTACTACTCCAGCTTTAAGATTTTATGGCTTTAAAGTACAAGGTATATTGGCAAAATAATCTGACAGATATTCATGTTTGAATCCTGGAATCAATTTGTAAAACAAGAAGTTTTACCTAGATGGCACCTCAGATGTGTTACTACTTCTATACTGTGCCAACCTAGCACTCCACCTGTGTTTCAATGCAGGATAGCCACATTGTCCTGAATCTAAAGGTTCCTCCAGTGATGAATTCTGAAATTAGAATTCTATTGCATGTAGTTTATTTTGGAGGTAATCCCAGAAAGCACAACTGAAGAAGGGAAAGGTGGAAGGGGAAAAAAAAATACAGTGTATGTTTAAGAAGAGATTACTATTGTGGGAAGCTGGGGCTCAAGGCTGATGAGGGCTTTGGAAAATATTATAGAATGCATGGCTCAGAGTGATACTTCCTGAGGGGTAATGGAGTATTTATTTCATTCCTCTCTGAGGAATCGGGGGTATTTATCTTTCAGTTGTATCATTGGCTGATAGTTGTGCTAGGGGCACTAGCTCCTCAACATTGCCTGCCTGCCCTATGTAGGGGACCACAGATGACTTAGTAAGCTCTCAGGTGTACAGTCTCAGGTGCCTACAGTAGGAAGCCAGCAGCATGCACTGGGTCACTGAGGTGACACCAAGAAAATCTGTAGAGAACTCCACGTTTCTGTGGTTTATTATTGTAGACTCTGGGTATGACGTTCCCTCTTGTCCAGCAAGAGAATGGATGCAGGATTAAAATGTGAGACAGGCTAATGTCCAGGAGGAGACAAGAGCCTGAGTAGGGGTCCTCGCTCCATTTTTATTAGGATCAGAAGGCTTACAAGCATGATGGACATGCACAAAGAGGCAATGAATCCATGAACATTAACTCATGGGTGTGAGGGAAAGGGTGTTTTGAAGATATGTGGTGTTAGGGGTTTGGGTCAATACAAAACAAAATCCTTGTGCTGGGAGCAAGGTTGTTTACAGCAGGCATGAGGCGCCACCTCTGTTTACATAAACTGGCCTAGGGGACAAGAAAGAGCATGCTACCTCAGGTCATGATCTCGCAGTTCATGAGCTCAAGCCCCATGTCAGGCTCTGTGCTGACAACTTAGAGTCTGGAGCCTGCTTCAGATTCTGAGACTCCCTCTCTCTCTCTGTTCCTCCCCCACTCATACTCTGTCTCTCAAAAAATAAATAGACATTAAAAAAAAAGAAGAGAGATGGAGGGATTGAATTTCCCTTAGTCTGACTTCTTTAGAGATCAGCTTTCACCTCATGAATTGATAGCATCTTGAATCACTTACTGGTCAAGCACTGACCAAGTGGGGTTATTTTGTGGGCTATGTAAAGGAAGAAACTGAGAGACTAAGTGTTCCTATTGGCAGGTCAGCAGTCTAAGGGATGAAAGAGGGGCTGGAGCGGGGACTCACCCTCTTGTGAATGTGAACAGATTGTCCTGAAAGAATTGAAAGAAAATTCTAGTCTGCTAGGAAAGAGAAGAGGCCTAGATATGTAGGGAAGGGTCACAGAAAGAAGGCACAGGAACTATCTAAAAACACTCTTAGCTGGGTGTTGTTTGAGGGGGTGGCCCAAGATGGTGGCAGAGGAAGATCTTGAACTCAACTTCTCCCAGACACACCAAATCTACAGCTATAAATGGAAAAATTCCTTCTAAAAAAGAACTAAAAATGAAAGATAAAAGGACCATTTTGAGATGAGTAAGAAAGGCAGAGATGCAGTTTCACCAAAAACCCCAACCTCAGTGCAGTGACCCACAATATGGAGGAATTTGACAATTATGGAGCTTCTCCTGGAAGACTGAGGGGTTGGTACCCCATGTCAAGCGCCCCAACTCTTGGGACATGCACCAGAGAGATAAGTCCCCAAAATGCCTGGTTTAGAAAACCAATGGGGCTTATGGTCAAGAAACGCAAAGGGCTGTGAGACACTGAGATTCTACTTTTAAAGAACTTACATGTGATCTAACTCACCCAAGGACCCAACACAGAAGCAGCAGTTTGAAAAATGCCTAGACCATATGTGAAGGAGAGTCATTTGGTAATCTTAAAGAATCTTCTGGAAGGGCAGGAGGTAGTTGGGACTCTCTTGAGATAGAAGTGCTGGCGACATAATTTTTGCATTATCTTTCTACCCTGCTAGCAGAGGTGGACATGCAAGGACATGGCCTCCCATCGCCTTGCTAAAGCTGAGGGGAGTGAGTGGTTGTGGCAGTTACCTTACACCTGGCTAGAGCTGGCATATACAAGCAGTCACAGAATTCTCCCACTCCCTTGCTAAAGCTGGCAAGCATGGGTGGTTGTGGATCTTCCCTGCTCCCTGGCTTGGGCCAGCAAGTATAAGAAGTTATGATATTTTCCTGCTCCCTTGCTAAGACAGGTGAGCATGTGCAGATGGGACACTCTCCCACTGCATCACTGAATCCAGTGGGCACATGAAGTCAAGAATTTTCCTGATGTTTTGCTGAAGCCAACAAGTGTACCCTGTCCCTTGTGCTTGCCAGCTGCCTTGCTAAAGCTGACAGGTGCATGCAATCCATATATGGGACACCTCTTGATTTCTTGGTCCTGAGGGCCAGGGCTTCTGTTCCTGGGCTCCATGGGACTATAACAATTAGAAAGACAGTTCTTGCCAAGCTACCACCCCTCAGACACTGCATAGACAGCAGATTGAAACACACACCCAGTATTCCTGTGAAAAAGAACAATTTATTTGTCCTAGAGCTTCAGCCTGAGGTGCAGACTTCAGATTTGCCACACATCTAGGTGCCATGGAGCACTCTCAAGGAACGTAAGCAGGGAGACACTTTCTTTGCACACTACCTTGGCCTTGATAACCTGTATAATACCTCCCAGAAAGCAGCTCATACATTAATCTGGAGCCCCCATTTTTGAGACTGTCACCCAAAAGATACCCCTAGATCTTCGAATCTGGAGGCCAGCAGGATTTATATTTGTAGCCCCACAGGACTGTATGTATTAGTATAATTTAAAAGCTGCTACTTTGAGGGGCTGGCTTCCAAGCAGACTGCAACTAAGTTCTAAATGAGATCCCACCCCTTGGGACTAACAGGTCTTGGCACATCCTTGACAATGGGAGCCTATCAAGAATAAGTTGGGGCATTGGATGTCTCAGTGGCTTAAGCATTCAGCTTCCAATTTCGGCTCAGGTCATGATCTCACGGTTTGTGAGATTGAGAATCCCTGCTTGGGATTTTCTCTCCCCTCTCTCCGCCCCTTCTCTCTCTCTCTCTCTCTGTCTGTCTCTCTCTCTCAAAATAGATAAACAAACTTTAAAAACAGAGAATAGAGGCACCCAAGTGGCTCAGTTGGTTAAGCATCTGGTTCGTGATTTCAACTCAGGTCATGACCTCATGCTTCATGAATTTGAGCCCCACATCAGGCTCTGCACTGACAGCGTGGAGCCTGCTTGGGAGTCTCTGTCTCCCTCTCTCTCTGCCCCTCCCCCACTCTCTTTCTCTCAAAAATAAATAAACATTAAAAATAATAGAATAAATCGGGCTGCTTAGATAATTACAAAGCTTTGAGAGACAACAGGGAACTAGAGCAAGGTTGAATGATAAGGTTTATCACTACACCAGGCTACTCCCTAAAGATTGGAAAGCGTAGCTGTTTACCTAACACAGAAAAGCAAACACAGCTGTTTTGCCTAACACAGAGTAAAGTAAGATGAGGAAAGAGAGGAATTGTTTCAAATGAAAGAACAAGATTAAAAAAAAAAAAAACAGAAAAAGTCATTAGTGGGACAGATATAAACCCACATAATAAATAACTCAAAGTAAAGGTTGTAAAAACACTCACTAAACTTGGGAGAATAAAGGGTGAACACACTAAGAACTTCAATAAAGACAGAAAAAAATATCACAATGTACCAAACAGAAGTAACAGAACTGAAGAATACAGTAACTGAAGTAAAAAAATATACTACAGGGCTTCAACTAGATGAAACAGAGGAATAGATCAGTGATCTGGAAGATAGGGAAATGGAACATACCAAACAGAGGACAAAAGGAAGAAAGAAAGACTTCTAGGGAAGATAGCTTAGTAAGAGTACCTTAGGCTCACCTTATCTCACAGATACAACTAGCTAACACTCACATCAGGGTAAATAACCTAGAAAATGATCCAAAGACTGACAGAATAAACTCCACAACTAAATGTAGAGAAGGGGGCATATTGAAAAGGGTAGGAAGGGCAGAGACATGGTCAAGAACTAAAGGGACTCATGGGACTGTCTGTGGGAGAGAAGGACACTGCAGGCATTGGAGGAGAGAGAAACAAACTCCCACACTGGGAGGCTTCCATAGGGAAGATGAATCCCCATAACATTCGGCTTTAAAAACCAGAGAGGCCAAATTTTGTGAGTTCTTACAAGTGGTACTTAAAACTCTGAATTTAAAAGAAATCAGCTGGCTCAGCTCTGAAAAGCTGGTGGGTGAGTGGAAACTGAGTGTCCACCATTAAAGAGCACAAAAAATAATTCTAAAAAAATACAGTACAGAAGCAGCAATTTGAAAAGCACCTGATACATACTGGAGGGAGAGTTATTTACTAACCTCAAAACATGTCCCAAAGGGACAGAAATTCCTGGGGAACTCCTCCAGGAACAAAAGAACTAGCAGGTGCCATTTCCTTCCCTCCCCCTGCCTCCAGTGTAAACACACCACACCTGTGGCTTGCTACCTAACTTGCTAGCGCTGCTGCACCATTTCCCTCCCCGTGCTTCAGCGGATCTCCCTCCTGCAAACCCTCTTTCCAGAGCCCATACAGGGCAGTTCCACAGGCCTGACAGTGTGCAAGCAGCTCCTACAGTGACCAGCAATGCTCCAAGATGACTCCTGCCACGAAAAGAAGCAAAGATAACCATACATACCAGTCAGATGGAGACCCCAGTAGTGGGCTAATGCAGACACTTGGTGTGAATGTAGGCTTACCCAACAAATGAAATCTTCTCAGGGACAACATAGGGAAAGTACCCTGCAGTTTGGTACTACTGCATCTCTGGAAAATGACTGGTCTGATGTAATTGAAGCCCAAGGCATTCCCAGACTGGCCTACTAACACCACAGAAATCAAATACTGCTGACAACAGGCAAAGAGAGCCATTGCAGATGACCATACTTAAAAATAAAATTAAAAAAAAAACTCAATTGCAGGGTGCACACATCACCCATAAGAGACACCTCTGAAGTTCTAGGTTCTGGTGAACAGGGGACACTGCATAGCAAAGCACTACAAGATTTCTTCTTCATAAGGCCATTACTTTCAAGTCCAGGAGATATAGCTATCTTTTTTTCTTTCCTAACACATGGAAACAGACACAGAGAGTTAGATAAAATGAAAAGACAGAGGAATATGTCCCAAATAAAAGAACAGCACAAAATCATGTCAAAAGACTTAAAACAAAGATAAGTAATATGCCTGATAGTGAATTTAAGGTAATGATCATAAAAATATTCATCAGACTTGAGAAAAAAATGGGAGACATCAGTGAGACCCTTAACAATGAGATAAAAAAAGAGCCAATAAAAATGAATAATACAATAATTGAAATTAAAAATACACTAGATGGGATAAATAGCAGGCTAGAAGAAGCAGAAGAATGAAACAGCAACATAGGGGACAGAGTAATGGAATGTGATTAAGCTGAGCAGGTGAGACAAAAATCACGCAAAACAAAGACTTAGGTAACTCCGCAATGCCATCAGTATAATAACATTTACATTGTAAGGATTCACAGAAACTTTATTTGAAGAAATAATAGCTGAAAATTTTTTGAGGAAATAATAGCCAAAAACTTCCCAAATCTGCAGAAGGAAACAGAAATCCAGATCCAGGAGACACAGAGATCCCCCCAACAAAATTAAACCAAAGAACTGCACACCAAGACACATAGTAATTGAGATAACAAAAAGTAGTGATGAAGAATGCTATTCTTTCACCTCTTTGGTGAGATTTATTCCTAGGTATCTTATTGGTTTTGGTGCAACTGTAAATGGGATTGATTCCTTAATTTCTCTTTCTGCTGTTTCATTATTGGTGTATAGAAATCCAACAGATTTCTGTATGTTGATTTTGTATTCTATAACTTTACTGGATTCACTTATCAGTTCTAGCAGTTTTGTGGTGGAGTCTTTTGGGTTTTCTATATACAGTAGTATCATGTCATCTGCAAATAGTGAATGTTTGACTTCTTCCTTGTAAATTTGGATTTTTTTTTTATTTCTTTGTGTTGTCTGATTGCTGTGGCTAGAGTTTCTAGTACTGTTAAATACTATGTTCAATGACAGTGGTGAGGTTGGACATCCTTGTCTTGTTTCTGACGTTAGAGGAAACGCTCCCAGTTTTTCCCAACTGAGGATAATATTAGCTATGGATTAAAAAAAAATTTAACCAAAGCATTAGAGACTGTTAAAAACTGAGAACAAACTGAGGGTTGATGGGGGGTGGGAGGGAGGGCAGGGTGGGAGGGAGGGCAGGGTGGGTGATGGGTATTGAGGAGGGCACCTTTTGGGATGAGCACTGGGTGTTGTATGGAAACCAATTTGACAGTAAATTTCATATATTAAAAAAAAAATTTAATGTTTATTTTTGAGACAGAGGGAGACAGAATGTGAGTGGGGGAGGGGAAGAGAGAGAGGGAGACACAGAATCTGAAACAGCCTCCAGGCTCTGAGCTGTCAGCACAGAGCCCGATGCGGGGCTTGAACCCACGAACCGTGAGATCATGATCTGAGTTGAAGTCAAAGGCTTAGCCAACTGAGCCACCCAGGAGCCCCATATATGGATTTTTTTAATATGGCCTTTATTATGTTGTGTATGTTCCCTCTAACCACACTTTGTTCAGGGTTTTTGTCATGAATTGATATACTTTGTCAAATGATTTTTCAGTATCTATTGAAATAATCACAGGTTCTTATCCTTTCTTTCATCAATGTGGTGTATCGTGTTAATTGATTTGTGAGTATTGAACCATTCTGGCAACCCACTTGATTGTGGTAAATGATTCTTTTAATGGACTGCTGGGTTCACTTTGCTAGTGTTTTATTGAGAATTTTTGCATCCATGTTCATCAGGGATATTGGCCTGTAGTTCTTTTTTAGTAGAGTGTTTTTCTGGTTATGGTATAAGGATAATGCTGGCCATTTAAAATGAATTTGAAAGTTTTCCTTAATTTTCTATTTTTTGGAATGGTTTGAGAAGAAGAGGTATGAATTCTTCTTTACATGTTTGGTAAAGTGTTACCTGGGTGGCTCAGTTGGTTAAGTGTCTGACTTCAGCTCAGGTCATGATCTCACAGTCTGTTAGTTTGAGCCCCGCATCAGGCTCTGTGCTGACAGCTTGGAGCCTGGAGCCTGCCTTGGATTCTGTGTCTCCCTCTTGTTCTCTTCCCCACCCCTGTTCATGCTCTGTCTCTCTCTGTCTCAAAAATAAATGAACATTAAAAAAAATTAAGAAGAAAATAAAAATAAATGTTTGGTAGAATTTGCCTGTGAAGCTATCATCTTGTCCTGGACTTTTGTGTGTAAGGTGATTTTTTTATTAGTGATTGAATTTCTTGACTGGTATTGGTCTGTTCAAGTTTTCTATTTCTTCCTATTTTAGTTTTGATTGTTTATATGTTTCCAGGAATTTATCCATTTCTTCCAGGTTGTCCAATTTGTTGGCATACAGTTTTTCATAATATTCTCTTATAGTTCCTTGTATTACTGTAGTGTTGATTGTTGTTTCTCCTCTCTCTGGTGTTGGTTGTTTTTTCTCCCCTCTCATTCTCTTTGCTATTTGATAAGTCTAGCTAGAGGTTTCTCAATTTTATTGATTTTTTTAAAAGAACCAGCTCCTGGTTTCATTGATCTGTTCTACTGTTTTTGTTTATATGTTTGTTTTAGTTTCTGTATCATCTATGTCTGCTCTAATCTTTATTTTTCTTCCTTCTGCTGGCTTCAGGCTTAATTTTTCCCTAGCTTTTGTAGAAGTAAATTTAGCTTGTTTATTTGACATTTCTTTTTCTTCTTGAGGGAAGCATGTATTTCTCTATACTTCCCTCTTAGGAAGCTGCATCCAGAAGGTTTTGGACCATTGTGTTTTTATTGGAATAAGACTCAGCCATAAAAAGGAATGAAATCTTGCCATTTGCAACAACGTGGATTGAGCTAGAGAGTATTATCCTAGTGAAATAAATCAAAGAGACAAATACCATATGATTTCACTCATATGTGGAATTAAAAAAAAAAACAAAACAAATGAACAAAGAGGAAGAGAGAGAGAGAGAAACCAAGAAACAGATTCTTAACTATAGAGAACAAACTGATAGTTGCCAGAGTGGAGGTGGGTGGGGGGATGGGTTAAATAGGTGATGAGGATTAAGGAATGCATTTGTAATGATGAGCACTATGCATTGCATGAAAGTGTGGAAACATTAAATTTTACACCTGAAACTAATATTATATTGTATGTTAACTAACTGGAATTTAAATAAAAACTTTTTTAACAGTAGTGATAAAGAGAATTTTAAAAGCAGCAAGAGGAAAAGAATGCAGTTGCACACAAGGGAAACCCCAGGAGGCTATCAGTGGATTTTTCAGCAGAAAGTATGCAGGATAAAAGAAAGTGACATAATATATGCAAAGTACTGAAAAGAAAAAAAAAATCTGCAGCCAAGAATGCTATATCCAGCCAGGCTATTAGAATAGAAGGAGAGATAAAGAGGATCCTGGATAAACAAAATTTAAGGAATTCTTTACCACTAAACCAACTCTTAAGAAATGTTGAAGGGTACTATTTGAGTGGAAAGGAAAACCCATAAGTGAAAATGTGAAAAGTAAAACAAATAGAAAAGTAAACAAAATAGAAAGTGTATTCACATTTTATCAGTTTAAAGCAATAAAGCTGTGATAAATACTATAATTCTAAACTACATTAGAAAGCTCTAGGTGTAGGTGATGTGCCCTTCCATAATGGCTTCCAGACTAGGGTGGATTTTACATTCTGTAGTATACTATGATGTAGCTTTCTTCCATAAAAATTCTGTTCTAAAATGAAGGGTATTTTTGCCTCAGACAAGGATGGCATTTGGAATAAAACCTGTGTAGCCCCTTTTAACCTTGTGTTCATTTAGGAAAATGTATGCAAATTTTTATTTACTTTCATTGGTGTACACTGAAATTTTCTTGAACTGTTCTCATAATGAAGCACTTGTCTTCTGCCTTTTAAGCAAAACGAACAACAAAAGTAGTAAAAATAAGTATTTCTGTAAAAAAAAGTCAAGAATTCATAAAATAAGACCAGGTAAAAGATGACACACTATACGTAAAATGTGGGGAGTAGAGGGGTAAAGAATGGGTTCAAACTTAAACGACCATCAACTTAATATAGACTGCTTTATGAAGAAGATGTTATATATAAACCAAATGGTAACCACAAATCAAAAACCAATAATAAATATGCAAAAAAATAAAGAGAAATAATTCCAAGTATATCATTGAAGGAAGTCAACTAATTATAAGAAAAGAGAGCAAGAAAAGAAAGAAGTAGAGAACAACTACACACACAACCATAAAACAAGTAATAAAATGGCAATATACATACCTATCAATAACTACTTTGAATATAAATGGAGTAAATGCTCTAACAAAAGACATAAGAAATCATAATGGATAGAAAAAATGAGACACATTTATATGCCACTTGTCAGAGACTCATTTCATACCTAAAGGCACATGCAGATTGAAATTGAAGGGATGTAGAAGAATTTATCATGCAAATGGACGTAAAAAGAAAGCCAGAGTAGCAATACTTATATTGGACAAAATAGATTTTAAAACAAAGACAAGAGACATAGAAGGACACTATATGATCATGAAGGGGGGAATCCAACAAGAAGATATGGCAAATGTAAACATTTATTCATTCAACATGGGGGCATCAAGCATACAAACAGAAAATCAGCAAGGAAACAGTGGCTTTGAATGACACATTGGAACTGATGTACATAACAGATATATTCAAAATTCCATTCTAAAAGAGCAGAATACACATTCTTTTCAAGTTCTCAGGGAACATTCTCCAGAATAGATCCTATATTAGGCCACAAAACATGTCTAAATAAATATAAAAACATCAGAGTCATACCGTGTATGTTTCCTGACCACAGTGCTGTGAAACTAGAAGTTAACCACAAGAAAAAATCTGAAAAGAGCACAAAATCATAAAGGTTAAATAGCATATTATTAAACAATGACTGGGATCACCAAGAAATCAAAGAGGAAATTAAAAAAATACATAGAAACCAATGAAAATTAAAATATAGTGGTTCAAAATCATTGGGACAGAACAAAACCTGTTATAAGAGGGCAATTTATAGCAATATGGGTCTACCTCAAGAAGAAAGAAAGATCTCAAATAAACAACCTAACCTTACACCTAAAGGAGCTGGAAAGAGAAGAACAAACAAAACATAAACCCAGCAAAAAGAAGGAAATAAGAAAGATTAGAGCAGAAATAAATGCAATAGAATCATTAAAAAAAAAACAGATCAATGAAATCAGGAGATGCTTCTCTGAAAAGATCAACAAAATCGATAAACCTTTAGCCAGATTCAACACAAAGGGAGAGGACTCAAATAAAAATCAGAGGTGAAAGAGAAGAACTAGCAACCAACACCAGAGAAATACAAAAGCTTATAAGAGAATATTATAATAATTTACATGTCAGAATATTGAACATCTAAAAAGAAATGGATAATTTCTAGAAACATAATTTCCCAAAATTGAACTAGAAAGAAATATAAAATGTGAACAGACAGATGATCAGCAAGGAAATTGAATAGTAATCAAAAAACTCCCAGGAGATTCTGGAAGCATGGAAGATGACGGCATAGGAGGATGCTGGGCTCACCTCATCCTGCTGATCACTTATATTCCACCCACATCTGCCTAAATAACCCAGAAAACCGCCTGAAGACTAGCAGAACAGACTCTCCAGAGACAAGCGTAGACAAGAGGCCCATGGAAGAGGGTAGGAAGGGCAGAGAGGCAGTGCATGCTACACAGACTGGCAGGAGGGAGCCGGGATTGTGGAGGGGAAGCCCCCCTGGCAAGGCAGAACCCCCGAAGTCTGGCTTACAAAAGCACAGGGGCTGGACTCCTGAGTTCTCACAGCCAGCAGGACTTAACATGTGGAATGTTAAAAATCAATTCTCTGCTCTCAGAGAGCAGGGAGGGCAAGAGGACACCGGCAGGGACAGTTGTTGAGCCCTGGAAGACAGAGCTCAGCTCAGTGGGAAACAAAGACACTGGCAAGTGCCATTTCATTCTCCCATCCCCCAGCCGAAATTCCAAAGGGAACCAGTTCTCGTCACCAAACTTGCTTGCACCACACAAATGCCCAATGCTGTGCTTCTGTGGATCCATCCTTCTGAAAGGCCTGCCTCCCTCCCAGTGCTGAAGGGCCCCTCCCACAGGGGACAACCCATGGCAAAGCTAGCTAAGTCTTCCCTTCCCACCCCTGTGCATCTTGCAGACCCACTCTGGCTAATACGCCCTTGGCCAGATCCCATCAAAGCAGCACCACAAGCCTGGCAGTGTGCAAGTAGCCCAAACAGGGACCACACCACTCCACAGTGAGTCCTGCGCCTGGGAGAGAGGAAGATAAGGTACACACCAGTCTGACTGTGGCCCCGACCACCAACACAAGTTTCTCTGAACAGCACAGGGGAAGTGACCAACAGTTTGGAGCTACCACAAGTAATGCCCAAAATGACAAAACAGAAGAATTCTCCTCAAAAGAAACTCCAGGGAGTAGCGACAGCTAACGAATAGATTACAACTGATTTAAGCATTATAATGGAACAAGAATTTAGAATAATAGTCATAAAATTAATTGCTGGGCTTGAAAAAGGCATAGAGAACAGCAGAGAATCTATTGCTACAGAGATCTGGGACTAAGAAATAGTCATGTGGAGCTAAAAAAATGCTATAAGTGAGGTGCAAAATAAAATGGAGGTGGCCACAGCACAGAATTAAGAGGCAGAAGAGAGAATAGGTGAATTAGAAGATAAAATTATGGAAAAAGAGGAAGCGAGGAAGCTGAAACAAAGAGAAAGAAAAAAATCCAGGAGTATGAGGAGAGAATTAGAGAACTAAGTGATGCAATCAAACAGAACAATATCCGTATCATAGGAATTCCAGAAGAGGAAGAGAGAAAGGGGCTGAAGGTGTACTTGAACAAATCATAGCTGAGAACTTCCCTGATCTGGGGAAAGAAAAAGGCATTGAAATCCAAGAGGCACAGAGAACTCCCTTCAGATGTAACTTGAATTGATCTTCTGCACAACATATCATAGTGAAACTGGCAAAATACAAGGATAAAGAGAAAATTCTGAAAGCAGCTAGGGATAAAATGCTCTAACATATAAAGGGAGACCCATAAGACTAGTGACAGACCTATCTACTGAAACTTGGCAGGCCAGAAAGGAATGGCAGGAAATCTTCAAAGTGATGAACAGAAAAAAATATGCAACCTAGAATCCTTTATCCAGCAAGTCTGTCATTCAGAATAGAAGAAGAGATAAAGGTCTTCCCAAACAAACAAAAAGTGAAGGAATTCATCACCACTAAACCAGCCCTACAAGATATCCTAAGGGGGATTCTGTGAATGAAATGTTGCAAGGACCATAAAGTACCAGAGACACCACTACAAGCATGAAGCCTACAGACATCACAATGACTCTAAACCCATATCTTTCTGTAATAACACTGAATGTAAATGGACTAAATGCTCCAACAAAAAGACATAGGGTATCAGAATGGATAAAAAAACCAAGACCCCTCTATTTGCTGTCTCTCTACAAGAGACTCATTTTAGACCTGAGGACACCTTCAGATTGAAAGTGAGGGGATGGAGAACTCTCTATCATGCTACGGGAAGTCAAAAGAAAGCTGGAGTAGCCATACCTATATCAGACAAACTAGATTTTAATTAAAGGCTGTAACAAGAGATGAAGAAGGGCATTATATAATAATTACAGGGTCTATCCATCAGGAAGAGCTAACAATTATAAATGTCTAAGTGCCGAATACGGGAGCCCCCAACTATATAAAACAATAAATCACAAACACAAGCAACCTTATTAATAAGAATGTGGTAATTTCAGGGGACTTTAGTACCCCACTTAAAACAATGGATAGATCATCTAAACACAGGATCAATAAAGAAACAAGGGCAATGAATGATACATTGGATCAGATGGACTTGACAGTTATATTTAGAACTCTGCATCCGAAAGCAACAGAATACACTTTCTTCTTGAGTGCACATGGAACATTCCCCAAGATAGATCACATGCTGGGTCACAAAACAGCCCTTCATAAGTATAAAACAATTGAGATCATACCATACACACTTTCAGACCACAATGCTATGAAGCTTGAAATCAACCACAGGAAAAAGTCCAGCAACCTCCAAAAGCATGGCCGTTAAAGAACACCCTACTAAAGAATGAATGGGTCAACCAGGCAATTAGAAAAGAAATTTAAAAATATATGGAAACAAATGAAAATGAAAATACAACAATCCAAACGCTTTGGGATGCAGCAAAGGCAGTCCTGAGAGGAAAATACATTGCAATCCAGGCCTATCTTAAGAAACAAGAAAAATCCCAAATACAAAATCTAACAGCACACCTAAAGGAAATAGAAGCAGAACAGCAAAGACTCCCCAAACCCAGCAGAAGAAGAGAAATAATAAAGATAAGAGCAGAATTAAACAATATAGAATCTAAAAAATTGTAGAGCAGATCAATGAAACCAAGAGTTGGTTTTTTGAAAAAATAAAATTGATAA
This sequence comes from Panthera leo, assembly GCF_018350215.1. Lineage (NCBI taxonomy): Eukaryota > Metazoa > Chordata > Mammalia > Carnivora > Felidae > Panthera > Panthera leo. Next base: position 24,206,894 of record NC_056693.1, on the reverse strand, counting down.
ACCTGTAGTCAGGCTTCTCAAAAAGAAAAGGGAGATGACACAGATAGATAAAATCATGAATGAAAATGGAAGTATTACAACCAATCCCTCAGAAATATAAGCAATTATCAAGGAATACTATGAAAAATTATATGCCAACAAACTGGACAACCTGGAAGAAATGGACAAATTCCTAAGCACCCACACACTCCCAAAACTCAAACAGGAAGAAATAGAAAACTTGAACAGACCCATAACCAGTGAAGAAATTGAATCAGTTATCAAAAATCTCCCTAGATGACTTCTTGGGGAATTCTACCAGACATTTATAGCAGAGATAATACCTTTCCTTCTCAAACTGTTCCAAAAAATAAAAAGGGAAGGAAAACTTCCAGACTCATTCTATGAAGCCAGCATTACTTTGATTCCCAAACCAGACAGAGACCCCACTAAAAAGAACTATAGACCAATTTCCCTGATGACTATGGATGAATAAATTCTCAACAAAATAGTAGCAAATCGTATTCAACAGCATATAAAAAATAATTTTTCACCATGATCAAGTAGTATTCATTTTTGGGCTGCAGGGCTGGTTCAACATTCGCAAATCAATCAATGTGATACATCACATTAATAAAATAAAAGATAAGAACCATATGATCCTGTCAATCGATGCAGAAGAAGCATTTGACAAAATTCAGCATCTTTCTTAATAAAAACCCTCGAGAAAGTCGGGATAGAAGAACATACTTAAACACCATAAAAGGATTTATGAAAAGCCCACAGCTAACATAATCCCCAATGGGGAAAAACTGAGAGCTTTCCCCCTGAGATCAGGAAGACGACAGAGATGTCCAACCTCACCACTGTTGTTTAACATAGTGTTGGAAGTACTAGCATTGGCAATCAGACAATGAAAGAAAATCAAAGGCATCAAAATTGTCAAAGATGAAGTCAAGCTTTCACTTTTTGCAGATGACATGATATTATACATGGAAAATCTGATAGACTCCACCAAAAGTCTGCTAGAATTGATATATGAATTCAGCACAGTCGCAGAATACAAAATCAATGGACAGAAATCAGTTGCATTCTTATACACTAATAATGAAGCAACAGGAAGACAAACAAAGAAACCGATCCCATTTACAATTGCACCAAGAAGCATAAAATACCTAGGAAGAAACCTAACCAAAGGTGTAAAAGATCTGTATGCTGAAAACTATAGAAAGCTTATGAAGGAAATTGAAGAAGATATAAAGAAATGGAAAAACATTCCATGCTCATGGATTGGAAGAATAAATATTGTTAACATGTCAATACTACCCAAAGCTGTCTACACATTCAATGCAATCCCAATCAAAATTGCACCAGCATTCTTCTCAAAGCTAGAACAAGAAATCCTAAAAGTTGGATGGAACAACAAAAGACCTGAATAGCCAAAGTAATATTGAAGAAGAAAACCAAAGTGGAAAGCATCACAATCCCAGACGTTAGCCTCTCCAACCGAGCTGTAATCATCAAGAAAGTATGGTATTGGCAGAAAACAGACACATGGACCATTGGAATAGAACAGAGATTCCAGAATTAGACCCACAAAAGTATGGTCAACTAATGTTTGACAAAGCAGGAAAGACGGTGTCTTTAACAATTGGTGCTGGGAGAGCTGGACAACACATGCAGAAGAATGAAACTAGACCACTTTCATACACCATTTACAAAAATGAACTCAAAATGGATAAAGGACCTAAATGTGAGACAGGAAACCATCAAAACCCCAGAGGAAAAGGCAGGGAAACACCTCTCTGACCTCAGGCACAGCAATTTCTTACTTGACACATCTCCAAAGGCAAGGGAATTAAAAGTAAAAATGAACTATTGGGACTTCATGAAGATAAAAAGCTTCTGCACTGCAAAAGAAAGAATCAGCGAAATTAAAAGGCAACCGACAGAATGGGAAAAGATATTTGAAATGACATATTGGACAAAGGGCTAGTATCCAAAATCTATAACGAACTTACCAAATTCCACACCCCAAAAACAAATAATCCAGTGAAGAAATGGGCAGAAGACATGAATAGACATTTCTCTAAAGAAGATATCCAGATGACCAACAGGCACATGAAAAGAAGCTCAACGTCTTTCCTCATCAGGGAAATACAAATCAAAACCACACCTCACGTGAGTCAGAGTGGCTAAAATGAACAATAAAGAGACTATAGATACTGGCGAGGATATGGAGAAAAGGGAACCCTCTTGCACTGTTGGTGGGAATGTAAACTGGTGCAGCCATTCTGGAAAACAGTGTGGAGGTTCCTCAAAAAATTAAAAATAGACCTACCCTATCACCCAGCAATTGCACTGCTAAGAATTTACCCAAGGGATACAGGAGTGCTGATGCATAGGGGCACTTGTACCCCAATGTTTATAGCAGCACTTTCAACAATAGCAAAATTATGGAAAGAGCCTAAATGTCGATCAGCTGATGAATGGATAAAGAAATTGTGGTTTATATACACAATGGAATACTAGTTGGCAATGAGAAAGAATGAAATATGGCCCTTTGTAGCAACGTGGATGGAACTGGAGAGTGTGATGCTAAGTGAAATAAGCCATACAGAGAAAGACAGATACCATATGTTTGCACTCTTATGTGGATCCTGAGAAGCTTAACAGAAGACCAAGGGGGAGGGGAAGGAAAAAAAAAAGTTAGAGAGGGAAGGAACAAAACCATAAGAGACACTTAAAAACTGCGAAAAAACTGAGGGTTAATGGGGGATGGGAGGGAGGGGAGGGTGGGTGACGGGTATTGAGGAGGGCACCTGTTGGGATGAGCACTGGGTGTTGTATGGAAACCAATTTGACAATAAAGTTCATATTTAAAAAAAGGAAAAAAAAAAACAAAAAGCAAAAAACTCCCAAGAAACAAAAGTCCAGGAACAGATAGCTTCAGGAGTAAATTCTATGAAATATTTAAAGAAGAGTTAATATTTATTCTTCTCATACTATCCCAAAAAATACTAAGCAGAGGAATTTCCAAATTCATGCTATTATCCTAATAACAAGACACTACAAACAGGAGCATATAGGGGCACCTGGTTGGTTCAGTACATTAAACTTCCAACTTCAGCTCAGGTCATGATTTCAGTTTTTGTGTTCGAGCACCACATCTGGCTCTCTGCTGTCAGCACAGAGCCTGCTTCAAATACTCTGTCTCCCTTTCTCTTTCTGCCCCTCCCTGGGCTCTCACTTTCTTACTCTCTCTCAAAAATAAATGAACACTTAAAAAAAAGAGAATATAGGCCAATATCTCTGATGAACATAAATGCAAAAATTCTCAAGAAAATACTAACAAACTGAAACAAACAATCCATTAAAAAAGTCCTTCACCATGATCAAGTGGGATTTATTCTCAGGGTACAAGCATAGTTCAATATTAACAAATCAATTCACAACATCACATCAACAAGAGAAAAGATAACACATGATAATCTCAATAGTTGCAGAAAAAGCATTTAACAAAGTACAATATCCACTCATAAGAAAAAACCCTCAACAAAGTAGGTGTAGAGGGAACATACTTCAACCTAATAAAGGCCATATATGAAAAACCCACAACTAAATTTATACTCAACTAAACGCTTTACCTTTAAGATCAGGAATAAGACACAGATGTCCACTCTCATCACTTTTATTCACCACAGTAGAAGTCCTAGCCACCAAATTCAGACAAGAAAACAAAAGATATACAAATTGGTAAGGGGGAAGTAAAACTTCCACTATGTGCAGATGACAATATATAAAACCCTAAAAACCTACTAAAAATCTACTAGAACTGATAAATTAATTTAGTAAGTCATAAGATATGAAATCAATGTACTGAAATCCATTGCATTTGTAGACACTAATAATGAAGCAACATAAATAGAAATTAAAGTAATCCCATTTGTAATTCCACCAAAACAATAAAATATCTAGGAATAAACTTAACCAAACAGATGAAAGACTTGTACTCTGAAAACTATAAAACATTGATGAAAGAAATTGAAGACACAAAGACATAGAAGGACATTCCATGCTCATGGATTGGAAGAACAAATATTGTTAAAATGTCTATAGTACTCAAAGCAATCTACAAGTTTAATGCAACATATATCAAAATACCAATAGGATTTCCACAGAGCTAAAACAAATAATCCTAAATTTTGTATGGAACCACAAAGTTCCCAAATAGTCAAAACAATCTTGAAAATGAAAAACAATGCAGGAAGTATCACAATTCCAGATTTCAAGTTAAAATATAAGGTTGTAGTAATCAAAACAGTATAGTACTGACACAAAGTAGACACATAGATCAATATAACAGAATAGAAAATCTAGAAATAAACCCAATTATATAGTCAATTAATCTTTGATTGAGTAGGAAAGACTATGCAATGGGAAAATGTTAGTCTCTTCAACCAATGATGCCGTGAAAGCTGGATAGTTACATGTAAAAAAAAAAAAAGAATGTGGACCCCTTTTTTACACCATACACAAAAACTCAAACTGGATTAAAGATTACTTCAATCTTCTTAAATTTATTTAGGTTTGTTTTGATTAATGATGTAAATATAAGACCTGAAGCCATAAAAATCCTAGAAGAAAGAACATGCAGTAAGTTTTCTGACATTGGTTGTAGAAACATTAGATATATATCCAATAAGGGGTTAAATTCAGGACATATGAAGAACAGATACAACTCAACACCCAAAAAATAAATAATCTAATTAAGAAATGGGGAGAAGACATGTACAGACATTTCTTCAAAGAAGACATCCAGATGGCCAACAGACACATGAAAAGATGCTCAACATCACTGAGGGAAATGCAAATCAAAGGTACAATGAGATATCACCTCACACCTCAGAATTGCTAAAATCAAAAATTTAAGAAACAAATGTTGGCAAGGACGTGGAGAAGAAATAACCTTCTTTCACTGTTTGTGGGAATGAAAAGTGGTGCAGCCACTCTGGAAAACAGTATGGAGTTTCCTCAAAAAATTAAAAATAGAACTACCGTATGACCTGGTAATTGCATTACTGTATATGTACCCCTATACATTAGTGTTTTGAATCAAAAACACTAATTCAAAAGCATATATGCACCCCTGAATATATTGCAACATTATTTACAATAGCCAAATTATGGAAACAGGCTAAGTGTCCATTGTTAGATGAATGGATAAAGTAAATGTGGTATATACATACAATGGAATACTGTTCGGTCATAAAAGAGAATGAAATTGTGTCATTTGCAACAACATGGATGGAGCTAGAGAGAATAATGCTATGTGAAATTAGTCAAAGACAAATACCATATGATTTCACTCATACATGGAACTTAAGAAATGAAGGGAAAAAAAGAGAGACAAACTAAGAAATAGACTCTTAACTATAGAGAACAAAGTGATGTTACCAGAGAGGAGGTGGGGGTGGGGGCAATGGATTAAATAGGTGATGGGGATTAAAGAGTATACCTTTATGGTAAGCATGGAGCAATGTATAGAATTGTTGAATCATTATATACACTTGAAAGTAAGATAAGGTATATTGAATTTCTACTTATCAAAGAATAATGTAACACAACAATTCCATAAAATTATATTATGAATAATAACCACTGTATTAAAATAGTCAACAACTGAAAAAATGGAGATTGCTTAAGGGACCTATAGGACGTCAAGCAAAATAACATTCACATTACAGGAGTCTCAGAAGGAGAAGAGAGAAAGGGGCGCCTGGGTGGCTCAGTTAAGCAACCGACTTCAGCTCAGGTCATGCATGATCTTGCAGTTTGTGAGTTCGAACCCTGCGTGGGTCTCTGTGCTGACAGCTCAGAGCCTGGAGCCTGCTTCAGATTCTATGTCTCCTCCTCTCTTTGCCCCTCCCATGTTCATGCTCTGTCTCTGTCTCTCAATAATAAATAAACGTTAAAAAAAGAAGAAAGAAAAGGTAAGAAAATTTACCTGAAGATACAATGGCTGAAAAGTTTCCTACACCAAGACACATTATAGGCTTATCTCATTTTATTTGTGCTTCACTTTATTGTGCTTCATACATATTGATTTTTTTAAAACAAATTGAAGACCTGTGACAGCCCTGCATGAAAAAAGTCTATCAACATCATTTTTTTCAACAGAATTTGGTCGCTTTGTGTAACCTTGTTGTATTTTGGCAAATGTCACAATAGTTCAATTTTTTAATTATTACATTTGTTTTGGTAATCTGATCAGTGATTATAACTCACTGAAAGCTCAGATTATGGTTATTATTTTTAGCAATGAAATATTTTTAAATTAAGGTATGTAATTTTTTAGACATAATATTGCTACACACATATTAGATTACAAATAGTGTTACCATAACTTTCATATACACTGGGAAGCCAATAAATTTATTTGACTGTCTTTATTGCTATATTTGTTTTATTCCAGTTGTCTGGAACTGAATCAGCAATATATCCAATGTATATAATAAATTGTTAAATGTTAAAGATAAAAAAGAGAATCTTAAAAACAGCAAGAGCAAAACAACTTGCTATGTACAAAGGAAACTCCATAAGAATATCACCAGATTTTCAGCAGAAATTTTGCAGGTTACAAGAGAGTGGCATGGTATATTCAAAGTGCTGAAAGGAAAACAATTTCCAACCAAGAATACTTGACTTGGCAAGGTTACAGGAGAGATAAGTGTTTTCCAGAGAAGCAGAAGCTAAAGGAATTTATCACCACTGAACCTACATTACAAGAAATATTAAAGTGATGTCTTTAAGCTGAAGAGAAATGGCACTAATAAATAATAAGACAATATACAATAAGAATAAATCTCACTGTTAAACGTAAATGTATGGTAAAGGTGGTGACTTTTTTTCCTTATAAAGGTAGTGTAAAATTGAAAGCAAAAGTAATAAAACTAACTAAAACAACAATAAATAGTTAAGGGAACAAAAAATAAAAAAGAATGTAAAATGTGACATCAAAAAGTGTGTGTTAGGGGGAATATAGAATTTTGCAATGAGTTCAATTTAACTTGCTTATAAACTTAATATAGGCTGTTATATATAGGATATTACATGTGAACCTTGGAGTAACCATAAAGTAAAAACCTAAAATAGATACATAATAGAAATTGAGAAAGGATGCTAAACATAACACTCAAATAAGTCATCAAAGCACGATGGAAGAGAGTTAGAAAGGAAGAAAGGGAGAGGAACTATAAAAACAACCAGAAAACAATTAACAACATGGCAATAAGTATACCTATCAATAATTACCTTAAATGTAAATGGATTAAATTCTCCAAGCAAAAGACAGAGTGGTTGAATAGATTTTTTTTTAAAAAAAGGACTTATCTACATGTTGCCTAAAAGGAACTCACTTCAAATGGAAAGAGATATTCTGTGTAAGTGAAAATGAAAAGAAAGCTGGTGTAGCCATATTCACACAGAACAGATTTTAAAACAAAGACAGTAATAAAAGACAAAGAAGGACAGTACACAATGATAAATGGGTCAACCCAACAAGAAGATATAATATTTGTAAATACATATGCACCCAACATAAAGCACCAAAATATATAAAGCAAAAATTAACAGACTTAAAGGGAGAAATTGATAACAATACAATAACAGTAGGGGACTTTAACACTCTACTTATATCAATGGATAGTTCATCCAAACAGAAAATCAACAAAGATACACTGGCCTTAACATATTAGATAATATGGACTTAATAAATATGTATAGAATATTCCACCCCAAAGGAGCAGAGTATACACTCTTCTCAAGTGCACATGGAATATTCTCTAGAATCAATCCTTGTTAGGCCATAAAACAAGCTCCAGTAAATTTAAGAACATTGAAATAATATCAGGTATCTTTTCTGACTACAATGGTATGGAACTTGGAGTCAGTAACAAGAAGAAACCTGTAAAAATCACAAATATGTGGAGATTAGACAACATGCTACTGAACAACCAATGGGTTATCAAAAATCAAAGAATAAATAAGAAAATATAGAGACAAATAAAAATACAAATATGATATAGCAAAATCTATGGGATAAAGCAAGAGTGATTCTAAGAAGGAAGTTCATAGCAATACAGACCAATCTCAAGATACAAGAAAATTCTCAAAATGAACAATCTACATGAAACCTAACAGAACTAGACAAGAATAAACAAAAGCCCAAAGTTAGTAGAAGGAAGATTACAGCAAAGATTACAGCAGAAATAGATGGAATAGAGACTAAAAGGACCATGGAACAATGAAGTTAAGAGCTGATTCTCTGAGAAGATAAACAAAATTGACTTTGGTTAGACTCACCAGGAAAAATAAAAAAGAGAGAGAAGGCTCAAGTAAATAAAACCAGAAATGAAAAAAAGAAAACAAACTTGCAACTGATACTACAGAAATACAAAGGATCATTAGAGACTACTAGCCCTTTATCCAATATGTCATTTGCAAATATCTTTTCCCATTCTGTCTGTTGCCTTTTAGTTTTTTTTTTTTTTTTTTTATTGTTTCCTTTGCAGTGCAGAAGCTTTTTATCTTGATAGGGTCCCAATAGTTCATTTTTGCTTTATTCTTTATTTTTTATTTTTTTAAAATTTACATCCAAATTAGCATATAGTGCAACAATGATTTCAGGAGTAGATTCCTTAGTGTCCCTTACTCATTTAGCCCATCCCCTCCTCCCACAACCCCTCCAGTAACCCTCAGTTTGTTCTCCATATTTATGAGTCTCTTCTGTTTTGTTCCCCTCCCTGTTTTTATATTATTTTTTGTTTCCCTTCCCTTATGTTCATCTGTTTTGTCTCTTAAAGTCCTCATATGAGTGAAGTCATATGATTTTTGTCTTTCTCTGACTGACTAATTTCACTTAGCACAATACCCTCCAGTTCCATCCACGTAGTTGCAAATGGCAAGATTTCATTCTTTTTGATTGCCAAGTAATACTCCATTGCATATATACACCACATCTTCTTTATCCATTTATCCATCGGTGGACATTTGGGCTCTTTCTATACTTTGGCTATTGTTGATAGTGCTGCTATAAACATGGGGGTGCATGTGTCCCTTCGAAACAACACACCTGTATCCCATGGATAAATGCCTAGTAGTGCAATTGCTGGACTGTAGGGTAGTTCTATTTTTAGTTTTTTGAGGAACCTGCATACTGTTTTCCAGAGTGGCTGCACCAGCTTGTATTGCCACCAACAATGTGAAAGAGATCCTCTTTCTCCGCATCCTCGCCAACATCTGTTGTTGCCTGAGTTGTTAATGTTAGCCATTCTGACAGGTGTAAGGTGGTATCTCATTGTAGTTTTGATTTGTATTTCCCTGATGATGAGTGATGTTGAGCATTTTTTCACATGTCGGTTGGCCGTCTGGATGTCTTCTTTGGAGAAGTGTGTATTCATGTCTTGCCCATTTCTTCACTGGATTATTTGTTTGTTTTTTGAGTGATGAATTTGATACGTTCTTTATAGATTTTGGATACTAACCCTTTATCTGCTATATCACTTGCAAATATCTTTTCCTATTCCATCGGTTGCCTTTTACTTTTGCTGATTGTTTCCTTCGCTGTGCAGAAGCTTTTTATTTTGATGAAGTCCCAGTAGTTCACCTTTTGCTTTTGTTTCCCTTGCCTCCGGAGATGTGTTGAGTAAGAAGTTGCTGCAGCCAAGATCAAAAAGGTTTTTGCCAGCTTTCTCCTCGAGGTGTTTGATGGCTTCCTGTCTTAAATTGAGGTCTTTCATCCATTTTGAGTTTATTTTTGTGTATGGTGTAAGAAAGTGGTCCAGGTTCATTCTTCTGCATGTTGCTGTCCAGTTTTCCCAGCACCGCTTGCTGAAGAGACTGTCTTTATTCCATTGGATATTCTTTCCCGCTTTGTCAAAGTTTTGTTGGACATATGTTTGTGGGTCCATTTCTGGGTTCTCTATTCTGTTCCATTGATCTGAGTGTCTGTTCTTGTGCCAGTACCAGACTGTCTGGATGATTACAGCTTTTTAGTATAGCTTGAAGTCTGGGATTGTGATGTCTTCTGCTTTGGTTTTCTTTTTCAAGCTTGCTTTGGCTATGCGGGGTCTTCTCTGGTTCCATACAAATTTTAGGATTATTTGTTCTAGCTCTGTGAAGAATGCTGGTGTTACTTTGATAGGAATTGCATTGAATATGTACATTGTTTTGGCAAAAACACTGATTTGAAAAGATATATGCACCTCTGTGTTCATTGCAGCATTGTTCACGATAGCCAAGACATAGAAACAATGTAAGTATCCATTAATAGATGGATAGAAAAGATGTGGTATGTATATATAATGGAATACTACTCAGCCATAAAAATGAATGAAATCTTGTTGCTTGTGACAACATGGATTTACCCTGAGGAAATTATGCTAAAAAAATGAGTCATACAAAGAAAGGAAAATAGCATATATTTCACTTATATATGGAATCTAAAAAGCAACACAAATGAACAAACAAAACAAAACAAAATCATAGAAAGAACAGAATCGTGGTTGCCAGAGGAGAAGGGAGTTGGGGCATGGGTGAAATGGGAAAAGAGTATCAAGTGATGAATCACTAAATTCTATTCCTGAAATTATTACTACACCAAATGTTAATTCACTTGGATTTAAAAATTTTTAAATATTAAATAAAAAAATAAACAAAACAAAACACTCAAACCCAGACCTGTAGAATAATTGGAAGATATTCTGTATTATTAATGAATTATACTAGTATATAACTTATTTAAAACAAATAAAAATATGTATATTTAAAAAAAGAGTATCAAAAGTTATAAACTTCAAGTAATAAAATAATATGTCATGAGGATGTTAAAAAAAAAAGACTTGTAGCTGACATCAGTTTTTCTAAGGCAGAAGCTCATATTCACAGATAGCTGAGGGTGATTTTTCTCTGGCATGGAAGCAAAGCTTGGAATACCTGGCTGGCTGTTGTGCTTCTAAAGCAAGCTTGGAGTGAGGGATATTTGTGAACACCTGTGGCTCTTTTCAGGCTTCTTGATTATCTGCAGTTTTCAAACCTGACTTCCTGACAAGAGGAATAATGCACAAGAAATGTAGTTGGGAAGAAACCTCCCTATTCTGGATAAGTTGTTTTCTCCCTTCCATATGTTCATACTGGACTAAAGAGGAATGTTTCCAACAAATACATAAATCACTGAAACATGATTATGTGAACTTTAAGACTCCTAACTTGAAGGATGCAACTCTTCTGGAAAGAAAGAAATGACAGCATTTTATGAAAGCACAATGAGATGACAGTGCTGACTTTTCCCTCCAATGCCCCAAATGGTTATAAAATATGGCTTGATAAAAGTCCCCCCTCGGTTTGTAGCAGGCTGGAAAAGAAATGTAGCAGAGGTAGGGGAGAAAAAATCAACACAGTTGATGACTATATTGACACCCAGAACTAGTGATCAGCACCAATGGTCCAAGAGATCTGATTGCCAGAGTTGAAAGTGGAACACATTTCTGCCTACAATGGACCAGGTTTCCAAGATGTAATGAGACAGGCTCTCTTAGGGGTCTGGATAAGCTCTGAACTAGTCTCTCCATCTTGCAGTCATGGCAGAACATTTCACAATCAGAAGTGTTTATGGTTGTCCAAATTTTTATATGCAACCATTTGGCATGTTAGCAGAATCTTTGCAACTACTGAAACAAGAAGCTGCCTTTCTTCTCCTGGTAAGACAAGAGCCCCAGAACATTGGGTTCTTTTGTCAGAGGCATCTCAACTATGGAGACCCAGTGTGAATCATCCAAGAACATGATATGTTCACATTTTTCCTGGACTTCTATTGGTTCCCTTCAACTGAGACCAAGACAGAAATGAGGTGAAGTGAGTGCCCATGTCAGCATGGACATCTCTGTATCTGAGCCTACTAGTCAGGCTGAGAAGGATTTGAAAACGCCTGGTAAAGCAAGTTCATGGAGTGCTCTGTGCTTAGCATAGTATGGCTAATTTGTCCTCTTAACATGCAAGGCCTTAGGTGATTTTGCCCTACCCTGCATACCATGAATTTTTAAACTATGCTGTGTTAGGATTCCTGATGACCAGCGACTTGGGCCCATTACCAACTAGCTTAATCAGAAAAGGCATTTATTTATTTATTTATTTACATAACTGAAAAGATCTAGGAATGGGGCACAGGACAGCTTATGATATTCCCCCATACCTAAATACATGGACTGAGAGCAGAAGAGGGAGTGCCTGCCCCTACCAAAAGTTACTAGGAGGAGAATGCAGACAGAAAAAAAAAAATGTTCCAGGCTCCTCCCGGGGGGATTGAGCCCATCTCTGTTTGACTCCCGGGTCTGCTTTCTTAGGCACTGTACCAACTACCTCCCAAGGCATGGCTCCTGCTTGCTTTTCTTAGTGTCTGTCCTAGAAGGTGACTTTGCTCATAGCATTTGTCAACTTTACAGTTGGCCATGCATGTAACATTTTGTTTAATCCTTAAAACCACCATGTGAAGGGTGCCTTGGTGGCTCAGTTAGGCATCTGACTTCGGCTCAGGTCATGATCTCATGGATTCGTGAATTCTAGCCCCACATCAGGCTCTGTGCTGACAACTCAGAGCCTGGAGTCTGTTTCAGATTCTGTGTCTCCCTCTCTCTCTCTGCCCCTCCCCCACTTTCTCTCCCTCTCTCTCTTAAAAATAAACAAACAGAGATTGAAGAAGATGGCAGAGTAGGAGGACGCTGGGCTCACCATGCGTCCTGCTGATCACTTAGATTCCACCTACACCTGCCTAAATAACCCAGAAAACCGCCAGAGGATTAGCAGAACGGAGTCTCTGGAGCCAAGCGCAGACGAGAGGCCCAAGGAAGAGGGTAGGAATGGCGGCGAGGCGGTGCGCGCTCCACGGACTGGCGAGAGGGAGCCGGGGCGGAGGGGCGGCTCTCCGGCCAAGCAGAGCCCCCGAGTCTGGCTGGCAAAAGCAGAGGGGCCAGACGGAGTGTGTTCCGACAGCAAGAGCGACTTAGCGTCTGGGAGGTCATAAGTTAACAGCTCTGTTCAGAAAGCGGGAAGGCTGGAGGACAAAGGGAGGGAGAGCTGCTGAGCCCCCGGACGACAGAGCTCAGTTTGGTGGGGAACAAAGGCGCTCGCCAGTGCCATCTCCCCCGCCCATCCCCCAGCCAAAATCCCAAAGGGAACCAGTTCCTGCCAGGGAACTTGCTCGCTCTGCGCAAACACCCAACTCTGTGCTTCTGTGGAGCCAAACCTCCGGCAGCGGATCTGACTCCCTCCCGCTGCCACAGGGCCCCTCCTGAAGTGGATCACCTAAGGAGAAGCGAGCTAAGCCTGCCCCTCCTGCCCCCATGCACTTGCCTACCCACCCCAGCTAATACACCAGATCCCCAGCACCACAAGCCTGGCAGTGTGCAAGTAGCCCAGATGGGCCACACCACCACACAGTGAATCCCACCCCTAGGAGAGGGGAAGAGAAGGCACACACCAGTCTGACTGTGGCCCCAGTGGTGGGCTGGAGTCAGACATCAGGACTGACTGCGGCCCCACCCACCAACTCCAGTTATACACCACAGCACGGGGGAAGTGCCCTGCAGGTCCTCACCACTCCAGGGACTATCCAAAATGACCAAACAGAAGAATTCCCCTCATAAGAATCTCCAGGAAATAACAACAGCTAATGAACTGATCAAAAAGGATTTAAATAATATAACAGAAAGTGAATTTAGAATAATAGTCATAAAATTAATCACTGGGCTTGAAAACAGTATACAGGACAGCAGAGAATCTCTTGCTACAGAGATCAAGGGACTAAGGAACAGTCACGAGGAGCTGAAAAGCGCTTTAAACGAAATGCAAAACAAAATGGAAATGACGAGAGCTCGGATTGAAGAGGCAGAGGAGAGAATAGGTGAACTAGAAGATAAAATTATGGAAAAAGAGGAAGCTGAGAGAAAGAGAGATAAAAAAATCCAGGAGTATGAGGAGAAAATTAGAGAACTAAGTGATACACTAAAAAGAAATAATATACGCATAATTGGTATCCCAGAGGAGGAAGAGAGAGGGAAAGGTGCTGAAGGGGTACTTGAAGAAATTATAGCTGAGAACTTCCCTGAACTGGGGAAGGAAAAAGGCATTGAAATCCAAGAGGCACAGAGAACTCCCTTCAGACGTAACTTGAATCGATCTTCTGCACGACATATCATAGTGAAACTGGCAAAATACAAGGATAAAGAGAAAATTCTGAAAGCAGCAAGGGATAAACGTGCCCTCACATATAAAGGGAGACCTATAAGACTCGTGACTGATCTCTCTTTTGAAACCTGGCAGGCCAGAAAGGATTGGCACGATATTTTCAGTGTGCTAAACAGGAAAAATATGCAGCCGAGAATCCTTTATCCAGCAAGTCTGTCATTTAGAATAGAAGGAGAGATAAAGGTCTTCCCAAACAAACAAAAACTGAAGGAATTTGTCACCACTAAACCAGCCCTACAAGAGATCCTAAGGGGGATCCTGTGAGACAAAGTACCAGAGACATCACTACAAGCATAAAACATACAGACATCACAATGACTCTAAACCCATATCTTTCTATAATAACACTGAATGTAAATGGATTAAATGCGCCAACCAAAAGACATAGGGTATCAGAATGGATAAAAAAACAAGACCCATCTATTTGCTGTCTACAAGAGACTCATTTTAGACCTGAGGACACCTTTAGATTGAGAGTGAGGGGATGGAGAACTATTTATCATGCTCCTGGAAGCCAAAAGAAAGCTGGAGTAGCCATACTTATATCAGACAAACTAGACTTTCAATTAAAAGCTGTAACAAGAGATGAAGAAGGGCATTATATAATAATTACAGGGTCTATCCATCAGGAAGAGCTAACAATTATAAATGTCTATGCGCCGAATACCGGAGCCCCCAAATATATAAAACAATTACTCATAAACATAAGCAACCTTATTGATAAGAATGTGGTAATTGCAGGGGACTTTAACACCCCACTTACAGAAATGGATAGATCATCTAGACACACGGTCAATAAAGAAACAAGGGCTTTGAATGATACATTGGATCAGATGGACTTGACAGATATATTTAGAACTCTGCATCCCAAAGCAACAGAGTATACTTTCTTCTCGAGCGCACATGGAACATTCTCCAAGATAGATCATATACTGGGTCACAAAACAGCCCTTCATAAGTTTACAAGAATTGAAATTATACCATGCATACTTTCAGACCACAATGCTATGAAGCTTGAAATCAACCACAGGAAAAAGTCTGGAAAACCTCCAAAAGCATGGAGGTTAAAGAACACCCTACTAACGAATGAGAGGGTCAACCAGGCAATTAGAGAAGAAATTAAAAAATATATGGAAACAAACGAAAATGAAAATACAACAATCCAAATGCTTTGGGACGCAGCGAAGGCAGTCCTGAGAGGAAAATACATTGCAATCCAGGCCTATCTCAAGAAACAAGAAAAATCCCAAATACAAAATCTAACAGCACACCTAAAGGAAATAGAAGCAGAACAGCAAAAACAGCCTAAACCCAGCAGAAGAAGAGAAATAATAAAGATCAGAGCAGAAATAAACAATATAGAATCTAAAAAAACTGTAGAGCAGATCAACAAAACCAAGAGTTGGTTTTTTGAAAAAATAAACAAAATTGACAAACCTCTAGCCAGGCTTCTCAAAAAGAAAAGGGAGATGACCCAAATAGATAAAATCATGAATGAAAATGGAATTATTACAACCAATCCCTCAGAGATACAAACAATTATCAGGGAATACTATGAAAAATTATATGCCAACAAACTGGACAACCTGGAAGAAATGGACAAATTCCTAAACACCCACACTCTTCCAAAACTCAATCAGGAGGAAATAGAAAGCTTGAACAGACCCATAACCAGTGAAGAAATTGAATCAGTTATCAAAAATCTCCTAACAAATAAGAGTCCAGGACCAGATGGTTTCCCAGGAGAGTTCTACCAGACGTTTAAAGCAGAGATAATACCTATCCTTCTCAAGCCATTCCAAGAAATAGAAAGGGAAGGAAAACTTCCAGACTCATTCTATGAAGCCAGTATTACTTTGATTCCTAAACCAGACAGAGACCCAGTAAAAAAAGAGAACTACAGGCCAATATCGCTGATGAATATAGATGCAAAAATTCTCAGTAAGATACTAGCAAATCAAATTCAATGGCATATAAAAAGAATTATTCACCATGATCAAGTGGGATTCATTCCTGGGATGCAGGGCTGGTTCAACATTTGCAAATCAATCAATGTGATACATCATATTAACAAAAAAATAGAGAAGAACCATATGATTCTGTCAATCGATGCAGAAAAGGCCTTTGACAAAATCCAGCACCCTTTCTTAATAAAAACCCTTGAGAAAGTCGGGATAGAAGGAACATACTTAAAGATCATAAAAGCCATTTATGAAAAGCCCACAGCTAACATCATCCTCAACGGGGAAAAACTGAGAGCTTTTTCCCTGAGATCAGGAACACGACAGGGATGCCCACTCTCACCGCTGTTGTTTAACATAGTGTTGGAAGTGCTAGCATCAGTAATCAGACAACAAAAGGAAATCAAAGGCATCCAAATTGGCAAAGATGAAGTCAAGCTTTCGCTTTTTGCAGATGACATGATATTATACATGGAAAATCCGATAGACTCCACCAAAAGTCTGCTAGAACTGATACATGAATTCAGCAAAGTCGCAGGATACAAAATCAATGTGCAGAAATCAGTTGCATTCTTATACACTAACAATGAAGCAACAGAAAGACAAATAAAGAAACTGATCCCATTCACAATTGCACCAAGAAGCATAAAATACCTAGGAATAAATCTAACCAAAGATGTAAAAGATCTGTATGCTGAAAACTATAGAAAGCTTATGAAGGAAATTGAAGAAGATATAAAGAAATGGAAAGACATTCCCTGCTCATGGATTGGAAGAATAAATATTGTCAAAATGTCAATACTACCCAAAGCTATCTACACATTCAATGCAATCCCAATCAAAAGTGCACCAGCATTCTTCTCGAAACTAGAACAAGCAATCCTAAAATTCATATGGAACCACGAAAGGCCCCGAATAGCCAAAGTAATTTTGAAGAAGAAGACCAAAGCAGGAGGCATCACAATCCCAGACTTTAGCCTCTACTACAAAGCTGTCATCATCAAGACAGCAAGGTATTGGCACAAAAGCAGACACATAGACCAACGGAATAGAATAGAAACCCCAGAACTAGACCCACAAACGTATGGCCAACTCATCTTTGACAAAGCAGGAAAGAACATCCAATGGAAAAAAGACAGTCTCTTTAACAAATGGTGCTGGGAGAACCCGACAGCAACATGCAGAAGGTTGAAACTAGACCACTTTCTCACACCATTCACAAAAATAAACTCAAAATGGATAAAGGACCTGAATATGAGACAGGAAACCATCAAAACCTTAGAGGAGAAAGCAGGAAAAGACCTCTCTGACCTCAGCCATAGCAATCTCTTACTCGACACATCCCCAAAGGCAAGGGAATTAAAAGCAAAAGTGAATTACTGGGACCTTATGAAGATAAAAAGCTTCTGCACAGCAAAGGAAACAACCAACAAAACTAAAAGGCAACCAACGGAATGGGAAAAGATATTTGCAAATGACATATCAGACAAAGGGTTAGTATCCAAAATCTATAAAGAGCTCACCAAACTCCACACCCGAAAAACAAATAACCCAGTGAAGAAATGGGCAGAAAACATGAATAGACACTTCTCAAAAGAGGACATCCGGATGGCCAACAGGCACATGAAAAGATGTTCAACGTCGCTCCTTATCAGGGAAATACAAATCAAAACCACACTCAGATATCACCTCACGCCAGTCAGAGTGGCCAAAATGAATAAATCAGGAGACTATAGATGCTGGAGAGGATGTGGAGAAACGGGAACCCTCTTGCCCTGTTGGTGGGAATGCAAATTGGTGCAGCCACTCTGGAAAACAGTGTGGAGGTTCCTCAGAAAATTAAAAATAGACCTACTCTATGACCCAGCAATAGCACTGCTAGGAATTTATCCAAGGGATACAGGAGTACTGATGCATAGGGGCACTTGTACCCCAATGTTTATAGCAGCACTCTCAACAATAGCTAAATTATGGAAAGAGCCTAAATGTCCATCAACTGATAAATGGATAAAGAAATTGTGGTTTATATACACAATGGAATACTACGTGGCAATGAGAAAGAATGAAATATGGCCTTTTGTAGCAACGTGGATGGAACTGGAGAATGTGATGCTAAGTGAAATAAGCCATACAGAGAAAGACAGATACCATATGGTTTCACTCTTATGTGGATCCTAAGAAACTTAACAGAAACCCATGGGGGAAGGGAAGGAAAAAAAAAAAAAAAGAGGTTAGAGTGGGAGAGAGCCAAAACATAAGAGACTGTTAAAAACTGAGAACAAACTGAGGGTTGATGGGGGGTGGGAGGGAGGGGAGGGTGGGTGATGGGTATTGAGGAGGGCACCTTTTGGGATGAGCACTGGGTGTTGTATGGAAACCAATTTGACAATAAATTTCATATATTAAAAAAAATATAAAAAAATAATAAACAAACATTGGGGCACCTGGGTAGCTCAGTCGGTTGAGCCTCCAACTTCAGCTTAGGTCATGATCTCACAGTCCGTGAGTTCAAGCCCCGCGTCAGGCTCTGTGCTGACAGTTCAGAGCCTGGAACCTGCTTCGGATTCTGCGTCTCCCTCTCTCTCTGCCCGTCCCCTGCTCATGCTCTGTCTCTGTCTCAAAAATAAATAAAAACATTGAAAAAATTTTAAAAATAAAATAAAATAAAAAAATAAACATTTGAGGTGAAAAAAACACCTTGTGAGATATTGGTATTATTTCCATTTTGTAGAAAAGAAAAACTAAGAGGTTCAAGGACTTTCCTTTTTAAATTTTAACTTGGTTCTAATGTGAGGGATGGAGGAAGCTGAAATATGACTAACTCAGAATGGGCTATTCAAACCTATAAAAATAAGTTAGGAAAATTTGTTTGGAAAATTTTCCCTTAAATTCTTCCAGCCTTTCCATCCCACTATTTAATTTATTTTTAATTTTTATCTATCTATGCATTTATTTAATTCAAGTACAATTAACATACAGCGTTATGTTAGTTTCAGGTGTATAATATAATGATACAATAATTCTATATATCTCTCAGTGCTCTTCAAGACAAATGTACTCTTAATCCCCTTAACTACTTCACCCATCCTCCTACCCATCTTCCTTCTAGCAACCACCAGTTTGTTCTCTGTGTTTTAATGTATTCTTTTGTCTCTTTGTTTTTTTGTTGTTTTGTTTCTTAAATTCTATGTATGAGTGAAATAATATGGCATTTGTGATCCTATTTTTCCCTTGACCTCCCCTAATAGTGGGGCTTGGAGGCATGATGACTCTCTATGCCCTGCTTCATTCCCTAGGTTCTTTCTTCAAGAAATCTGCCTGAGAAGGAGAGCAGCCTGGCCAGGTGAGTCCTGAGTGCTCAGAAACACTGCACTAGTAGGGGCTTATGTTATAGGAAGGGGATGGCATCAGTCAGCCTCCCACACAGAAGGACAGAGCACAAATGTTTATTTCCAGAGGCAGTACTCTTAGGAGGAGGCTCCAGAGCTGAGCTGTGAATGAAGCACAAATCTCTAGAAAAGGCCTTGGATGCTTTACTGTCTAAAAATTGGGAAAAGACCTCAGAGAGCTCCTGAACCAGGAGGATCTCACTAATAAGTAGGTGTTGGACCCTTTCTCTGTGTCTTGGACTGTGTGCACATTGAGTGGGATACAGACTAGGAGAAGACTCCTTCCCCTCACTTCCAAAGTATTTGCAGTCAGCCAAGAAACATTCTGGAGACATAGGAGGTTCTGTATAAATATGACTGAGGGGAGGGATAGACATGCACAGGAGGACCACATATGGGGCTGGACAAAGAAGTCAAGCACAAAAAGTTTAGGTGACAAAATTTAATTGAGAGAATGTGAGAGCAAGAAAATGAGAGAGAAAATCATTTTGAATAGTACTGACAATTGTGCCTATACCTCCAGTGAGCATTTGTCCAGGTGAGGAAAGAACAAGAGCCATAAACCTACTATTTCCCAGCTCAGGTTGGTCTCATGTGCCTCTAGATATGAGTATTTCACATCACTGATTGGGACTCCAGTAGTTAACAACACGAATTTTCCATAAAACGTTTCCTAAAACATAAGCCAACTGAGGAAGCAGATCTGTCCCAGTGGTGGGGGTGGGGGGGGAATGTTGGCTGGATGGGCTCACTGTAAGAGTACCTTGGTCTCCTGAATAGCATCTTTCTAAAGGAGTTTCAATAATAATCTTGAAAATCCTTGTGTTTTTTTTTTTTCTTTTCGTGTTAACTTTAGAAACTGACCATATGGAGAAGCCAAAAGAGGGATCTCCATTCAGTGTCACATACTCTGGAAGGTGAACCCTTTGTGAAGTCCATCCCACCTCTGAGGATATTATCAACACTTACAGCTGTCAGATGCATTTGTCTTTGTGTCCTTCAATCCCCCTCCCAATCTGGAATGAACTACTCTGAAGACAAATACCGCATCATTAGTGCTCGTAAAATAATAAATGATTGCTGGATTTAATTTAATTTAGTGTCAAACTCTAAATGCATAGAGATTCCAAAAAGAGACCATCCAGTGGACTAGTTACAGAAACCTTCCTGGAAGGAGGGGCATTAGCTGAACCTTGAAGAGTGGGTAGAACTGAGGTTGGTGAGGAACATCAGGGAGAATATTGGGCTCCTGCCCTTGCCTACTTTCTCTATTCCATGACTTGAGACTCAACAAGTCTCAGATGGCTGCCCTTTGACTCTCCCCACACATTGCTGGGGCTTCCTTAGCCTCTCTCCTGACTCTCAGATGTTTTAGCAGTGCTTACCACAATGATGGAATTAACCAGTTTGGGTAACTTACCTGGAGCAGTGCCTGGAGCCTGCTTACCTTCAGGCACTTACCTCCAGGCACAGGTAAAGAAATATGTAGGTTTCTCCCATACCCACCTACCTGACACAGCAGATGGAAGTGGGAGGGTTGGTGGGTAGGAGGTAAGCACTATGGTGTATGCCCTTTTGTGTGTGTGTGTGATGAATTACATCTCACAGTTGTCATAATGAAGAAAAGTGCCAGGATTGGATGAGGTTTTAACCAAGTGATGAAAAACATACTTGAATACTTGGATAAGTTGGACATTTGCATATTAAGTCAGCTTTCTGTACATAGTTGTTCATATGACACTTGTTTATAGATATATTTAAGCCCAACTTTGGGAGGTGATTAATAATAGCCTGACCTGCAACTGTGGTGGAGGCACCTCATGAACCACAGGCTCAGACCATCTTCCTACCCACACTTGCCAGCCAGTTACTATTTCTTGGCATCCCATCCTAATCAGACTTCTTGCACTTACCCTTTACTCTATGTTTCCTTCTCATCTGTCCTTCTGAATCAAGGAACCATTCAGACACAGAGGGTCAAATTTCATATGCTCTGGCTTAGCAGCCAGAGTGGCACAGTGAGACAAAACACATCTGGCACAGAGTACCTACTGCATATGAGTGCACAATTATTTCTGGTTGTCACAATTTACTCATTCTGCCAAAGTTCATTATGACTTCATAACCCTGGGTTCAACTGGGAAATCTTTGTTGGCAATTAAAGGCAGTGCAATGCAAGGGAAAGAGAGTGGAATGAGAATTAGGAGACCAGCAGTCTAGCCTGGTAACACCTACTGACTGTGTGACCTCAAGCAAGTTGTCAAATCTCTTGTGATGAAAATAAGGGAAATACAGATGCTAAACTAGTTGTCTTCAAGGTATCCCCCAGGGATAATATTTACATTCTCTATGATGGCAAGGATAAAAATCAGACTGTGTCTTTACACGTGAAGAAGTGTGGCCCCTCATGGTATTTCTGCATGCATGCAAAGGGCCAGTTTTTGGCTAGGTTACCCCTTCAACCATCTGGCCCATTACATAACCATTTGTCACTCTGGAGCGTTGTCGCAGTCTCACTGTGTAATTGAATCAAGGCATCATTCTTTAAAACAGATTAGAAATCGTTGCCTGGGAATTTAGTCAAAGGAGAAAATTGTATTGGTTCAATGAGATGTGATTCAAGAGCATATGACTGGTGACACTTTTAGCTTGACTCACATATGGCTTTACAAGCTCAGCTGGTTAGAAAAAGATCAAGTAAAATGTAGGCTTATTGGTTTAACCAACTGCAATAAGCTAAAGCAGACTTTCTTAAAAAAAAAAAAGTTAAGAATGTTGCCCTTGCCTAGCTCCTAAATCCAGAGGCACAGAAGGGAAATGGTGGCTGTGCATTGCCCAGTAGGCTGGGTATGTATATCCTCTTTACTAGCTTCTAGCTGCCATACTTGATTTTTTAGGAATGGCAGTATTTTGTGATCTGGTGAAAGTTAATTGAAAAGGAGGGGCTAAGACGTGGAGGTGCCCTGCTGTCTGGAATGTAGCACATCATAGTGGACCTAAGAGCTTCAATGACCTTTGTGTTAAGGGTGTGCCTGGGAAGAGAAACTGATGACATTAATTTTTTTTTAATTTTTAATGTTTATTCTTGAGAGGTAGAGACACAGCATGAGCAGGGGAGGTGCAGAGAGGCAAATACAGAATCTGAAGCAGGCTCCAGGCTCTGAGCTGTCAGCACAGAGCCCAACGTGGGGCTGGAACACATGAACCACGAGATCATGACCTGAGCTGAAGTCAGAGGCTTAATGACTGAGCCACCGAGGTGCCCCAAGACCATTAAATTTTGTAACAGGCTCTGCATAACACTGCCTAACTCTCCCACCCTTCCTGTGGTAAGTCTCCTGTGATCCTCCAAGTGTGAAAGACCAATGTTGGTGGGCAGCTTCCAACCAGTTTAGCTTAAGCAGGTGGTTAGGATAGTACAGCCATCATCCTTCATGTCTCTCTCTCACCCACAACATTCAATCCATCAGCCAGTGCCATGGGCTTAATTCATATTCTGATTGTCTTCACTTCCCTTTCTGTTTTGAAAAACAGCTTTACTGAGATATCATTCACCTACCACACAATTCACTCATTTAGATTACATAATTCAATGGTTTTTGATATTATTAATTTTTTAAAATTGTAGTAAAATACATACAGCAAAAAGTTTTAACCATTTTTAAGTGTATAATTCAGTAAAATTAATTGCATTTACAATGTTTTACCACCATTACCACGATCTTTTTTCAAAACTTTTTCATCACCCCAAACAGAAAGTCTGTACTCATTAAGAAATAGCTCTATATTCCCCTTTTCCCCAGGCTCTGGTATCATCTAATCTACTTTCCGTCTCTTTGAATTTGCCTATTCTAAGTACTTCATTTAAGTGGAATCATACTATATTTGCTCTCCTACATCTAACTTAATTCACTTAGCATAATGCTTTCAAGGTTCATCCATGTTGTAGTATGTGTCAGAACTTCATTCCTTTCTTTTGTTTTAATCACTACTTCTACCATTTAGTTCCAAGCCATCTTGATCTCTCCTGTGGATTGGAGAAATATCCTCTGTGGCAGATTTGGGCAGTGCCCCACCCATACACTCTGACTTCTTTTTGCAGAGCCCACTCTACTTTCATACACATCAGGCCAGAAGTGCTAGGGAATTAACTCTGGTACAATAATGCTCCAGTTCCCTCAAATTTTGGGTGGCATAATCTGAACTGCATGTTCTACACACCCTCCCCATATTCCTAATGAGATTAATTTCCAGTTGCCCACAGTGGTGGCCTGCTTGAGAATGGTTGCTTCCCATTCTTTATCTCACTTCCTTTTCTCCTACCAGTTTTAGGGTATCACATCCCTTACACTAGCTTAGAGCCTAAATCTGGGGAATCCTAACGAAGATAGATAGCTTCCTATCCAATTCTCTGCTTTCCCTCTCATCTTCCTAAAATCCACAATGTACCAAGCAACTGAAGTACTATTTTAAAATACAATTCAGAGCACATCTGGGTCTTGTTTAAAATTGTTCCAAGTACTGAGAACAAAATCCAAATGCCTTACCAAGGTGGACTAGACATACATGCTGGCCCTCCATACTTGTCACATTCCTGTGACATCAGCTCACCTTCTGTTCCATGAGTGCAAGTTCCCTCTCACCTCAGGGTCTTTGTAACTCATGCTCTAGCCCTTTATTTTATCTTGGCTGGGGCCAGAAGAAATAGATATTAAAAATACTTAACAACCAGTACAGCACGGGTACTGACCAGTGAAGGAGAACAGTAGTTGTGGACAACATGAATATCTATGCTGCAAATGAGCCTGAGTGGAAAGTTATTTTATTCAGGCCTCAGACTAAATGTCCCCTCATAAGAGAGTCCTTCCTTGACCATCCAATCTAAATTGTCTTCTCCCTCATAAACCTCTCCTTATCATATCATCCTGATTTTATATCTCCATAGCACTTGTTGCTATCTGCAGTTATATTGATTTTAAAAATTTATTTTTTTTCATATTTGATGTCTGCCCAACTAGAATGGTCCATGAGGACGAAGGCCTTGCTGTTTTGTTCCCTTCCTGCTCCACAGTGCCAGACCCATGCTTGTCCCACAGTAGATGTGCAGTAAGTATTTACCTAATGAGTAACTGAATGAATGGCTGTCATGGTCCCTGAAATCAAGACTCTCATGGCCTCAATAAGTGGTAGGCCCCTTATAGGATCTAGATCCCCTTACAGAGTGATGTAGAACATACTGTGACTACTTGAAGAAGACCCAGTGACCTGCAAGCTTCCCAGAGATTGTGGTGAGGGTAAGTGTATTGGCCATGGTGTAGGTGGTGCTTAGACGTAGATGAGCATTAGAATTTGTGTGACCAGGATCCTGGGGATCTCTGAAAGTAGTGCCAGATGCTACAGGGAGAGAAGCCACATTGCAAAGGAATAGGGAGGAAAGAGTATGAAGGGAACAACTATGACCTAGAGAGGAAGGCATGATGTAGTGCAGGAGTGGTAGAGGTGTCTGAGGGAGGAGGCTTATTTGTGTGCTGTGGAAAAGGATAATGAAGGAGGAACAGAGACTGAAGGTGCAAGAGAGTGAAGACGGGGGTGAGTGAGGCTGGTGCGTCAAAGGATGGGACCAGGGCCTTGGGGTGAGTTTGCCCTGGGCCAGAAAAAGGGACACTTTTTCCTAAGAGGAGGAAAGAAAGGAAAATTTGTGTAGAGAAAGAGGAAACTCATGTGGGAGAGAGAGGAGAGAAAGTGATCTCAGGGTCCTTGGAGTTAAACTGGACAGAGATGAGGGTTCCTGGGGTCCTTTAGAAAGAGGCTATTTATTAGTAAGTCCACTAGGAGAGCTGGGAGTTCATGAGATTTTCAGCTCTCCCCTGGGAGTGGGGAGGCTGGGCCTTTCTCCTCTTTCAACTGGAACACCAATTTCAGTTATTATCACTACTGGAAATTAAAGTGCTCAGCAGGGCCTCTTTGTAGAGTGTCTACAAGGGAGCAGAGGCAGGCAGAGTTGCATTTCAAACAGTCTGCAAGCAAGGCTGACACAGCCCCTCTGTTGCCTGATAGAGTGGGGGTAGAGAGCAGCTGCACTTTCTCCAGTACCTCAGAAAGGCCTGCTGGGCCCAGATATCAAGATTCCACTTGCAATGTGAATATCATGCACAAAGTGTTTTGGGTAGAATCTTGGTGGGCAAATGGACACACAGGCTGCCTGCCACAGAATCTCATGGATCCCTGCCTCTTATCACCAGAGTTACTGGAAGATAGCCACTGACCTTACTTTTCCCCAGCCTCTAGGATCGTGAATCTCTGTTGACCATCCTGTGGGTTTTTGGTCAATGCCATTGTTCAGAGACAACTTCTACAGCTTTTTTTCCAACCTGAGCAAGTTGCAGTGGCCAACTTGGGCCCTCTGGGCTATTTTCTCTCCAGCCTGGAGAGGACTCAGTACAGCTGCTGGACAGATGAGGGTGATTCAAGGTGCTGGTCTTCAGACCTTAAGAAACAGGTAGGATTCTCCTTCACATAAGGGTGAGGGGCAGGTTCCAGGCTCACAGAGCCCAAGGTGCAAGGTACCTCAGGGGATCAGTGGTTTGTTTGGTACCCTGAGATAAGCTGCACCATTAGCTACATGTGGCTACTGAGCACTTGAAATATGGTTAGTCTGATTGAGATGTACTATAAACCTAAAACACACACCTGATTTCAAATACTTAGTACAAAAAAAATGCCCAATATATCATCAATACTTTTTTCTATTGATTATATGTTGAAATTATGATATTTTGGATGATTTGAGTTAAAATATACTATTACAATTAATTTCATCTATTTCTTTTTATTGTTTTAATTTAGCTACTAGAAGATTAAAAATTACATATGTGGCTCACATTGTATTTCTATCAGATAGTGCTGTTTTAGGGAGAATGACATCCATGAAACCATTGGTTGGACTGCTTGGATGCAGTTGAAAAAGCAAGACCTGCTCTCAGCCTGTTGTTGCCTGCAAATTCTGAGTTCTGTGTTTAGTAACAAATAGATTGGGGTGGGTTGTGATTGCTAATACCTCTGTGGGGGTTGGGAGGGTGATGGAGACTTGGGAAGAGGTCCTGAAGGTACTAGAGACAAATAACTGCCTGGTCCCTAGGGTTTTCCCAGCAGACAGTGTTTCTGTATGCCCCCTTTCAACACCAGGAAGCCGGAGGCTTGGAGCCGTACTTGGTATTCTGCACGGATGCTGTGACTGACACAGCAATTATTGGTTTTTGTATTGTTTATGCTTCTCCAAAATCATAGCTGAGTGCTTTGAACCAGCGGCTGGAAGGCACTCTGCTTGGTTTCATTACAATGTATAATTGTATTTACCCTTTCAGGCCTCCTGGACGATTGGTGCCTTTGCATCTTTAACACTATTCACTTTTCTCATAATTAAATCACTGATTGAATGGAAAAAAAAGAAAGAAAGAAAAACCAAATCATTTTTCTAAACAGTGATCCAACATGGCTTGGGTTCATTAACATAAAAGCACCTAACTTTCTGTCTCTACATTTTTTCTGCTCTGATCTAGGGTTTTGCAGCTACCTTGGTGCCTAATTGGAATCCACCATCCCTGGCTGGCCTGGCTTCCCACTCAGGGATAGGGCCTTTTGCCCTACCCCTACCCATCTTTCTTCAGACTCCAGGAGTGGCAAACTTTTTAGTGCCCTGAGTGGAAACACTTTCTGCTGCACTCTGGAATGTTGGATGAATAAGAGGTTGTTTTTGTCTATTCACATGTTCACAGCCCACAAATATTCCTCCTCCTCTGAGTGCCTTTGCTCAGGGCCAAGTTTGTGCATGTGTGTGTGTGTGTGTGTCCCCAGATGGCACAAATATACATGCATGCTGAAATTAAACAGCTCCCTCCTGGATCTTCTGACCGCAAAAATCAATGGGAATGGAGCATTTCTCTCACCCTTTCTGCCACAGAGCCCCTGCTTTGCTGGTGCCTCAGTACAGTTGGCTCATCAGGTGACCCCATTACAGGCTGGCTCCTCTGAAACCAGACTTGCTCTGTGCTGAGGGCCCAGGCAGGCATAGTTCACTTAGGAAGCTTCCCTCAGGGATAAAAACTCCTGTGGGGCCTTGACCCCTCCCTTCAGCCTGAAATTTCTTTTTGTTTTACTGTTATTAAGACTAGCACTTTATTGCAAATTCCTCTGAGAGAATGAACCAATGTCTTAAATGTATACCATGGTGCAAAGGACCAATAAAAACCTCCCCTGAGAAGGTCTTGGACAGTAGCAGAAGTTTAGTAATAATAATATTAATGATAATAATAATAGCAAACACTTCTAGAGTTCTATGTTCCAAATGCTAAGTGTGTGAATATTTTAATGCATATGAAATTATTTAATTACCAACTCTGAGGTAATTAAAGCCTGGACAGATAAGTAACAAAGCCAAGATTCTAATTTGCATGTTCCCTAACCTCTACATTGTGCAGGACATAAAAGCATGAGATAGCTAGTACTGGAGCTTGGTGCTGGTGTCAGTGCTGTGGACTTTCAAAACAAACTCTGCAAACCCCTCAGTATTGACGGAGGGAAGAATGGGGTGGATAGGGCATAAGAAGGGATGATGTGGCTCTTATTTTCTGGCAGCATTTAGGCCAGAAGTAATGGTCATAGTTTTTCCTTTCAATTAGCAAATGTTGGGCACTTAGGAAACTGTCCTAGAAAACTATGTGTTAAAATCAAACATTTTAATCCAGCTCTTTTAGCAGATTACATGGTTGTGATAATTAGACTGCTGGGAGCAGAAGTACAGTATTTAATTAATGTGATTTTTTGAAAGAGAAATTCACTTGTTAAGAAAAATACAATAGGGAATTGAAACTTGAAATTAACATAAATTAGCATTGCTCCCCTCCTGTAATATCTTGCCCTGCTTGATCTTTTTCTTGGTGTTTCCTGGGGGAGTTTAAATACTGTCAGCCTAGGTAGGAAAGTGGAGTCATGTGTGGCTTGCTAGGAGGTGGAATTCTGTAGTCTGTAGGTTGTGGGGGTGGGGGTGGAGACACTGCAAGGACATACCTCCACCCTTAGTCCCCAAATGGAAACCATATGAACCATAGAGCAGGTTCTCAGGTGCTAAATATACTTCATATGTTCTACTGTCAGAAGAGGAGAAAACAAGAACACACACACTGAATTCCAAAGGGCACCACTGCCCCTGCCTGCATTAGCACATCAACACCCTTTGCCCCAGTTTTCCTCTTCTCACCATTCCTGCCCCTTTCTAGTAAGATCTCCAGAACACTATGTCTAAAACAACCACAATAAGAACAATGAAAAAGTCTTTTCAAACTGTTCAAGTGATGAGGGAGCTTGAGGCAGGCTGAGGGCAAAATACAAGCTAGCACACTCCCCGACCCTAGGTGGGATATGTGTGATATTCCTCAGGCACTCTTGACTGCCCAAGGACAAAGGAGAAGAAAGAAAACAAATGGCTAACTGATAGAGATCACAGTCATACAGGACATGGGTCTCCATCAGTTTACTAATATATTATACATTACAAGAAAAAGGCAATTTTATCAATAGCCTAATCTCCAGAAACCTGTAGACCCAGTTTCCTGGAGCCCCACATCACCCCTCAATAGTGATATGGGGAACAAAGGCGAGAAAGAAATGGCAGATAAAAATAAATTTCCTCATAATCTGCAGCCCTTTGACAAATACTTGAAGCAAATATAGAGTATAACATTTCTCCAGGAACCCCCTACTGTCCTAATGTTAATGCCTTACTAGAGGGAAAACAACCTTAGCTTGACAATAGCAAGGCCTCAGGTATCTTAGGAGTCAGTCCTCTTTAGCATATCAAAGTCCCTCTGGAGGCCTCCCTTTTGACTACTTCCCCAACTCCATAGTGTAAAACCAGCCTTTCTTCACAACCTCAGTGCAGCTCTTTCTGCCTGGGTTCTGTCCTGGTGCTTTAATAAAATCACCTTTTTCGCACCAAAAACATCTTTAAGAATTTTTTCTTGGCCATTGACTCTGGACCACCCACCATCACCCCAAAACCTCATGACTATGAGGATTCCCCATTGCCCTCATGAGCATGCAATTCTTTAATAGAAATTCTAATTCTATGATTTGGCTTTTGCACGCCTCTCCTGCCTCGTCCCTCAACACCATTCATGCCATATCTAAAACCAGCAAAGGATTTTTTTGTTTAATTTTTCCATTTCTCTCACCAAATTGTGCTGGTGTTACTGGTTCTACCTATGTAATATATTTCAAATCCCTCCATTTCTTTTTCTCCCACCAATCATGTTCACAGCACTGCCATTTCTCACCTGGGCCACTAAGATGACATCCTAATGGATCTTTCTACAATTCTTTCTCCATTAAGAAGGTACAGCAATCTGTCTAAAGGCTAAAGTGGGTCATGTAACTCCTCAAAGCATTCCAGTGGCTCCTCAGGCACTTGGACTGAAACCCCTACCTTGGCCCGCCTGGGCCGCATTAGATCAGCCTATGCATCTCACCTCAAGCCACTCTCCTCTCTGCCCCCTGCATTCTACATACAATGGCCTTCTTTCTAGTCTTCAACTTGGTCTATTCTCTGTTCTTCACATAGACATAGACCAAGCCCTCTTGGCATGCCCTGCTGCTTCCCCTTTCCAGCATGCTCTTCCCCTAGCTCTGAAAGGACTGTTGGTTTTCATCCTTTCAGGCTTTACCTCAAATGTTCCCTGATCACTATCTTAATATGTAGTCCCACACCCTCCTCTCCATATTCTCTCTCTCTAATCTTGTAGGATTCACTACAATCTGTAATTGAACTTTTTATTTTTGAATTCCTTATTATTTTCCATGAACTCTCTCTGAAGATATCTGGTCTGTTCACTACTGCACTCTTGATGTGGCCCTCAGTCAACATTTGTTGAATAAATGAAGAAATGCTGGGATATTAATTTTCCCTATGCTCCCTGATCTTTCTTCCTAACAGAAGTCGGTGCCTGCTGCTGAATCCTTCCTCCCCCTTTAGGTGTTGGTCTAAGCATCATTTCCTTTGAGAAGCCTTCACTGATTCCTCCAGCTTAAGTTAGATGCCCCTCTTTTGTGTTCTCATACCACCTGTGTGTCCCCTATCATTTTGCTTATCCCACTTTATGCCTGCTTAATTTTCTGCCTATAAACTCAGCAAATGCAGGGATCCTGGCTGGCTTCCACTGCATTGTACCCTGGAAGCTGCACAATGGCTGGCCAGCATCATGATCCCATGAATCTTGGTCACATGGTCCCTGGACGGTAATTTTGTTTTTGGTGATCATTAAAGTTTTATTCCCTATGTCCTTTGATTTTTGTAATTGAGACTATAAACTTAACTCTTGTCTTTTAAAGAGATTCTTTTCCTCCAAAGGCTTATTGCAGTAAATGTTTCTTTTTCCACCATTCTTGCTTCCCAAGCCTTCCTCCCAGGAAGTATGGTGGAGACCAGGATGAGCTATATTAGTTAGTCCTATTGGTCCTATAGACCAATTATATTAACTGGCCTGAAAGGGTACCATACTGATGTGGATAGGCAGAATCCATCTGTGTATTCAAATTTACCCAGTGTCTTGCTGTGTGATGTGAGGAATGTAATTCTCTTGGTTTCTCTGTGCTTGCCTGAAGGATGGTTCTTTGGTGGTGTTCTTTTTTTTGTGCAGGACAAAGGGGTAGCTCTTGCCTAAGAGAAAAGTGTGAGGATGATGAGACTTTCTATGCAGTTTTTGTATACACTATTTCTGAGGAGTTTTGGGGTCATTTGGTGAAGTCAGAGTTATCAAGAGTTTATACCTTTATGGTTATATGCATTTATTTTTGCAGACTAGCATATATTTAGAATGCCACCTCTTCTCCTTTACTCTCAGTCTTTGTGGTTCAGAAGATGCTTTCTATATCTCTTGCCACTTGACTCACACCTGGCCAATCAGAGTACCATCACTGGTCATGTTGATATGCCCCGATTCGAGAGACCCCCCAAAAACAAACCACCAGAGTCCAGAGTCAAAGCCAAGCAGGAAGGGTCGTTTATTGCAGGTTCGAACCTGGTCCTCCGCCCACTCGTTGCCGGTGACACTAAGAGGCCCCGAGCAAGGATCTTACAGCTTCTTTTATAGACAGGCACAAACAAGTTAGGGATTTTTTTGCGGTTACAGAGCTATTATTGGTTGACATTTAAATTTGAACACTCAGCAAACTTGATTGTTTCCCGCCTGTATTTCAAACCACTCAGTAGAACTTGATTGGTTCCCGCCTTTAGGTCAGACCACAACTGGGCACGCCCTGGCTGGTTACCGGAACGGTGGGGGGGTGGGGGGTGGGGGGGGAAGGTCTTTTCTTTGCAGTTGTGAGTACACCTGGTAATTTTTCTCTTAGTCTCTCATTCCCCCCTCTCTTTGGTGCCTTAAGAGCCAATCTTGGATCTTATGTGTCTGACTCAAATGTTTCGGTAATGACGGGTTGATATTGGGTCCTAAGGACCATCAGTTGGATCGTGTTACCTCGGTCTTTGATAAAGGCAACTAGTTTATTAATAATATAAGGCCCGAAGGTGAGGAGAAGGAGGAGTATAAGGGGCCCAGCTAGAGCAGAAAGCAGGGTGGCTAGCCATGGGGACTGATTGAACCAAGACTCAAACCAGCCTTGTTGTTCTCGTTCACGCTTCCGTTTGGCCAGGCCTTCTCTAACTTTAGCCATGGACTCTCGGACTACTCCGGTGTGGTCAGCATAAAAACAACATTCTTCTCTTAAGGCTGCACATAAACCTCCTTGTTGGAGGAAGACTAGATCTAGCCCCCTTCGGTTCTGTAGGACCACTTCAGAAAGGGAGGTCAGAGATTTTTTGAGGTGCGAGATTGAGTCCTCAAGTCTGGCTATATCCTCATCAATGGCTGCCCTTAGGCTATTGAACCCCCGGTGCTGGATGGCTAGTGATGAGATCCCTGTTCCTGCCCCTATGGTACCGAGGCCAAATAAGGTGGCCAAGGTTATGGCCGTAAAGGGTTCCCGTTTTGTTCTTATTGACTCTCTTGCTTCCGTCCCTTCTGTCCACAGATCATATACAACATTTTCTCGGTGGTAAATAACCCTTGGAAATATTAATACCATGATACAATATTCAGGTGACAAATTAAAAACATCTCTGCTAACACATGGGGTGAGCCCTGTCTTAGAACAAATCCACCAACTGTCAGGAGCTGGAATTATCCATTTAGATTCATCTATAGAGTAATTAGTCAGGGCACAGAGCTGGATATGGCTAGAGGGGACCTTTCTTATACAAGTCCCACTGCCAGTGACCGCTTGCAGTGTGAGGCCGGGGCCCTTTCGATTCCACTTGCAAGCTGCTGACGACTCTTCTCCTGACTGTGAAAAAGGGGCAGCTAGACCTATGGCTTCGTAGAAGGGGGGGTTTATATCATAACATAGCCAGCAGGCCCTTGTTGCCTCAGGGTCCGATCGGTTTAAGGCCTCATACGCTGCTGTTAGCAATTTCCATAGGGAGTCTATACCTTCTGGGTTCTGATTTTTTTTTTTTGGACAGCTTGTGCTTTTACTCCTGGGTTAAGGACGGGGGTCCTGCTGGAGGGAGTAGTGGGGATCTGCCTGGAGATAGGCTCTTCTCTTTTTTTTTCTTTTTCTTTTTTTTTTTTCCTAATACCTGATTTGGCCCCACCGGTTGTACAAGAGGGGAGACTTTTAATTTTATTTGAATGGCAGTCCCAAAGAGGGGATATTGATATAAGTAGAGTCCCCAAGTGAGTCCTGAGACCCACCGCCTGTCCTTTTTCCCCTCCTCTGTAAATCTTACATGAATAAGGTTACAGTTTTCATCATACCTGGTGCGGGTACATGGTCGGACATAGGACATTTCAATAAATTGGGGTTTTACTTCCCACTTTCATTCCCCATCAATGGAGGTGACACAACTCCAGGCTGCGCAATAGAGGGTTTCAAACCCTCCACATGTGCACCTCATCGCCCCTGTCATAAATCCCGGACATGCATAAAATCCATTTCTACTTATTGATACCCTCCTTTGCAGTTGCCTCCATTTACCTCCTTCCATTTTTTCTAATGGACTAATTTTTTTTTAATTCAAATACAAATCTGGCCACCAGGTATTTAATGGGGCAGTTCCTAGGGTT
This sequence comes from Panthera leo, assembly GCF_018350215.1. Taxonomy (NCBI): domain Eukaryota; kingdom Metazoa; phylum Chordata; class Mammalia; order Carnivora; family Felidae; genus Panthera; species Panthera leo. The sequence continues at coordinate 24,173,090 of NC_056693.1, read as the reverse complement.
TTGTTGTAGACTTCATGAGTCCCTAAATTAGTAATTTCACATGTCAAATTATAGGGGTTGTGGGGGTTTGGATTTACAGACAGAATTTGCAGAACAGTCAAGAGGAGGGCAAGTACCATAGTTACGGCTCAGTCCGTTGGCGGCGTAGGGTCAATTTTAAAGGATTGTCCTTAGTCCGATCAACAGTCCAGGTTGTCTTTGAAGGTCCGATGAGGTCTGAGAATGGGTCCACTGGTTTGGCGTGGGCGAAATGGATCCAGGTGGCGATTCCGTCTACTTTGATGGCAGTAGGCGTTGTCAGGATGACCTGGAAGGGTCCTTTCCACCTGGGCTCCAGAGTTCCCTGCCGATGACGTTTGACGAGGGCCCAATCCCCTGGCCGGAATTGATGAGGAATAGGCGGGGGTCCAGTCTCATAGAGTTCCTTTAATTTGGGCCATACATCTTTATGGACCCTCTGCAAGGCTTGTAGGGAGAACAAGAATTCAAGACTATTATCGTTCTCAGCTTTGACAAGGTTATCTTTTAGGTTAGGGATGATGGGGGGGTGGTCTACCATGTATTATTTCATAGGGTGTGAGTCCCAGTTTGTATGGGGAATTACGCACCCTGAACAGAGCGTAGGAGAGGACTACCCGATTAGCGCCAGTCTCCATGGTCAATTTGGTTAGGGTCTCCTTTAATGTTCTGTTCATTCTCTCTACCTGTCCTGAGCTTTGGGGTCGGTATGCACAATGTAATTTCCAATCAGCCCCAAGTCTGGAAGCCAGTCCCTGACTTACCTTAGAGACGAATGCAGGTCCATTGTCTGACCCTATCATTACTGGAAAACCATACCTGGGCAGGATTTCTTCTAGGATCTTTTTGGCTACAATCTGCGCCATTTCATTCTTGGTTGGAAAGGCTTCAGTCCATCCTGAAAAGGTATCTACAAAAACTAGCAAATACTTATATCCATATTTTCCTGGTTTTACCTCAGTGAAATCTACTTCCCAATAGGTCCCCGGTCTGCTCCCTCTTTGTCTTACTCTTGTTGTCTGAGGATTGCTATTCGCATCGTTGAGTTGGCACACTGTACATTTAGTGACTACTTGATCGACCTTATCAGAGACATTTGATTTTTAGTCCAGTCTGTCTCAGTAAGTCCAACATTCGCCGGGAACCTAAGTGGGTGCTGTGATGGATCCGCTCTAGAACTTGCCATCCTAGTTTATCTGAGAGTATAATGCTGCTTTTGGAGTCTCTCCACCAGCCATCTTTGATTCGGGTCATGGGAAGTTTACTCATCCATTGAATGTCGTTTTCTGAATACTCAGGGCTGGGGGGCAATTCCTGGGGTCTGGGGTCTGGCAGCCGTAGGGTCAGCAATTGCGCTTGGGGGCCGAGCTATGTTTTTTGCAGTCTGATCGGCCAAATTGTTGCCCCGGGAAACTGGGTCGGTTGTCTTCTGGTGTCCTGGGCAATGCACAATCGCTAGCTTTTTGGGTTCCCATAAGGCTGCTAGCAGGGCTAGAATCTCTTCTTTATTTTTGATGTCTTTCCCTTCAGCTGTGAGGAGCCCCCGTTCTCTGTGTATCACCCCATGTACATGAGCAGTGGCAAAGGCAAATCGGCTATCAGTGTACACGGTTAGCTTGCGGTCTCTCCCTAATTTTAGGGCCTGGGTTAAGGCTATTAGTTCAGCCTTCTGGGCCGAGGTTCCGGGGGGTAGGGCTTCTGCCCAAATCACCTCGGTTTCTGAAGTTACGGCCGCCCCCGCATACCTTTGTCCTTGGTGAACGAAGCTGCTTCCGTCGGTAAACCAGATGGCGTCCGCATCTGATAATGGTTGGTCCTGCAAGTCCTCCCGGACCCCATAAACTTGAGCCAGTATGTCGACGCAGTCATGAAGTGGGATTCCCATGTCTGGGTCTGACAGCAGTGATGCTGGGTTTAGGGCCGTTGGGGGGGTGAAGATGATCCTGAGGGGGTTCAACAGCAGTCCCTGGTAATGAGTGAGTTGGGCATTGCTCAACCATCGGTCAGGCGGCTGCTTGAGGATGCCCTCGATGGCATGCAGGGTGGTGACTTGTAGCTCTTGGCCCACGGTCAGCTTATCAGCGTCCTTTACCATTAGGACAGTGGCTGCAATCATCCAGAGACAGGGTGGCCATCCGGCGGCCACTGGATCTAGCTTTTTAGACAGATAGGCTACTGGCCTGTGCCAAGGGCCCAAATGCTGGGTTAGCACCACCTTGGCTCTGCCCCGGTTTTCATCTACATATAGGTGGAAAGGTTTGGAGACATCGGGGAGTCCCAGGGCAGGTGCTGATAGCAGAGCAGTTTTAATTTGTTGGAAGGCCTGTTCGGCTTCTTCCGTCCAACTAAAGGGCTGTTGATCTTTTGTTGCCTGGTATAAAGGTTTTGCTAATTCAGCAAACCCTGGTATCCATAGTCTGCAGAACCCAGCCGACCCTAGGAATTCCTTCACCTGTCGTGGTGTCTGCGGTCTGGGAATACGAAGGACAGTCTCTTTCCGGGCATCCGTTAGCCAGCGTTGCCCCCCTCTCAGTAAGTAACCCAGGTAAGTTACCTCTGACTTGCAGATCTGAGCCTTCTTTGCTGAGGTGTGGTAGCCTAAGGTTCCCAGAGTTCGCAGGAGACCTTCGGTTCCCTGGATGCAGGCTTCGGGTGTCTCGGCAGCTATTAAAAGATCATCAACATACTGTAGGAGAGTTATATTAGGGTGTTGTTGTCTGTACTCACTTAAATCTTCGTGTAGAGCCTCGTTGAACAGGGTCGGAGAGTTCTTGAATCCTTGTGGCAGTCTGGTCCAAGTGAGCTGGCCATTTATGCCCCTGTCTGGATCTGTCCACTCGAATGCAAATAGCTCTTGACTTCTAGGCACTAGTGGTAGGCTGAAAAAAGCATCTTTTAGATCCAGAACAGTATACCATTGTTTTTCTGGGCTGAGGGCGCTCAGGAGAGTATAGGGGTTAGGAACGGTTGGATGTATGTCCATCACCCGCTTATTGACTTCTCTCAGGTCCTGCACTGGTCTGTATTCCCCGCTGTTGGGTTTGCGCACGGGCAGCAGGGGGGTATTCCATGCTGAGTGGCAGGTGCGTAGGACCCCGAAGTCAAGGAGGCGGCGGATATGCGGTGTGATGCCATTTTTGGCTTCCGCGGGCATAGGGTATTGGCACACGCGGACGGGGTCCGTCTCGGGCTTGACCTCTATAAATAGGGCTGGGCGATGTTTTGCTAACCCCATGCCACCCGATTCTGCCCACGCGTCTGGGAAGCGTTGAAGCCAGGGCTCAATGCCCTGATCCAGAGGAGTGGGTTCCTGATGGAGCCTATATTCATCTTCTAGTTTCACAGTGAGTACAGATATGGGCTGGTTGTGGAAGTCAGTCACTGTGGGTCCCCCCAGTTGGAAATGAATTTGGGCCCCCATTTTGGTAAGAGAATCCCTCCCCAACAGGGGGCAGGGGCTGTCAGGAATGACCAGGAAGGAGTGGGTTACCTTCCCAGTTCCTAAGTCCACAGTCCTCTGAGTTGTCCAGGGGTACTTCTTTATTCCGGTGGCCCCTTGTACCCAGGATGATTTTTCAGATACTTTTCCATGGGGCTTGACCAGAACTGAGTGCTGTGCCCCGGTATCAACTAGGAACTGGACCGGGGTCCCCTCCACTTGCAACGTTACCCTAGGTTCGGGGAGGGGATCTGAACCCCGTCCTCCCTATTCTGTATCTTGGGTAAACAGTATGGGGGCTATTTTAGGCTGCCATTGTACTTGGCTGGGGCGGGGTTGTTTCTTCTTGGGGCATTCTCGTATCCAATGGCCTTTTTCTTTACAATAGGCGCATTGATCTTTATCTAAGTGCCGCCTGGGAGGGCGTGTTGTTTGAGTGCCTTCTGGGGGTGGCTGTGCTTTCTGGACTATAGCGGCCAGGACTTTAGTCATTTTCTCTGTGGCTTTGATCTGTCTCTCTTCTGGGGCGTCCCTGTTGTTGTAGACCCGTTGTGCTATACGGAGCAGATCCTGGATCTGCTTACCTTCTAAATCCTCTAGCCTTTGGAGTTTTTTCTTAATGTCACGAGCTGCTTGATTTACAAAGGACATAACGACAGCAGCCTGGTTCTCAAGGACTTCTGGATCCATGGGGGTAAACTGCCTAAAGGCTTCCATTAATCTCTCTAAGTAAGCAGCTGGACTCTCTGCCTTTCCCTGTACGACCGAATATACCTTAGCCAAATTGGTGGGCTTGCGAGCTGCAGCCCGGAGACCTGCCATCAGAGTCTGGTGATAAATGAGTAGCCTTCCCCTACCTTCTGCCGTATTGTAGTCCCATTCGTCCTGTGGAGGTCTGGTTAGGGGGAAAGCCGCATTAATGAGGTCAGGGTTAGATGTCGGCCGACCGTCGTCTCCAGGAACCAGCTTTCTTGCTTCTAATTGGATCCTCTCTCGCCCCTCTGTAGTGAACAGGATGCAGAGGAGCTGCTGACAGTCGTCCCAGGTGGGCTGGTGGATGAACATGACACTGTCTAAAAGAGCTATTAGGTCTTCAGGGTTATCAGAGAATCGAGCGTTCTGTGTTTTCCAGTTGTAAAGGTCACTGGTGGAAAAGGGCCAATACTGGAGTCGGGGGTTGCCTGTTTCATCTGGGCGTCCTATTTCCCGCAGGGGTAGGGCCACAGTGGAGTCGGGGAGGCGAGGGTTTGGCTCACGCTGGGTGCGCCCGTGGGTTCGGCCGGCTGGCCCCTCGAGGTTGGTTTCGTTTTCAATGGGGCCCGGCGCGGCTGCTGCCTCCCGTCCTCCTGGTTCCGGTGCAGCTGCCGCTTCCCGTCCTCCCGGGTTCCCATAGGGGGGCAACTAGCGGGGCGACTGGTGGAGCGGCTGCTGCGGGCAGAGCCTGGGGTATGAGGGGAGGGGATGATAGGGTGGAGGGTCTAAGGGTAGTAGGTCCTGACTACCGGGCAATATGGGATACAAGGGCGCGGCTGGCGTCCTTGATTTGGGGGGATCTGCAGGCCGCATGGCAAGGACCTTACACGTTCCCAAGGATAGGAAGGGGGCCAACCAAGGGGGTGGATTTTCCACTAAACTCCGCCATACAAGAATGTAGGGGATCTGATCCCTTGCGACCCGGTAGAAAAATCTTTGATTTCACCTTAGCAATTATAGGGAGGCAGAAAGTTCCTTCGGTTGGCCATCCAACGCCGAAGGTTGGCCATTCGGAGCGGCAGAGGGTTATTAATTTTCCCCGCCGGATGTCTAAACTCAAATTCTGTCCTCTGGTTCTAACATCCCTGAAGTTAGCAATGAGGAGAGAAAGAGGAGTGCTTTGAGATTGGCCCATCTGTATCCTGGAGGTGGAGGAAAGGATTAAAAGGAGAAACAGTAAAGTTATGAGGATTTCTGGCTGGGCCAGGCCAGGTCACCTGTGAAAGAGAAGGAGTTTAACACTTAAAGGTTATAGAATAGAGAACACAACACTTAGATCGCTAGCGCGTTTCGGGTGTCTGCCACCCGAACAGAAAAATTCCAATGGGCCCAAAAAGGTGCCCCAGACGGGTGCCAGTGGACGTCTCCTACTGGACCCGACCGACTGCCCTATAGCGTGTCCGCCAGGGCTGTGTCAGTCACCGATACAGATCCCGCGTGGGAGAGCCAGAAACGAACAGACAAACAGAAACAGACAGAGCCGGCTCACTTACCGATCGGTCTCAGGGACGACCCGTTGACTTGGGGTCTGGTGGGTTTGGGAGGATCCCGGACGAGCCCCCAAATGGTATGCCCCGATTCGAGAGACCCCCCCGAAAACAATCCACCAGAGTCCAGAGTCAAAGCCAAGCGGCAAGGGTCGTTTATTGCAGGTTCGAACCCGGTCCTCCACCCACTCGTTGCCAGTGAGGCTAAGAGGCCCCGAGCGAGGATCTTACAGCTTCTTTTATAGACAGGCACAAACAAGTTAGGGATTTTTTTGCAGTTACAGAGCTGTTATTGGTTGACATTTAAATTTCTACACTCAGCAGAACTTGATTGGTTCCCGCCTTTTTTTCAAACCACTCAACAGAACTTGATTGGTTCCCGCCTTTAGGTCAGACCACAACTGGGCACACCCTGGCTGGTTCCGGGAATGGGGGTTGGGGGGCGGAAGGTCTTTTCTTTGCTGTTGTGAGTACACCTGGTAATTTTTCTCTTAGTCTCTCAATGTGACCCAAGATAAGCCAATCAGGACGTTCCCATGTCTTTTGCTGAATTCTCTGGGTAGGAAGAACTTTAAAAAAAAACCAAAAAACTAAAATTAGTCTTGTTACCATGGTGTTAAGTCCATAGCTATTGGTGGTCATCTTTGATACCATATGGGTAAACTTGCTTTAGGAGAATCCATTAGTGAGGAAAGAAAGCAATAAGAAATGGAGAGAGAAATAATCCTTGACATGTTGTTTGAGCTCCTGGATTTTTGTCTAAAGAATGTATTTTCTTAATTATTATTAACGTAATTAGAAGAGTTTAAATTGGATTTTTGTCATTTTCACCTATAAGAATGCTAATCAATACAAAGGAGGTCATATTAAATGGAAAGGGAAGAACAAAGCATCATGATTATAGGACTAGAAATTTGTTGACACATGACAAAGCAAAATGTATCAGTTAGTAAACAGGTAATTAGATAATTCAAGAAGAGACCACTTAAAAGTGTGGATAGGGTGTAGAGTAATGGGGCCAGATCCACAGGAAGCTCTTACCTTTAGATCCTAAAGGAGAAAAGAAGGGAGAAATTAACAGGAAGATGGAAGGAGAAATTCTATAGAGTAGCTATGCTTGAGATGAGTGGTACCTCTACTGAGGAATATCCAGCCTAAGTGATGGAGACATGGGGTTTATATTGTTATGCCCAGAATTCGTGATCCCCAAAGACCACCAGGGAGCCAAGTCCGATGCAAAAGCAAAAGAGCCTTTATTCGAGCTAGCTCGAGCTCAATCCCCTACCTGCACCGACGCAGCGGTGAGATACCGGGGAGAGAGAGAGAGTTTCAAAAGCACAAAGGTTTTATAGGGGTCTAGGGGCAGTTGGTGAGGTAATGGCTGTGGCCTCAGCTGATTACCGGGGAAGGGTCAGAGTCCTGTTACACAGGTCGCTGGGCGTGTTTTGATCAGGAAGTTTGAACGGGTGAGCGGGAGGTTACTCAAGGGGAGGAGGCGTGGTCTAGGTGAAGAACACAGAACAAGATGGAGTCGGCCGGCATAGGCCCGCCCTTTCAATACCTGACCTCAGTCTCCTTCCTTGCTATGTTGCTGATAAGCAGAGGGTGTGGGAACCTGCAATCCTTCATCAGAGAGCTGAGTGGAGAGGATGGTGAGTGGATGTCTAAAAAAGGCATAACTTTTATTGGAGGAGCCAATGGAAGATATCCAGCCCAAATATAAACCTGCAGAAAAGCCAGGGTTACGCCTGGCTCTGAGTGTGAATCACATTACACAAACAGAAGATGGAAAGAGTGAAGCAAAATCATAAACTGTAGAGATAGTTGATGAGCAGTTGGCATGCAATATTTGTGGATATCTTGCTTATTTGTCTCATTGAATAAAAAAATATCTATTGTACAAATATTTAGAAATATATTCACTTTTTGTAAAATTTTGTAAGATGAGAAACATGTTAATCATTGTTTTACCCCTAGGGAAAAATGTAAATTTCCTTTTTTTTTTTTAACTTGTCAAGTATGTATGCTGAGATTTGCAGGCTAAAATATGGAGAATAAATAATGAGAATGGTAATGTTTAACATTTGCTGAATACTTCTTATGTGCTGTGTCCATTTTCTTATTTAATCCTCATACAACTTAAAGAGGTTGATACTTTCATTTTTCCCTAGTTTGTAAGTGAATAATCTCAGTGGAGTTATAAAATCTGACCAATGTCAGTGGTGGAGATATATGACTTGGAGTCTGAGCCAGTGGCCTCTCTGTCATTCCTTTTCACTCCATTGCCAGAGGGCTCTGGCTGGCCTATCTTTCTGTGTTTTACAGAAACCAATAGTGAATCATTGTCTTCTGATGTAGCCAAGTACTTGAGAAAGCTGCTAATGGTGGGCTCCAGGGAAGGAGAGCTCTTTAAAATCCATAAAACATAATTATGTCAAGATCACGGCCCATTATATGGTGTCATTTCATGACACCTTGCCTAACTGTCATTCCAGTATAAAGGGTCCTCCATAGTGATCTGTGAGAGACTGTCTCTCTCCATTATTTCCAATAAAGTGAATCTATACCATAGAGTACTTAAGTTAATAGTACCTTATGACATTGAGTCTTTCAACGAAATAAAAATGATTATAAATTAAATGAAACTACCTATACCCTTACAGGAAATATGTACACACATTTGACCTATTTGTTATATCAGTTGTTAGAATCTATTCAAGCATCCCAGGAAGAGTGAATACAGATGCATTAAATGTGTTGAGACAAAATAAGATGAATAGTGAGCACAAATATCAGTTCTTCTTGAACTCACCCCCCAGTCTCCAGCTTAGCCCTCCCTCCCACTCACTCCTACAAATGCTGTTGAAACATTTTCCTTTTGAAAGTTAATTGAAAGCTGGCTAATCAGCAACATTACCCATAGAATTAAGTGTGAAGCTAGAAGGTGGAGGTAAGGGAACTGCTATCTGGATTTCTTTGAGAGAGGGTTTGATTCTTATTCTCTTGTCAGATGTTCTAGTTTACATTTAAATACCTGGGAACCTTAGGGGTTCTACTGTTCTTTTGAAGACAATAAAGTAATGGCCAGCATTCTAGGGAGACCATGGGATGGAATGAAGAAAGTTTTTAACCAGAAACAAAGTCCAGCCACATCTCTGCTCCAGAAGTTTGTGACCCAGGCCAGCTGCCTACAGTCAGACCTCAATTTTCTTTCTGTGAAATTGTTTGTAGCTGCCCTGTGTCTCCACCACATGGAACTGCACTAGAAATGGAGTAAGGAAATGACATAGAAAATAATTTGAAAAGACATAGTGGAACACAAGTTATTCTTCTTACTACTCAACCCTGATTTCAGAGAGTTATTTGAGCAAAATGTTGCCAGTCATTGAGGTGAGGGCAGTGAGTGAGTAAGGCCTGGACTCTTAGCTGCTTCTGGGGTGGTCCTGGCTGAGCTATTGTTACAGCACCCAGGAAGGGAAAAGGACACACACTCGAGGAATCAGAAAAGACTGTTTATTTCGTACTGGTATCAGCCTAACAAAGTCACCTCCAAAGGCTGAGCATCCGGCTCAGGTTGTACTGATCTTTTATACATATGTGCTCTCTGGATGGGCAGGGCTAGTAGAGTCAACCTTCTGGTTCCTGGCTGCAGGCTGATACAAGAGGTGAGCAAGATTGCAGAAGCCAAAAGCATGCAAGGGGAGTATCTGGCTTCCGACATCTGGCTGCCCCTTTTTATCTGCTTTTTATCAATTTTCCTTCTCATTACCTGCTCTTGATTTTCAAGCTGCTCTAGAAGACTTAGAGAAAATCAGTTTTGGGGGCCAGGGAACCCTTTGCTGCCACAGGAGGTGGGAGGGGGACAGAGACCATTCTGGCTTCTTCCTGCTGACAGGGACGTTGAAGGGAGTAATGTGACAGCTAGGGTTCTTCGCCATCCAAAAGAGAGTAGTGACAGCTAGAATGGTCCTACTGAAGCATCATTTGGAGTTATATAGCTTCTAGGCAAGAAGAATCAAATCTGGTTAGCATATTAAGAATGCAAGGACCAAACAGTAGGGCTATGAAAAGCATTAGGAGAGGATCAGCTAAAGAGAGGAGCCAGGATGTCCAATTCCATATGTTGCTCCAAGAGTTCCATGAGTCTGCTAATTCTTGCCTCGTTTGATGATCTGTTCCTTTAATAGTTGGGCCATATCTCTATCCCTAATGGGTTAACATAGAAGCAGCATTCCACATTTAGTAAGAGACATATTCCCCCCTTCTCAGCAGTTAACAGGTCTAACCCTCTTCTATTTTGTAATACTACTGCTGCTAAGGAGGCTACCTGGTCTTGTAGGGTTACCAGGGAGTTTGCAACTTCTTCTATGTCATCTGTCAGATTTTGGGAGAGTTTTGGTAAAAGGAAATAGATGAGGCTACTCCCCCAACTCCAGTACTTACTCTGATTACCAACCCAATTAGTAGAGGTATAGCTTGGATAGCTCATTTAGACTGGGTATGTGCAGCCAAAGGAACTATAAGAGATTGGTTGTTGGGGAGAATATTTATTTGGGGGTTAAGAAGGCAAAGGTGCAAATTCCCACCCAGTTAGCAGACAGGCACAAATAAGCATTAGTTCCACAAACAAAGAATATTCCTGCAGGGGGAAGGCACCATGGTGACTCTTGGTTTTTACCTGTTTGATTGTATATCTCAGTCTGGTTGCGTTGGTTGTTAGTTACCTATGGGGGTTGTTCCCTGTTGGTCCTTAAAACATAAGGAGGCCCACCCTATTCGTTTTATATCAGTAACCATGGGGCCTATTGTGACATTTATGTTATCTCTTGATATGTTGCAGGTGATAGCCATATTGGTTATATTATCTGAAACTGGGGTAGCCTCATAATGTAAGGGGGTTAGAGACAGACAAAGCCAACAGTCCTTGGCTAACTGAATGTTAGAGAAGTTGAGGAGGTTATGGGTTGAATTTAGAATCTGGTATAAGTAGGAGTTAAAGTCATAAGACCCGTTGGAAGTTTAAATCTCCTGAGCAGACTTCAGAAGTCTGCTTCATAGAATTTTGTGCCTCCTGTTGGTTACCTCCTTATGGGCCTGGTCTTGGACTCCCCTTCCATCAGACAATCTAAAGTGGGTTTGTTGTGTCCAGCAGGCATGTTTGTCTGGGGTTCCATGACATGATGTTCCCTGCCAAAATGTCTTGCTTTAATACTTACTTGGCAATAAGTTTTTCTGTCATGGGAACAGTGCGAGGAGGATTGATAACATTTTTCATGTTGGTATGTATATGTGGTGAAGGCCTTGTGTGTAGTTTCCTGTCCTAGGAGTTGTTTTAGGCCATTCAAGGCAGGGGAAAGGGAGGATCTCAAGTGATAGGTCCTGAAACAGTCATCATTACATTGAGGAGGGACTTTGCTTCTTATGAGAGGACTCAGCATTAACAGTAAGAGAAATTTCATTTTGTTAGGGTAGGTTACTGACAATTTCTTATTCCAAGTCAGGGACAGCAATCATAACTCAGATCATATACATCTAAGGAGAATTAGGCATCCTAAAACACTAATTAAGTAGAGGAAGGCTAATAAGAGTTTGTGACTGAGGCACCAATCTGTAGGAGTAACTTGGGTCAGCCTTACAGCAAAGAGTATAGCAACAAATATGGAAAGAGAAATAGGTAGGGGATGACAATGAAAATTTAGAGAGAATAATTTGTTATAGTTCATTTAAGTTGCTTGGTGACTTTCTCAAGCTTCTGGTTGCAAAGAGTTCTCAGGTGTTGGCTGCAGGCTGCTTATCTTCTGTTATCTTCTTAGGGATGATCTGTAAAGGATTATTCTGGTTAGCAGTCACTTTCCATTCCAAGTGGTTGTCAAGTGACAGGTGGGCTGCCTTTACTGGAGAATGGTGGATCCAGGTGGTTAGTCCTGCAACCTTGAGGGCTGTGGTCATGGTTAGCACAACTAAATAGGGTCCCTTCCAGGTAGGTTTGAGTGATTCCCTTTCCACTCTTTAATCCAAACCTGATCCCCAAGATTGTGGGGGTGTACAGTTATCCATAGGAAAATAGATACCCTGTCCTTCACCCACCTATGTATCTCAAGTTCAGTTTTTCCTAATCCTTGTAGTTGTTTTTTATTTCTAAATTCCCTAGTTCTGTCAGGTCCCCCCTTGTATTTGACTAGTGGAGGGGGTCTTCCATATAGGATCTCAAATCCTATTTTTGCCCAGGGTGTACAGCATATTTGGAGAAGAAGTAGGGGTAGTATATCTGGCCAGGGCAACTTTCCTGACATAGTTTCGCCATGGCTGATTTAGGGTCCGGTTCATAGATTCCACTTTCCCTGAACTCTGGGTCCAGTAGGCTGAGCGTAAGTTCCATTGGATACCTAGGGTTTTGACTATTTGTTGTACCACCTTGACAACAAAAGCTGGGCCATTGTCTGAGCCTATGGTTAATGGCATTCTATGTCTACATCCCTTAACAAGGTCTTGGTTACTTCTCTTGCCTTTTCAGTGCATGTGGGGTAAGCCTCAACCCAACCTGAAAACTTACAGATGAATAACAAAAGAAATTTGTATCCTCCACTGGGTCTTATTTCAGTAAAGTCCACCTTCAAATCTTTGAAGGGTGTCTGTACCCAGAATTGGATTCCCATGGGCGCAGTGGGGCCTTGTTTGGCATTATTTTGAGCACAGAGGAGGTAGTCTTGAGAGACTGAGGCACAAAGGGACAGGAGTTAAGCAAATACATAGTAATGGCTCAATAAGGTTTTAAGGGTGGTTTTTCCTAGATGGGTGAGCTCATGCTGTTGGAGAATAACCTGGTGGGCTAGCTGTTCCTGTATATAGATTCTTTGGTCTGGAAATACCTACCGTCTTTCTTTTGCCTGTTGTGCCCATTTGTTTATTGGATTGTGTACCTTGGGGAAGTTGGCAGTTTTGAAGCAAGCATAATTTTTGAGGGTGTTGTTTGTTTTTCCGCTGCTTGTTTAGCTGTGACATCAGCCCATTGGCTACTTTCTGACACTGAGTCTTTTCCTCTTTGGTGTCCCTTGCAGTGGATGACTGCTACTTCCCTTGGTTCCCAGACTGCCCTTAATAGTTTTAGGATTTCTTCCCAATTTTTTATTTCTTTTCTTCCTCTGGTCAAAAGTCCTCTCACCTTGTATAATCCCCATGTACATGTAGAGTAGTGAAGACATAGCATGAGTCAGTGCATATGTTGGCCCATTTGTCATTAGTAAGTTCTAGTGCTCTTATTAGGGTCCCCAATTCTGCTCTTTGGGCTGACCATCCTTGTGGAAGGGCCCTTGCTCTTATGACTGAGAGACTAAGAGAAAAATTACCAGGTGTACTCACAACAGCAAAGAAAAGACCTTCCGCCCCCCAACCCCCATTCCCGGAACCAGCCAGGGTGTGCCCAGTTGTGGTCTGACCTAAAGGCGGGAACCAATCAAGTTCTGTTGAGTGGTTTGAAAAAAAGGCGGGAACCAATCAAGTTCTGCTGAGTGTAGAAATTTAAATGTCAACCAATAACAGCTCTGTAACTGCAAAAAAATCCCTAACTTGTTTGTGCCTGTCTATAAAAGAAGCTGTAAGATCCTCGCTCGGGGCCTCTTAGCCTCACTGGCAACGAGTGGGTGGAGGACCGGGTTCGAACCTGCAATAAACGACCCTTGCCGCTTGGCTTTGACTCTGGACTCTGGTGGATTGTTTTCGGGGGGGTCTCTCGAATCGGGGCATACCATTTGGGGGCTCGTCCGGGATCCTCCCAAACCCACCAGACCCCAAGTCAACGGGTCGTCCCTGAGACCGATCGGTAAGTGAGCCGGCTCTGTCTGTTTCTGTTTGTCTGTTCGTTTCTGGCTCTCCCACGCGGGATCTGTATCGGTGACTGACACAGCCCTGGCGGACACGCTATAGGGCAGTCGGTCGGGTCCAGTAGGAGACGTCCACTGGCACCCGTCTGGGGCACCTTTTTGGGCCCATTGGAATTTTTCTGTTCGGGTGGCAGACACCCGAAACGCGCTAGCGATCTAAGTGTTGTGTTCTCTATTCTATAACCTTTAAGTGTTAAACTCCTTCTCTTTCACAGGTGACCTGGCCTGGCCCAGCCAGAAATCCTCATAACTTTACTGTTTCTCCTTTTAATCCTTTCCTCCACCTCCAGGATACAGATGGGCCAATCTCAAAGCACTCCTCTTTCTCTCCTCATTGCTAACTTCAGGGATGTTAGAACCAGAGGACAGAATTTGAGTTTAGACATCCGGCGGGGAAAATTAATAACCCTCTGCCGCTCCGAATGGCCAACCTTCGGCGTTGGATGGCCAACCGAAGGAACTTTCTGCCTCCCTATAATTGCTAAGGTGAAATCAAAGATTTTTCTACCGGGTCGCAAGGGATCAGATCCCCTACATTCTTGTATGGCGGAGTTTAGTGGAAAATCCACCCCCTTGGTTGGCCCCCTTCCTATCCTTGGGAACGTGTAAGGTCCTTGCCATGCGGCCTGCAGATCCCCCCAAATCAAGGACGCCAGCCGCGCCCTTGTATCCCATATTGCCCGGTAGTCAGGACCTACTACCCTTAGACCCTCCACCCTATCATCCCCTCCCCTCATACCCCAGGCTCTGCCCGCAGCAGCCGCTCCACCAGTCGCCCCGCTAGTTGCCCCCCTATGGGAACCCGGGAGGACGGGAAGCGGCAGCTGCACCGGAACCAGGAGGACGGGAGGCAGCAGCCGCGCCGGGCCCCATTGAAAACGAAACCAACCTCGAGGGGCCAGCCGGCCGAACCCACGGGCGCACCCAGCGTGAGCCAAACCCTCGCCTCCCCGACTCCACTGTGGCCCTACCCCTGCGGGAAATAGGACGCCCAGATGAAACAGGCAACCCCCGACTCCAGTATTGGCCCTTTTCCACCAGTGACCTTTACAACTGGAAAACACAGAACGCTCGATTCTCTGATAACCCTGAAGACCTAATAGCTCTTTTAGACAGTGTCATGTTCATCCACCAGCCCACCTGGGACGACTGTCAGCAGCTCCTCTGCATCCTGTTCACTACAGAGGGGCGAGAGAGGATCCAATTAGAAGCAAGAAAGCTGGTTCCTGGAGACGACGGTCGGCCGACATCTAACCCTGACCTCATTAATGCGGCTTTCCCCCTAACCAGACCTCCACAGGACGAATGGGACTACAATACGGCAGAAGGTAGGGGAAGGCTACTCATTTATCACCAGACTCTGATGGCAGGTCTCCGGGCTGCAGCTCGCAAGCCCACCAATTTGGCTAAGGTATATTCGGTCGTACAGGGAAAGGCAGAGAGTCCAGCTGCTTACTTAGAGAGATTAATGGAAGCCTTTAGGCAGTTTACCCCCATGGATCCAGAAGTCCTTGAGAACCAGGCTGCTGTCGTTATGTCCTTTGTAAATCAAGCAGCTCGTGACATTAAGAAAAAACTCCAAAGGCTAGAGGATTTAGAAGGTAAGCAGATCCAGGATCTGCTCCGTATAGCACAACGGGTCTACAACAACAGGGACGCCCCAGAAGAGAGACAGATCAAAGCCACAGAGAAAATGACTAAAGTCCTGGCCGCTATAGTCCAGAAAGCACAGCCACCCCCAGAAGGCACTCAAACAACACGCCCTCCCAGGCGGCACTTAGATAAAGATCAATGCGCCTATTGTAAAGAAAAAGGCCATTGGATACGAGAATGCCCCAAGAAGAAACAACCCCGCCCCAGCCAAGTACAATGGCAGCCTAAAATAGCCCCCATACTGTTTACCCAAGATACAGAATAGGGAGGACGGGGTTCAGATCCCCTCCCCGAACCTAGGGTAACGTTGCAAGTGGAGGGGACCCCGGTCCAGTTCCTAGTTGATACCGGGGCACAGCACTCAGTTCTGGTCAAGCCCCATGGAAAAGTATCTGAAAAATCATCCTGGGTACAAGGGGCCACCGGAATAAAGAAGTACCCCTGGACAACTCAGAGGACTGTGGACTTAGGAACTGGGAAGGTAACCCACTCCTTCCTGGTCATTCCTGACAGCCCCTGCCCCCTGTTGGGGAGGGATTCTCTTACCAAAATGGGGGCCCAAATTCATTTCCAACTGGGGGGACCCACAGTGACTGACTTCCACAACCAGCCCATATCTGTACTCACTGTGAAACTAGAAGATGAATATAGGCTCCATCAGGAACCCACTCCTCTGGATCAGGGCATTGAGCCCTGGCTTCAACGCTTCCCAGACGCGTGGGCAGAATCGGGTGGCATGGGGTTAGCAAAACATCGCCCAGCCCTATTTATAGAGGTCAAGCCCGAGACGGACCCCGTCCGCGTGTGCCAATACCCTATGCCCGCGGAAGCCAAAAATGGCATCACACCGCATATCCGCCGCCTCCTTGACTTCGGGGTCCTACGCACCTGCCACTCAGCATGGAATACCCCCCTGCTGCCCGTGCGCAAACCCAACAGCGGGGAATACAGACCAGTGCAGGACCTGAGAGAAGTCAATAAGCGGGTGATGGACATACATCCAACCGTTCCTAACCCCTATACTCTCCTGAGCGCCCTCAGCCCAGAAAAACAATGGTATACTGTTCTGGATCTAAAAGATGCTTTTTTCAGCCTACCACTAGTGCCTAGAAGTCAAGAGCTATTTGCATTCGAGTGGACAGATCCAGACAGGGGCATAAATGGCCAGCTCACTTGGACCAGACTGCCACAAGGATTCAAGAACTCTCCGACCCTGTTCAACGAGGCTCTACACGAAGATTTAAGTGAGTACAGACAACAACACCCTAATATAACTCTCCTACAGTATGTTGATGATCTTTTAATAGCTGCCGAGACACCCGAAGCCTGCATCCAGGGAACCGAAGGTCTCCTGCGAACTCTGGGAACCTTAGGCTACCACACCTCAGCAAAGAAGGCTCAGATCTGCAAGTCAGAGGTAACTTACCTGGGTTACTTACTGAGAGGGGGGCAACGCTGGCTAACGGATGCCCGGAAAGAGACTGTCCTTCGTATTCCCAGACCGCAGACACCACGACAGGTGAAGGAATTCCTAGGGTCGGCTGGGTTCTGCAGACTATGGATACCAGGGTTTGCTGAATTAGCAAAACCTTTATACCAGGCAACAAAAGATCAACAGCCCTTTAGTTGGACGGAAGAAGCCGAACAGGCCTTCCAACAAATTAAAACTGCTCTGCTATCAGCACCTGCCCTGGGACTCCCCGATGTCTCCAAACCTTTCCACCTATATGTAGATGAAAACCGGGGCAGAGCCAAGGTGGTGCTAACCCAGCATTTGGGCCCTTGGCACAGGCCAGTAGCCTATCTGTCTAAAAAGCTAGATCCAGTGGCCGCCGGATGGCCACCCTGTCTCTGGATGATTGCAGCCACTGTCCTAATGGTAAAGGACGCTGATAAGCTGACCGTGGGCCAAGAGCTACAAGTCACCACCCTGCATGCCATCGAGGGCATCCTCAAGCAGCCGCCTGACCGATGGTTGAGCAATGCCCAACTCACTCATTACCAGGGACTGCTGTTGAACCCCCTCAGGATCATCTTCACCCCCCCAACGGCCCTAAACCCAGCATCACTGCTGTCAGACCCAGACATGGGAATCCCACTTCATGACTGCGTCGACATACTGGCTCAAGTTTATGGGGTCCGGGAGGACTTGCAGGACCAACCATTATCAGATGCGGACGCCATCTGGTTTACCGACGGAAGCAGCTTCGTTCACCAAGGACAAAGGTATGCGGGGGCGGCCGTAACTTCAGAAACCGAGGTGATTTGGGCAGAAGCCCTACCCCCCGGAACCTCGGCCCAGAAGGCTGAACTAATAGCCTTAACCCAGGCCCTAAAATTAGGGAGAGACCGCAAGCTAACCGTGTACACTGATAGCCGATTTGCCTTTGCCACTGCTCATGTACATGGGGTGATACACAGAGAACGGGGGCTCCTCACAGCTGAAGGGAAAGACATCAAAAATAAAGAAGAGATTCTAGCCCTGCTAGCAGCCTTATGGGAACCCAAAAAGCTAGCGATTGTGCATTGCCCAGGACACCAGAAGACAACCGACCCAGTTTCCCGGGGCAACAATTTGGCCGATCAGACTGCAAAAAACATAGCTCGGCCCCCAAGCGCAATTGCTGACCCTACGGCTGCCAGACCCCAGACCCCAGGAATTGCCCCCCAGCCCTGAGTATTCAGAAAACGACATTCAATGGATGAGTAAACTTCCCATGACCCGAATCAAAGATGGCTGGTGGAGAGACTCCAAAAGCAGCATTATACTCTCAGATAAACTAGGATGGCAAGTTCTAGAGCGGATCCATCACAGCACCCACTTAGGTTCCCGGCGAATGTTGGACTTACTGAGACAGACTGGACTAAAAATCAAATGTCTCTGATAAGGTCGATCAAGTAGTCACTAAATGTACAGTGTGCCAACTCAACGATGCGAATAGCAATCCTCAGACAACAAGAGTAAGACAAAGAGGGAGCAGACCGGGGACCTATTGGGAAGTAGATTTCACTGAGGTAAAACCAGGAAAATATGGATATAAGTATTTGCTAGTTTTTGTAGATACCTTTTCAGGATGGACTGAAGCCTTTCCAACCAAGAATGAAATGGCGCAGATTGTAGCCAAAAAGATCCTAGAAGAAATCCTGCCCAGGTATGGTTTTCCAGTAATGATAGGGTCAGACAATGGACCTGCATTCGTCTCTAAGGTAAGTCAGGGACTGGCTTCCAGACTTGGGGCTGATTGGAAATTACATTGTGCATACCGACCCCAAAGCTCAGGACAGGTAGAGAGAATGAACAGAACATTAAAGGAGACCCTAACCAAATTGACCATGGAGACTGGCGCTAATCGGGTAGTCCTCTCCTACGCTCTGTTCAGGGTGCGTAATTCCCCATACAAACTGGGACTCACACCCTATGAAATAATACATGGTAGACCACCCCCCCATCATCCCTAACCTAAAAGATAACCTTGTCAAAGCTGAGAACGATAATAGTCTTGAATTCTTGTTCTCCCTACAAGCCTTGCAGAGGGTCCATAAAGATGTATGGCCCAAATTAAAGGAACTCTATGAGACTGGACCCCCGCCTATTCCTCATCAATTCCGGCCAGGGGATTGGGCCCTCGTCAAACGTCATCGGCAGGGAACTCTGGAGCCCAGGTGGAAAGGACCCTTCCAGGTCATCCTGACAACGCCTACTGCCATCAAAGTAGACGGAATCGCCACCTGGATCCATTTCGCCCACGCCAAACCAGTGGACCCATTCTCAGACCTCATCGGACCTTCAAAGACAACCTGGACTGTTGATCGGACTAAGGACAATCCTTTAAAATTGACCCTACGCCGCCAACGGACTGAGCCGTAACTATGGTACTTGCCCTCCTCTTGACTGTTCTGCAAATTCTGTCTGTAAATCCAAACCCCCACAACCCCTATAATTTGACATGTGAAATTACTAATTTAGGGACTCATGAAGTCTACAACAAAACCCTAGGAACTGCCCCATTAAATACCTGGTGGCCAGATTTGTATTTGAATTAAAAAAAAATTAGTCCATTAGAAAAAATGGAAGGAGGTAAATGGAGGCAACTGCAAAGGAGGGTATCAATAAGTAGAAATGGATTTTATGCATGTCCGGGATTTATGACAGGGGCGATGAGGTGCACATGTGGAGGGTTTGAAACCCTCTATTGCGCAGCCTGGAGTTGTGTCACCTCCATTGATGGGGAATGAAAGTGGGAAGTAAAACCCCAATTTATTGAAATGTCCTATGTCCGACCATGTACCCGCACCAGGTATGATGAAAACTGTAACCTTATTCATGTAAGATTTACAGAGGAGGGGAAAAAGGACAGGCGGTGGGTCTCAGGACTCACTTGGGGACTCTACTTATATCAATATCCCCTCTTTGGGACTGCCATTCAAATAAAATTAAAAGTCTCCCCTCTTGTACAACCGGTGGGGCCAAATCAGGTATTAGGAAAAAAAAAAAAGAAAAAGAAAAAAAAAGAGAAGAGCCTATCTCCAGGCAGATCCCCACTACTCCCTCCAGCAGGACCCCCGTCCTTAACCCAGGAGTAAAAGCACAAGCTGTCCAAAAAAAAAAAATCAGAACCCAGAAGGTATAGACTCCCTATGGAAATTGCTAACAGCAGCGTATGAGGCCTTAAACCGATCGGACCCTGAGGCAACAAGGGCCTGCTGGCTATGTTATGATATAAACCCCCCCTTCTACGAAGCCATAGGTCTAGCTGCCCCTTTTTCACAGTCAGGAGAAGAGTCGTCAGCAGCTTGCAAGTGGAATCGAAAGGGCCCCGGCCTCACACTGCAAGCGGTCACTGGCAGTGGGACTTGTATAAGAAAGGTCCCCTCTAGCCATATCCAGCTCTGTGCCCTGACTAATTACTCTATAGATGAATCTAAATGGATAATTCCAGCTCCTGACAGTTGGTGGATTTGTTCTAAGACAGGGCTCACCCCATGTGTTAGCAGAGATGTTTTTAATTTGTCACCTGAATATTGTATCATGGTATTAATATTTCCAAGGGTTATTTACCACCGAGAAAATGTTGTATATGATCTGTGGACAGAAGGGACGGAAGCAAGAGAGTCAATAAGAACAAAACGGGAACCCTTTACGGCCATAACCTTGGCCACCTTATTTGGCCTCGGTACCATAGGGGCAGGAACAGGGATCTCATCACTAGCCATCCAGCACCGGGGGTTCAATAGCCTAAGGGCAGCCATTGATGAGGATATAGCCAGACTTGAGGACTCAATCTCGCACCTCAAAAAATCTCTGACCTCCCTTTCTGAAGTGGTCCTACAGAACCGAAGGGGGCTAGATCTAGTCTTCCTCCAACAAGGAGGTTTATGTGCAGCCTTAAGAGAAGAATGTTGTTTTTATGCTGACCACACCGGAGTAGTCCGAGAGTCCATGGCTAAAGTTAGAGAAGGCCTGGCCAAACGGAAGCGTGAACGAGAACAACAAGGCTGGTTTGAGTCTTGGTTCAATCAGTCCCCATGGCTAGCCACCCTGCTTTCTGCTCTAGCTGGGCCCCTTATACTCCTCCTTCTCCTCACCTTCGGGCCTTATATTATTAATAAACTAGTTGCCTTTATCAAAGACCGAGGTAACACGATCCAACTGATGGTCCTTAGGACCCAATATCAACCCGTCATTACCGAAACATTTGAGTCAGACACATAAGATCCAAGATTGGCTCTTAAGGCACCAAAGAGAGGGGGGAATGAGAGACTAAGAGAAAAATTACCAGGTGTACTCACAACTGCAAAGAAAAGACCTTCCCCCCCCACCCCCCACCCCCCCACCGTTCCGGTAACCAGCCAGGGCGTGCCCAGTTGTGGTCTGACCTAAAGGCGGGAACCAATCAAGTTCTACTGAGTGGTTTGAAATACAGGCGGGAAACAATCAAGTTTGCTGAGTGTTCAAATTTAAATGTCAACCAATAATAGCTCTGTAACCGCAAAAAAATCCCTAACTTGTTTGTGCCTGTCTATAAAAGAAGCTGTAAGATCCTTGCTCGGGGCCTCTTAGTGTCACCGGCAACGAGTGGGCGGAGGACCAGGTTCGAACCTGCAATAAACGACCCTTGCCGCTTGGCTTTGACTCTGGACTCTGGTGGATTGTTTTTGGGGGGGGTCTCTCAAATTGGGGCATATCATGACCTCAAAACCAGAGACTACTGCATAACTGTCATATCTTTTGCCTTCATTCATGAAGCTGCTGCTGTCGATATACAAGATGAGTTCAGGATTTTGTACGGGCCTATATGATAGGCTGGGTCAGCTAGAATAGACTTCATGAAGTACCTCTAGACAATCATGCTCTGGGGAAACTTCTGAGGGTAAGAAAGTGGCAGGTTTGGAGTTTTTGACTTCCAGTCTTTTTATTTATTTGTTTGTTTGTTTGTTTGTTTATTTGTTTGTTTGTTTTTTAATTTAATTTTTTATTTTTTAAAATTTTCATCCAAATTAGTTAGCATATAGTGAAACAATGATTTCAAGAGTAGATTGCCTAATGCTCCTTACCCATTTAGCCCATCCCCCCTCCTACAACCCCTCCAGCAACCCTCAGTTTGTTCTCCATATTTATGAGTCTCTTCTGTGTTGTCCCCCCCCCGTTTTTAAATTATTTTTGTTTCCCTTCCCTTATGTTCATCTGTTTTGTCTCTTAAGGTCCTCATGTGAGTGAAGTCATATGATTTTTGTCTTTCTCTGATTGACTAATTTCACTTACCATAATACCCTCCAGTTCCATCCACGTAGTTGCAAATGACAAGATTTTATTCTTTTTGATTGCTCAGTAATACTCCATTGTAAATGGACATTTGGGCTCTTTCCATACTTTGGCTATTGTTGATAGTGCTGCTATAAACATGGGGGTGCATGTGTCCCTTTGAAACAGCACACCTGTGTCCCATGGATTAATGCCTAGTAGTGCAATTGCTGGGTTGTAGGGAAGTCCTATTTTTAGTTTTTTGAGGAACCTCCATACTGTTTTCCAGAGTGGCTGCACCAGCTTGCAACAATGTGAAAGAGATCCTCTTTCTCCACATTCTCGCCAACATCTGTTGTTGCCTGAGTTGTTAATGCTATTTGGCTTCCAGTCTTATTTGTGGGTTCTCACATAGCAGTCCCTGATATTTTGTCATCTGAGCATGAGTTAGCCAGTGTTGCTCTCTGGCATCCATCAGGGTAATAACAGAAGGGAGAAACTTAGTGCTTAGGTTTTGTCCAAATGTGAGTTTGTCTGCTTCCTTGATTAAAAGTGTGGTGGCTGCCAGGGCCCTCAAACAGGGTGGCCATCCTGCCAGAACTGAGTCAGCCTGCTTTGAAAGGTATGCCACTGGTCTTTGCCAAGGTTCAAATTCCTGGGTGAGAACCCCCAGGGCCACCCCATTCCTTTCATGTATGAGCAGGTTGAAAACTTGTGATACATCTGGGAGTCCCAAGGCTGGTGCCTCGGTGAGTTTTGTTTTTATGGTCTTGAATGCGTTTACTTGATTAGGACCCCAAAAAAGAGGTGTCCTTTCTTCCCCCTTTAGTGCCTTATATAGAGGTTTGGCCAACTCTAAGAACCCTGGTATCCATATCTGACAGAATCCTGCTGCTACCAGGAACTTTTGGAAACTTCCCATTTCCTTTCAGCTCCCAGCATCCATTTACCTTGGGTAATTTTGAAGCCCAAATATTTAACTTCCTGCTGGCAAATCTGTGCCTTTTTCTTTGACACCCAGTATCCCACCTCTGCTAGTAACCTGAGTAGGGCCCTGGTTCCCTCCCAGCACTGTATCCGTGTGGGACTGTCTAACAGGAGATTGTCCACATATTGGAGGAGGACTAGGGCCCCACTGAATAAGGTTGGTGAATTTTTGAATCCTTGCAGCAGTCTAGTCCAAGTGACTTGTTCTTTTGTCCCTGTGGTAGGGTTTTCCCATTCAAAGGCAAATAGGGGTTGACGATTAGGCACTAGCTGGAGACAGAAGAAGGTGTCCTTTAAATCTAGACATGTGAACCATCTTGCTTCAGAGGGTATGAGTCCTAGTAGAATGTATAGGTTAGGCAACGCTGAATACAGTGTGATGACTGCTTCATTAATGGCTCTTAGGTCCTATATAAGGCAGTAACCAGGCCTTTTCATAGGCAGCAAGGGATTATTACATGGGAACTGGCATCATTTTAGAAGTCCTCATTTGAGTAGCCTGTCCAACTGTGTCTGGATCCCCAGGCATGCCTCCCATGGGACCATATATTGGCATATTTTGAAAGGTCAGGCCCAAGGCTTTAGGTCAATTAATATTGGGGATGCTTTTTGCCAGACCAGAGGAGTTTCCTTCTGCCCAAAC
The DNA here is from genome assembly GCF_018350215.1 of Panthera leo. Lineage (NCBI taxonomy): Eukaryota > Metazoa > Chordata > Mammalia > Carnivora > Felidae > Panthera > Panthera leo. The sequence continues at coordinate 24,149,488 of NC_056693.1, read as the reverse complement.
TGAAGGGAATTCAGCTTCTAGCTTGGGGGCCATGGTTGGCTCATGGGGAAGGGAAGCATGTAATCTCCATTCCTCTTCCCAGGGAATCATCAGGGGTCAAATCATGTGTTGGGCCTTTTTGTTTAGGTGCAGTTGCATCTGTCCATCCAAGGTGAGGTTACTTTTGTGCCCAAATTGACTAGTGGGTCTGTACCTAACAGTGAGACTGGGCAATCGGGTAGATACAGAAATTCATAACTATTTGGTGACCCAACCCCACTCCCCAGCCGGCATTGTCGGACACTGCCAAATGGCCTTTAGTTTTGTGTCCCAGTGGCTCATATGATGGCGACTTCTGGACCTGAAAGAGGTTCCATTTTGTGTGTCACCACAGAGTGTTTGGCCCCTATGTCAACCATGAAGTCTATTGTCTCGTCCCTTACCTTCATTTTGACCATGGGCTCATGGGGGCCTAGTTGGATAGAGCCCAGTCTGTCCTAATCAGAGCCCACTCCTGCCAGTCCAATCAGGTCAGCCTCAGGTGGTTCTGGTTGGTATCAGCTGGGTGGAGAAGAGGTTTTTGTTTTTCCTTTTAAGTGGTTGGGGCATTCATTTTTTCAGTGTCTAAATTCTTTGCAGTAGGATCATTGATCCCATCCCAGTGGTTCCCTTCTTTGTTTTTGAATCCCTCATGGTTTCTGTGGTGGTCCTTCCAGAGGGAGTGGTCACCCCAAGGCAGTGACCAAGAGAGCTGCCTTTCATTTCATTCTTAGATCTGCCTCCTTTCTGGCAGGTTGATCCTGATTTACAACAACCTTGTTGGTGATTTCCAGTAGTTAAGTGGGATTTTTCTAGGGGATCCTTCCAATTTTTGGAGCTTCTGTCTAATGTCACCTTGGGCCTGTCTCATGAAGGCAGCACTGACCATGCACTGGTTTTCAGGAGCTTCTGGGTCGAATGGAGTGTAAATTCTGAAGGCTTCACATAATATTTCATAGAAGTCAGCTGGACTCTTTTCTGGCTTTTGTAAGACCTCAGATCCCTTTGCCATGTTGGAATTTTTGGCCCCTGCTTTTACCTCTTGGAGGAAGGTGAGTCAGTATCTTTCTAATCTGGCCCTTTCTGCTTCTGTGTTGGGGTCCAAGTGAGGGTCCTCTTCAGGCATAGCCTCCCATGCCCAAGCCTCAACATCTAGTTGTCCATCCGGTGCCTGAGTCTGGAACCATTTGCTGGCTTCAGTGAGGATTCGTTGGCGCTCTTCCGTGTTGAGAAGGGTAAGGAGAAGCTGCTTACAGTCAACCCAGGCAGGGCGATGAGTCTGTATTATGGATTCTAGGAGATCTAACATAACCTGCAGCTTCTCAGAGTAGGGTGGAGGAGGTCAGTAGTGGAGAATGGTTGGTAGTAAAAAACTGATCCCCCACTCTTGTAGGGTCCCATTGAAGCCTATTCACTAGGGACCCCTCATCTCCTGCAACAGCATCTGCATTGCCATTGGGGGTCTTGGACCTTGAGCCACAGACCTAAGACATCTTCCTATCAGTTCAGGTATCCCTGGTTGGGGTGGACTGGCTGCTGGTGGAGGAGAGACCAACAGAAGTGGACTGTCAGGCAGGTGAGGTTCCCCTCCCTTGATTGGTGGGGCATGGGGGGCATATGGTGGCAGAAACAGAAGGACTTCTGAATTTTCTTGGAGGATGAGGGGCAGTTTTTTCTGCTGAAAGGTCTTCTTCTCCATCCATGTCACTAAGACCCTACATTGTCCCTTACTATTAAGGCAGAACTGGACCCAAAGAGGCTTGACTTGGGCTATTTCCACCCACTGATTGATGTATGGGAATTTATCCAAGTGGCCAGGGTCTCCACTAACTACTTTATAAACAGCTCCGACTGTGGGGACACCTAGGGTGCCCTCAGGGGCCAGCCTAAACTGAACATAAGTCATTCTAATTCACAAAAGGTGTGTAATTTCCTGGGGTCCAATTTGGCCCCATAGTCACCTGAAAAATCCCTTTTTAAAATTCTTTAAAAAAATTTTTTTTTTAACGTTTATTTATTTTTGAGACAGAGACAGAGCATGAACAGGGGAGGGGCAGAGAGAGAGGGAGACACAGAATCTGAAACAGGCTCCAGGCTCTGAGCTGTCAGCACAGAGCCCGACGCGGGGCTCGAACTCACGGACCGTGAGATCATGACCTGAGCCGAAGTCGGACGCTTAACCGACCAAGCCACCCAGGCGCCCCCCTTTTTAAAATTCTTAATCATACATTCTAAAACAGTTGGTTTTGAGGAATTTTCCCCCATCCTGGTATCCTAGGTGGATCCCTCCCAGTGTATAGTGTTGCAGGATAAATAGGAGGTCAGAGGTGGCTTTGTCCACCTGGCTGCTCCTTGCATGGGGACCTGGATGCCTCTTAGCATTGGCAGGTCAGTATAAGCCCCTGAAATGGATCAGGCTTCTGAGGACCGATTCTGTCTTGAGCTGTATGAGGTCATCATGGAATCATAGGGTAGAACCCACTCTGACTCCATAGCTGAAACCAGGGATCATGGGCACTCACACACACATTCAGACAGATTACAGATATCCACCCAGGACTTCCCTATCCTATGTGGTGACTATGTCATCTGGGAGGTGATCAAGCTCCCCTTCTGTCTCTAGGGCGGGCCTGAACTCAATCCTGGGTCCCCAGGGGCACTCACTCGATCCGATGTTCCATCCTGGCAGAATTTTATGATTTCCCTCTAGGGTCCATTAGAATGCAGGCACGACTGGCTATTATCGGCCCTGTGAGGCTCAGGGTTCAGTGAAACCACAGGGGGCACGCCTTCCTTCCTGTCCAGAGGACCTGAAATGGTGGTGCCCCTGCTGGTTCATGACAATGGTGGCTCAAGGGGCCAGCGTGGCTGTCAGCTTCTCGGCCAACACACAAAAATGTTACAGCAAATACTCGGTGCCCAGGAAGGGACAAGTGACACGTGCTTAGGGAATCAGAAATGACTGTTTATTTCTCATTGGTGGCAGCCCAGCAGAGTCACTTCCAAAGATTGATCATCCAGCTCAGGTTTTACTGGTCTTTTATCCATATGTGCTTCCAGGATGCATGAGGCTAGTACAGTCAAGCTTCTGGTTCCTGGCTGTAGGCCGATACAAGGGGCAATCAAGATTGCAAAAGCCAAAAGTATGCAAAGGGAGTATCTGGCCTCCAACATCTGGCTATCCCTTTTTATCTGCTTTTTTACCACTTTCCTTCTCACTATAAGTCTCTTTATTCTTTAATTAAAAACATAACAATAGTGTAGTCAATGATGAAGTTTTGGGATGATGATGGGCGTTTGGAGCTGATGGCCAAGAAAGAATTCTTGAAGATGTCTTTGGTGCAAAAAGGTGATTTTATTAAAGCTGGGGGACAGGACCCAGGGGCAGAAAGAGCTGCACTGGGGTAGTGAAGAATGGCTGGTTATATACTATGGACTTGGAGGAGGTAAATTCAGGGGGAAATTTTCAAAGAGACTTTCATATCCTAAAGAAAACTCACAGGATATTGGAGGTCTAGCTATTGTCAGGTTAAGGTTGTTTTTCCCCCTCTGCCAAAGCATTAACATTAAGACAGTAGGGAGTTCCTGGAGCAATGTTTTACTCTTCCAGCTTCAAATATTTGTCAATGGGCTGCAGGTTATAAGGAAATTTAATTTCACCTGGCATTTCCTTTTTGCCTTTGTTCCCCATTTAACTAGGGAGGGGGTGATATTGGGGCTCCAGGAAACTGAGTCTACAGGTTTTTGGAGATTAAGCTATTGCCTTTCTCCATTGCCTTTTTCTTGTAATTTAGTAATATATTTGTAAACTGTTGGAGACTCACGTCCTGCATGGCTGTGCTCTATCAGTTAGCCATTTGTTTTCTTTCCTTTCCTTTGTTATTTGGCATCCAGGAGTGCCTGAGGAATATTACACAAATCCCACCTAGGGTGTGTGTGTGTGCGCGTGTGCGTGCATGTATGTGTGTATGTGTGTGTGTTAGCCAGTGCTTGGCCCTCAGTTTATCTTATGGTCCCTCATTAGTTACTATACAGTGTTTTATTAGTTTCAGGTAAACGATATAGTGATTCAACAATTATATACATAATTCAGTACTGATCATGATACGTGTTCTCTTAATCCCTTTCACACCTATTTAAACCGTCAAGTGTCCATCAATTTGTTTTCTACAGTTAAAAGTCCGTTTTTTGTTGTTGTTGTTGTTGTTGTTGTTTTGTTTTTTGTTTTTTTTTTTTTTGGTTTGTCTTTTTTTCTTTGTTTTGTAGCTTAGATTCCAAGGACAAGTGGAATCATATGATAATGACAATAAAGGGTAACTTTTATTGGTATACTTAACATATATAAGCTTAAAGATGTAAATAATCTTGTTGTATTATAGTTTCTGGGTTTTGTGTCATGTTTTCCCCACCCCAATATTACAGAACATTAAAAATATAGTTTCTCCTATTACTTATATGAATTTTGTGCATTTGGCTTATTAAACTATCCGGGATTCAAGTTTGTTTATGGTATCAGGCATGTGATGTAAATTTAACTTTTCCCAAGTAGATGGCAAATTGTTGCATGTATTGAATTTTTTTTCTACCAATTTGAAATGTCATCCTTATCACCTGTTAAATCCCCACATGGATCTGTTTTGGGTCTGCTAGTTCTATTCCATTGATCTCTTTCTTTGACTTCAGTGCCAATACTACACAGTAAGAATTATCATAATTGTAATACATTGGGTAGGTTTTGTGTCATGATCCCCTCCCCACCCCCCGCATGCTGACATATTTTCTTTTCCAGAGGAATCACAGCATTTTCTCTTTTTCCTGGGGCATACATCTCAGCATGCCATGAACTGTCATTGTCCATAAAGTTGGCCAGGGTCTTGCTGATTGTAAGCTCATCATAGGATGTCCCTCACTCATTTATCTCCACAAACAGGGTTCAATAAGTCCTGCTGAATTGAAAATGCTCTTTGTAGCAGAAGGCAGCTACTCTCTGGTTGAGTTCACTGCCATGTGCTTGATTTTCACCAATCCTCCTTTTTGGAATCCAGCTCTTTTCATGGAGCCACACTGTCTGCCTGGCATCATCTCTAAGGCTAGGTGTTGAGAACTTAGACTGAGGTTCTGTCAATGCTGTTTACAATATTGGGACCCTGAGTAAATCTTTGCATCGTGCTGCACACTCTGGTTTTTGTGTCTCTCTTCTGTCTTTGGCTCTGTGTAATACAAAATAGCCATTGGTGGGTTGGTCACACGTGTTTTCAATTTGCATTTAGTGAATTGTGTAGTTAAGAGGTGTTTAAAGACAAGAGCAGAAATAAAAGATACAGAAACTTAAAAAAATAGTCGACAGATCAATAACACCAAAAGATGATTCTTTTAAAAAAAATAATGAAATTGATAAACCTCAAGCCAGGCTTATCAAAAAAAGGAGAAAGGAATCAAATAAAATCACTAATGAGACAAGAGAAATAACCAACACCACAGAAATAAGAGCAAATATAATAGAATATTATGAAAAAATGCATGCCAATCAATTGGACAATCTGGAAGAAATGGATATATTTTTTGGAACATATGTATTACCAATATGGGAACAGGAAGAAATAGAAAACTTGAATAGACTGATAACCATCAAAGGAACTGAATCGGCAATAAAAAATATCCCAATAAACAAAAGTCAAAGGCCAGATAGCTTCACAGGTAGATTCTACCGAACATTTAAAGAGTCAATACCTATTCTTCTCAAACTGTTCCAAAAAAAACAGAAAATGAAGGAAAATTTCCAAGTTCATGCCAAAAGGCTAGCATTACCCTGATATCAAAGCCAGATAAAGACTCCACTAAGAAAGAGAACTACATACTAATCCCTGTGAATATGGATGTAAAAATTCTCAAAAATAGTAGTAAACTAAATCCAACAGTACATTAAAAGAATCATTCACCATGATCAAATGGCATTTGTTTCTGGGTTGCCAAAATTGTTCAATATTTGCAAATCAGTCAGTGTGATACAATACATTAATAAAAGAAAGACTAGGAACAATTTGATACTTTCAATAGATGCAGAAAAAGCATCTGACAAAGTATAAATCCATTCATGCTAAAAACCCTCAACAAAGTAGGGTTAGAGGGCACACACCTCAACATAATAAAGGCTGTCTATGAAAACGCTCCTGCATTAAAAAAAAAAAATCTCAGATAAACAACCTAACTTTATACCACAAAGAAGTAGAATAAGAAGTCCAAACTAAGCCCAAAGTTCGAATGATGGGGAAAGCAAAAATCAGAGCAAAATTAAATGAAATAGAGACTAGAAAGACAACCGAAGAGATCAAGAAAACTAAGAACTTGTTTTTTTAAGGGACAGAATCTATAAGCCATTAACCAGACTAACTGTGATACTGTGATTTGTTATAAGAAATATGTATTTAGTCTTTGTCCTCATTTCTGGGACAGAAACCTGTGGAATTTCCTAAATCATGAGAACTATCTAAGTGTCTTGCTCTTCATAACAAACCTGTTTCAACCATGCCTGAGCATATGTTAATGAAATTATTTTTGAAAAGCACCTAAGTATGGAAAGTGGTTGCCAAAACAAATAGCTATATGATTAAAAGGTTGGAACATTGAGTCCCACCCCCTGACCTCCAGGGACTGGAGAGTGACTAGAAATTGCTTTTGATCACCAATGGCTAATGATTTAATCAAACTTGCCTATGTAATGGAACCTCCATAAAAACCCAAAGGACAGGGTTTGGAGAGCTCTAGGTTAGTAAACCAGAATCTATCCATGTGTTGCCATGCTGGGCCTTAAACTCCAAGGTGATAAAATCTCCTTTGTTCAGGATCTTGCCCTATATCTCTCTTCATTTGGCTGTTGATTTGTATCCTTTAATATTCTTTGTAATAAGCCCCATAACCTGGTAAATAAAATGTTTCTGGATTCTGTGAGTTATTCTAGTAAATTAATCAAGTCTACAGAGAGGGTCATTGGAATCTCCAATCTATAGCTTGTCAGTCAGCACAGGTGACAACCTGATTTGTGATTCTCATTCTGATGCTGGGGGGACAGTCTTCTAGGACTGAACCCTTAACTTGTAGGAACACTATTCTATTATCTATCTATCTATCTATTCATCATCTATCTATCTCACATTTTCTTTAGTCATGTGGTGATAGACACTTATGTGGTTTCCATGTCTTGGCTATTGTAAATAATGCCACATACACATTTTAATTTCAAACTATATTATAAAGTATAGTAATCAAAGGTATGCTATTGGCAAAAAACCAGATACACAGACCAACGGAACAGAATAGGTAGTCCAGAAATGAACCAACATCTACATCTACTAATGATTGGCAATGGTACCAAGAACATACGATGGGAAAAGACACTCTTTTCAATAAATAGTGTTGGGAAAATAGATATATAGCTACAAAAGAATGAAACTGAACCCCATGTTACACAACTCACAAAAATAACTCAAATTTGACTAATTTCATAAGCTGAAACTGTAAAACTCCTAGAAGAAAACATAAGGAAAAAGCTACTTGATATTGTAATTGGCAATTATATATATATATATATATATATATATATATATCTCACTAAAACCACCTGCAACAAAAGCAAAAATAAACACATGAGATCACATCAAATTGAAATACTTCTATACAGTAAACAAGTACCAAAATAAAAAGGCAACCTACTATATGGGAGGAAATATTTTCTTTCTTTCTTTCTTTCTTTCTTTCTTTCTTTCTTTCCATCTTTCTTTCTTTCTTTCTATCTTTCTTTCTTTCTTTCCATCTTTCTTTCTTTCTTTCTTTCTTTCTTCTTTCTTTCCTTTTGAGAAAATATTTTCAACCCATATATCAGATTAAGGGTAATTGCCAATATATAAAAGGAACTCATATGACTCAATAGCAAAAAAAAAAAAAAAAAAAAAAAATCCAAGTTAAAAATAGGCAAAGGATCTGAATAGACATTTTTCCAAGGAAGATATACAAATGCCCAAGAGCTATATAAAAAGGTGCTCAACATCACTAATCATCAGGGAAATGTAAATAAAAACACAATGAGATATAATCTCACACCTGTTAGGATGGTTTTTATAAAAAAGATGAGATAAAAAGTGGTGGTGAGGATGTGGAGAAAAGGAAACAATTATACACCGTTGGTGGGAATGTAAATTAGTATAACCATTATGGAAAATTGAATGGAAGTTCCTCAAAATATTAAAAGTAGAACTATCATATGATCCAGCAATTCCACTTCTGAGAATTTATCTGAAAGAAACAAGATCAATATCTTGAGTTATCTGCACTCCCATGTTCATTGCAATATACACAATAACCAAGATATGGAAACAATGCAAGTGTCCATCAGTGGGTAAATAGATAAAGAGTGTGGGATATTTGTATACAATGGAATATTATTCATCCATAAAAAGGAAGGAAATCCTCCCATTTTTGATGCATGGATATACCTGGGAGACATTATGCTAAATAAAATAAACCAAAACAGAGAAAGACAAGTATTGTATCCTTTATATATATAATCTGAAAGAAAAACACAAACAAAAATTGAGCTCATGTAAACAGAGTAGAATTGTGGCTGCCAGGGGTTAGAGGGTAGGGGAAATGGGAGATGTTATGAAAGGGTACAAATATTTTTATAAGATGAAGAAGTGCTGATAATCTAATGTATAACATGGTAACTATACTTAATAATACTGTATTCTATACTTGAAATTGCTAAGAGAGTAGATCCTAAGTTTTCTTAACAAAAATAAAATAAAAGATAATTATGTGAGGTGACGGATGTGTTGATTAACTTGATCTTGGTATTCATTTCACAATGTATATGTATATGAAATCATCATATTGTAAACTTTAAATGTATACAAATTTATTTGTCAATTATACCTAATTTAAAAAATGCCTACAAATGCTTATGGTCATGGGTTTCTGAGATTGGAGTCATTGGATGAAGTTGTCCCAGAATATGACCTTTTATCTGCATTACTGTTTTTTTGCCTGATAATTTCTTTAAAAAGATATTAAGCCTATTATTTGCTTTCATGAAAACAAATACCATTTAATCATTATAATTGGCTATGTGAAAGTGTGTATGATGAAATATATACTTTCAAAACAGATGTACTTTTATTAACCTTCCATCAAATAATAGTGCTCAAGCAAAAAATTCCTCCATATCCTTCTCATTTCTTTCTTCCTCTCCTTCCTCCGTTTTTTCTATCTCTCTTTCTTTCTCATAACTTCTTCATATGAAGATTTTAGGAGGAAATTCCCCCAGTTAGTAGTAAACTGATGTTGTTACTGAAAGTGATTCTATTCTCTAAGGACTCAGAGAAGATTTAAATGGACTGATACATTTGAACATCTCTTGTAGAAGTGTAAAATTTTGATTTGGTCAAGTATTTAAATAAAGTAGTTGAGTTAATATATGATCTTTGCATAGTAGGTCAAAGCAAATGGAAATTGAGAAAGATATTTTCAGTCAGACTCTGGCAGGAAAGCAGTTTTTCTGGGAAGCCCAAGTAGGTATGGCTTTGATGGTGATGCTGCTGCTGCTGCTGATGATGATAGTGGTGGTGATAATGGTGGTGGTGGTGGTGGTGATGATGATGATGATGATGTGAGAAAGAGGATTTGCTGAGACTATGAAACTGTGGTGACTGTATGGCTTTAAGACACATTTAAAATTTAATCTTTAAGAATCTATAATGCTAGGCACTTTTACAAATATATGGAGGACATGGTATCTGTCCCCAAGAGGAAAGTTAGACGCTATTATAAGTTCACTGTGCCAAATGGTATATAGTGAAATGTCCAGCAATCTATATAGTGGCAGTTATTTTATGTCGTGGGATCCAGAGAAGCTTCTGGAGGAAAGAAGAGCACTGAGATAGGCTGGAGGTGTGGTGGTGACACCTGTGGACAAATGTATCTCCTCAGGGGAAAGGGGAGCTACTTGAAAAGGATAGGCAGAAGAATTTTAGCATCATGACCCTGGGGTGCACAGGCTTCTTCACCCCCCAAACACTCTGATGAAGCACTTCTTCACTCTCCTTATCTAGCTAAGGCCATCTGAAGGGTAGTGGTAACTTCCTATGTACTTCTGCCACAAGGAAAGGATAGAAGGGAGTATATTCAGGGACACTGGAAGAGAAGAGAAGAAGTAGGTTAAACCAAAGTTCAAAAAATTTTCTGAATCTTTCAAGGACCCCTTAAACAGCTGTTCTATGTCAATGACAACCTTTTATGGAGATTGCTTATCTATGAGAAACTAGAACAGACACTCTAGCTTTGTACTGAATGGTAGCTTTGTACTGAAGGGCCTTTTCTCATTTGTCTCTCCCTGTAGATTGCTTCTTTGTGATTAGATCCTAATTCTCACTTTGCACTTGTAACACTGCATTTCTGCACTCATGAGTTCATGTGATCAAAGTACAAAGCCTTTGTCACATGCTGGGAACACAGTAGATCAGTGTTTTGGGAAAGTAGAAGAAAAATGTGCTGCTGTTACTTAATATGTGTCATGCAATGTGCAGAGCAATTTACACACACTGCCTCCTTTAATCCTCAAAACAATTCTGAAAGGCAGATTCTACTCTCTTCATTTTATAAGAAAGAGGACTTCATAGTTAGCACCATGCTCGTGGAGTCTTACAGACTGTTTGGGGATGGCTAAACTGTGATTCCCTATATTTCTATCTCAGCAACTACAAAAAAAGGGATAGAAAAGGTGGGTAGTGCCATAGGGGATTTTATACACAAGTATTCTTTTGTTTTCAGGTATATATTTAAATCCAGGCTGGTGTAAGCAATACAGAGAAGTCATTGGCTTGTGTAATTGAAAAATACAGAGCTAGTCTCACTTCAGGGATAGCTTGATCCAACCTCAGACGATATGCCCAGGGTTTACTTTCTCTCTTTCTTGGCTCAACTTCCATTGAGTTAAAGAGAAACTTTAAGTTTGATCTTCATTGGTCTAATTTAGGTATAATTCTGATCCAAGAACCAAACACTGTGGTCAAAAAGATGGGATATGCTGTTTGGCTAAAGTCTATCAGTGTCATCCTGTAGGGCTAGGGGAGGGTTTAGTCCCTCTTGACTGACAAGGAATGAGAGTGAGGGAGGAGTGATTACCCAGAAGATCACTGAGACTATTTTATCAAAAGAAGAATAGCAGAATGATGGACAGCCAAAACGACGGGTATTAGCTACAGGCATGGGAAAAATGAGTCCACTGTTGTTCTCACCAAACTGCTGATCCGGTCTTTGGGATTTCATTGAGGCACTAAATTTTTTATTGGAGGATAGATCTACCTTTCTCCCCTCAGATTTTGGCCAAGTTTTGTCCTTCTAATTCTGACAGGGAACAGATTAAATTGATGTATTACATGGCTTTTAATTATATTTTTCACTTTTTATATATGTTGGCCTGTTCCTTCTCACAAAACTTTGAAGTGGGAAAAACTGATTATTACTCCCATTTTTCAGATGACAAATCACAGGCTCAGAAAGTTAGTAGTGGGATGATTGTCATTTGCTCAGCCACTCATAAATATTATGCCATAACTCCAGAAACATATTCTAAGGGCTGGTCATTGCAGTAGGTCCAAAACATTACATTATTTGCTCTGAGCAGGCTGCATTTGACTTATTCACTTCTGGGGTCCAGGTTTTAAAAATGTCATTATTATCAGGAAGATATTTTTAGAAAAGTGACCAGGATGCAGCCACTCTGGAAAACAGTGTAGAAGTTCCTCAAAAAATTAAAAATAGATCTACCCTATGACCCAGAAATAGCACTGCTAGGAATTTACCCAAGGGATACAGGAGTGCTGATGCATAGGGGCACTTGTACCCCAATGTTCATAGCAGCACTTTCAACAATAGCCAAATTATGGAAAGAGCCTAAATGTCCATCAACTGATGAATGGATAAAGAAATTGTGGTTTATATACACAATGGAATACTAGTTGGAAATGAGAAAGAATGAAATATGGCCTTTTGTAGCAACGTGGATGGAACTGGAGAGTGTTATGCTAAGTGAAATAAGTCATACAGAGAAAGACAGATACCATATGTTTTCACTCTTATGTGGATCCTGAGAAACTTAACAGAAGACCAAGGAGGAGGGGAAGGAGAAAAAAACAAAGTTAGAGAGGGAGGGAGCCACAACATAAGAGACTCTTAAAAACTGAGAACAATCTGAGGGTTAATGGGGGGTGGGAGGGAGGGGAGGGTGGGTGATGGGTACTGAGGAGGGCACCTGTTGGGATGAGCACTGGGTGCTGTATGGAAACCAATTTGACAATAAATTTCATATTAAAAAAAGTGACCAGGATAGAAAAGAAAGATGCAATGCGATGGAATAGCTAAAGGTAGTGAAGGGAGTTTCTGGAATGGAGAAGTGAAGACTATAAAGTGATAAGATTTCTGTCTCTGCATATCTGAAGAGCTGTCATGTGGAAGGGGAAGCCATTTTAAATTCAATGGAAATAGTTCTCAGCTCAGAATAAAGCAGAAACTCCTAGTAATGAGATTTGTCTCCAAAGAACAGTCTATCTTTTTGGTATTATTCAAGCAAAAGTTAAATGACAACAGATAAGAGATGTCAGCATTTGACAGAAAACTAGAACGGATTCAATTAAATTATCTTGTGATGCCCTTTACACTTAAGTATTCATGAACCCTACTTTTAAGCAACTCACCACCTGGCCAGGGGAGATAAAGCAGGTGCACAAGAGACACCAATATGAAAAAAAAGTAGAATATGGTCAGGTAATGGAGAGGTGGCTGCTGGAATTTGCGTGAGTTTGAATCTTGGCTTCACTATCTGCCTTCTTCTATTTATTTGGCCTCAGTTTCCTCATTTGCAAAGTGGGACTGTAATGATAGCAAGCACATAGGCATTGAGGAAAGGGCTTGGCACACAGGGCTAGGGATTAATATTGTTATGAGAGAGAGACAGAGAGAGAGAGTGTGTGTGGGTGGGACTTGGAACTTCTCTCCCTATGTAGTCTGTCTGGGAGCAGAGAGTGGGGAGGAAGCAAGAAAGAGTTCAGGTAGCAGAGTCCTGGAAACGTGCTGTGGCCCACTCCTCTCATGGTCTTCCAATTCTGAAGCTAGATTAGATTTCTCTGTAGACTTCTTATCCCAAACAAATTTTCATAAACCCAAGTTGATGTCAACAGTATTAGGAGGGCCTCTCTGGCTTTGACTGTTTAGTGGGGCAAAGTGCTGAGATGTGTGAATGATAACACATCCAGCTTTCAGGGCATACTTTTCTGGAGGAATCAAGGAAAGAAGGGACAAAGGCAGGCAAACTACCACAGGATGTAACGGGGCACAGATGGCTGCTCTGGCCCAGTGACAACCCTTTGCCTTAGGCTACATCCAGTGGGCTTGCCTGGCCCTAAGATGTGAGTGCTGAGATGATGATTCTTACTGAAATTTAATTTAAGATTTTCCTTTGGTATCTGGTTTCTCTCCTACTTATTTACCTGTGCTCTGCAACTTGTTTCTCACCACTTCAGAAAACATTAATAAAAATGGTCTTAATTTCTGTGCTTCAGAGCTTAATTCTTTTAGCTCAGGGAGGAATAGCACTCTTAAATTTCTTTCCATCTGGGCTCTTGAAGTGTTTTCCTGGAACCAGGGTCTATTCTGGGTGAACAGATCCTGGTGGGTTTTAAAATCACAATAAACAAAATATGATAATGGCATTAACTAACACTTGGTATGTTGCCAAGCACTGCTCTAAGCACTTTATTTTTATTTTTATTTTTTAATTTTTTTTAACGTTTATTTATTTTTGAGACAGAGAGAGACAGAGCATGAACGGGGGAGAGTCAGAGAGAGGGAGACACAGAATCTGAAACAGACTCCAGGCTCCGAGCTGTCAGCACAGAGCCCGACGCGGGGCTTGAACTCACGGACCGTGAGATCATGACCTGAGCCGAAGTCAGCCGCTTAACCGACTGAGCCACCCAGGCGCCCCTGCTTTCAGCACTTTAGATAGAAAAATCTACTTAATTCTCTTAACAACTGCATGAGGTAGACACTATTAGGAGGAAACTGAGGCACAGAGAGATGAAGCAACTTCTCCGAGGTCACACAATAAGTACTGAAATTGACATGTGAACTCAGTAACTTCATTCAGGTCATTCCACTGTAGAAGAGACTGTCAGTTTCTAAGCTGTATCGCTGCATGCTGACTCAACTTGAGCACCTCCTACTGCAAGTTCTTTACCTGAGGGCTCTGTTGGCCACTAACATGCTTGGGTCATATGTAAACTGGCCCGAAGTGCAGGGGAGTTATGCCTCTGGAACATCCCTACATCAATGATGGACAGAAAGTGGTGGATCAGTAGCCCAGTGCTTTTACCCATTGGGTTGGAGAATGCTAAGGCATGTTCTCTATATTGTCTCTCAGAGGTATTCAACAGGACTGAGCCCCAGTTGCTACCAGTAATAACCAGCTCATTAGCACACTTTCCCCCTTTCCCTTCATTTGCTTCCTTACTTCCCTGTATGTATCTTCTGAGATTTCTTCCCAGATAAACTCCTGGCACCCAAGACCTTGTCTCAGTCTGTTTCTGGGGAAACCCAGCCTAAGACATAGATTCTGCCAGTCCTTTCTATCTCTGCTTTGAATATTTTAAAATATTTCATGTTTCAATCTTCTGACTTTCTTTGAATCCTTAGAGGATGGGCTGAAAATTCCCTGTGGTAAATTAAACTCTGGCCACAAATTATGCACCTCCTTTTTTTGGCCAACTTATTTTGGCCAATGGGATATTAGCAAAAAATGACATGATCAGAGACTTGAGAGGCCCTTATGCATTACAACTTCTTTTCTTGCTGTTAGAATCCTGATCTCTGGCTAGCTTGCTGGAGGATAAGAGGCCACATGGAGGGGAACAGAAGTTCTTGGTCTCCAGCCTGCCAACAATCTGAGTGAGGCTATCAACAGATGAGAGAGTCCAGCAGAAGTCAGCCAACCTAATGTAGACCAGAAGGACCACTCAGACAACCACAGAATCATGAGAAATGATAAAGATTTGTTGCTTTAAAGCAATACATTTTGGGATAGTTTGTTATACAGCAAAACTAGATGATATATTTCCACTGATGTCATTAGGAAGTGCTGAACTGTGCCTATTTTTTGCCCTACTGCTATGGTCCGTCAAGCTCCATGATCTCTTTGGGTAGGTGAATAGGATAAGGATGTTCTAGAGGAAAGGAATTTATAACCAAGCTCTGACAAATGTCCCTTTCAGGTTTTTCTTTGAGACATAACACACCCGCATTATGTTGTTATATCATATTAATTCTTCCTGATGCAATTTTTGTAGTTCAGTTCCCAGAGACAGCTAGTTAATTTTCATGCCTGAAATAATGGTTTGGGATCCCAAATCCCACACCAAAATTTCTATAAGAAGAAGAGAATTGGGTAACCTCTAACAATCAGTTACTGGAGGTCACAATCTCTCCAGTCTCCATTCCCACAGCATCAGGAAAAATCCAATGGATTTCATATTTGTAAATTCAAGCAAGGCTTGGAATACATACTTTGAGAGGAAGACTTCATTTCTGATACTTCCAGAAATGTGGGCTTATTTTTACTGTCAGCATTTGTAATTTAAATCATGAGGACTTTGAGATTCATGGTCTAAGGCCCTCTGGCAACATATCAACTTTTCAGGTTCTGACAAAGTGTTTATAAAAGGTATTAGCAATCAGTAGGAATTTCTGCCCCATGATAGAGTGAGGAAGGGAAAAAGAAAATGAAAAGGGACCAGGAGATAGAGAGGAGGAGGGAGCAGTTGGAATTCTTTACAGTTTATGAAAATAAAATCGGGAATTCTTTCTCTGGAGTCTCTCTTGTATTTGTTTAGGTTTTGATCCCCTGAGACCATATATGCAGAAGAGGCATGTTTTCAGTATCTCTACTCTCCAGGGCATTTTTCTGTCTCCCCATTGTATTGTCCTCACCTCACACCTGGGAATATCCATATTTAACTTCTGAAAGATGGGCTGAAACTAACTGCTAACCTGTGAAATTGTTGTAGTGGTAAATCACATCATGTACTTGGACACAAACTGTAGGATCAAAGCTGAGAGTGGAAAAGAGGGCTTGGTTTAGGGCAAGGCAGACTGATGAAAAACTGAGCTAGAAATCATTCCTCCACACCCACCCCAAACTTGCCTGGTACTTTCTCACCCTGCCTCTGGACTAGACGTATGTTGGCAAATGTTCCTTCCATTCTGAGTCAATGAATACTTTGTGGTTTCTGCTTCAATAGAAACAGGCATTTCCTCCAGAAAAGTGACCTAGTGATGAAGAAGGACAGCGGTAGATGCATTCCAGATTTTAAGAATAGGTCTTTCCCAATTTTATTGACTCATGCAATTTTGTCAGTCTTTCTATTTACCAGTTTTGATAGAGAAATGGGAACCAAAAGTGTGCCACTTTTCCTTTTATTTGTACAGTAAGATAAGTATATTGACAAATGGTGATGACAAATGGACAACAGATACTGGAAAACAATTGGAAGTGGAAAGCTTTGGGTCATCTGAAGGGGTAGCCATCATTCATGTTCAGCAGTATGTAGTCAAGAAAGAACATGGGCCCAGTGTTGCCAAATACTTTTTAAATATATTTTAAAATATTTGTCTTTTATTTTTTATCATAATTTATTGTCAAATTGGCTAGCATGCAGTGTATACAGTGTGATCTTGGTTTTGGGGTAGCTTCCCATGGTTCATCACTTACATACAACACCCAGTGCTCATCCCAAGTGCCCTACTCAATGCCCATCACCCATTTCCTCCCTCTCCCCCACCCCTCACCAACCCTCAGTTTATTTCTGTATTTAAGAGTCTCTTATGGTTTGCCTCCCTCCCTCTCTGTTTGTAACTATTTTTCCCCTTCCCTTCCCCCATGGTCTTCTGTTCAGTTTGTCAATTTCCACATATGAGTGAAAACATATGATATCTATCTTTCTCTGACTGACTTATTTCACTTAACATGCCTTTTAGTTCCATCCACCTTGCTGCAAAATGGCATGATTTCATTCTTTCTCGTTGCCGGGTAGTATTCCATTGTATATATAAACCACATCTTCTTTATCCATTCATCAGTTGATGCACATTAAGCTCTTCCCATAATTTGGCTATTGTTGAAAGCACTGCTATAAATATTGGGGTACATGTGCCCCTATGAATCAGCACTCCTGTATCTCTTGAATAAATTCCCAGTAATGTTATCGTTGGATCATAGGGTATATCTATTTTTAATTTTTTGAGGAACTCCACATTGTTTTCCAGAGTGGCTGTACCAGTTTGCATTCCCACCAACATTGCAATAGGGTTCCCATTTCTCTACATTCTTGCCAGTATCTGTAGTTTCCCAAGTTGTTAATGTTAGCCACTCTGACCCGTGTCAGGTGGTATCCCAGTGTGGCTTTGATTTGTATTTCCCTGGTGATGAGTGACATTGAGCATCTTTTCATGTGCCTGTTGTCCATCTGGATGTCTTCTTTGGAAAAGTGTCTATTCATGTCTTTTTCCCATTTCTTCACTGGATTATTTGTTTTTCGGGTGTGGAGGTTGGTAAGTTTGGGAGTTATAGTTTTTGGATACTAGCCCTTTATCCAATATGTCATTTGCAAATATCTTTTCCCATTCTGTCTGTTGCCTTTTAGTTTTTTTGATTGTTTCCTTCGCAGTGCAGACTTTTTTTCTTGATGGGGTCTTGATAGTTAATTTTTGCTTTTTTTTAATTTAATTTTTTATTTTTTAAAATTTACATCCAAATTAGTTACCATATAGTGAAACAATGATATCAGGAGTAGATTCCTTAATGTCCCTTACCCATTTAGCACAAACCCCTTCCCACAACCCCTCCTGTAACCCTCAGTTTGTTCTCCATATTTATGAGTCTCTTCTGTTTTGTCCCCTTCCTGTTTTTATATTATTTTTGTTTCCCTCCCCTTATGTTCATCTGTTTTGTCTCTTAAAGTCCTCATATGAGTGAAGTAATATGATTTTTGTCTTTCTCTGACTAATTTCACTTAGCATATCACCCTCCAGTTCCATCCATGTAATTGCAAATGGCAAGATTTCATTCTTTTTGATTGCCGAGTAATACTCAATCGTATACATATGTACCACATCTTCTTTATCCATTCATCCATTGATGGACATTTGGGCTCTTTCCATACTTTGGCTATTGTGGATAGTGCTGCTATAAACATGGGGGTGCATGTGTCCCTTCGAAACAGCACACCTATATCCCGTGGATAAATGCCTAGTAGTGCAATTGTTGGGCTGTAGGGTAGTTCTATTTTTAGTTTTTTGAGGAACCTCCATACTGTTCTCCAGAGTGGCTGCACCAGCTTGCATTGTCACCAAAAATGCAAAAGAGATCTTCTTCCTCCTCATCCTCGCCAACATCTGTTGTTGCCTGAGTTGTTAATGTTAGCCATTCTGACAGGTGTAAGTTGGTATCTCATTGTGGTTTTGATTTGTATTTCCCTGATGATGAGTGATGTTGAGCATTTTTTCATGTGTCAGTTGGCCATCTGGATGTCTTCCTTGAAGAAGTGTCTATTCATGTCTTTTGCCCATTTCTTCACTGGATTATTTGTTTTTTGGGTGATGAGTTTGATACGTTCTTTATAGATTTTGGATACTAACCCTTTATCTGATATGTCATTTGCAAATATCTTCTTCCATTCTGTCAGTTGCCTTTTAGTTTTGCTGATTGTTTCCTTTGCTGTGCAGAAGATTTTTATTTTGATGAGGTCCCAGTAGTTCATTTTTGCTTTTGTTTCCCTTGCCTCTGGAGACGTGTTGAGTAAGAAGTTGCTGCGGCAAGGATCAAAGAGGTTTTTGCCTGTTTTCTCCTTGAGGAGTTTGAGGTCTTCCTGTCTTACATTGAGGTCTTTCATCCATTTTGAGTTTATTTTTGTGTACTGTGTAAGAAAGTGGTCCAGGTTCATTCTTCTGCATGTTGCTGTCCAGTTTTCCCAGCACCACTTGCTGAAGAGACTGTCTTTATTCCATCGGATATTCTTTCCTGCTTTGTCAAAGATTAGTTGGCCATACGTTTGTGGATCCATTTCTAGGTTCTCTTTTCTGTTCCATTAATATGAGTGTCTGTTTTTGTGCCAGTACCATACTGTCTTGATGATTACAGCTTTGTAGTATAGCTTGAGGTCCAGGATTCTGATGCCTCCTGCTTTGGTTTTCTTTTTCAAGATTGCTTTGGCAATACGGGGTCTTTTCTGGTTCCATACAAATTTTCGGATTGTTTGTTCCAGCTCTGTGAAGAATAATGGTGCTATTTTGATTGGTATTGCATTGAATATGTAGATTGCTTTGGATAGTATCAACATTTTAAAAATATTTTTTCTTCCTCTCCAGGAGCATGGAATCTTTTCCCATTTTTGTGTGTCTTCTTCAATTTCTTTCATAAGCTTTCTATAGTTTTCAGTCTATAGATTTTTCACCTCTTTGCTTAGGTTTATTCCTAGGTATTTTATGGCTTTTGGTGCAATTGGAAATGGGATTGATTCCTTGATTTCCCTTTCCATTGCTTCATTGTTGGTGTACAGGAATGCAACCTATTTCCGTGCGTTGATTTTATATCCTGCAACTTTGCTGAATTCATGGATCAGTTCTAGCAGTTTTTTGGTGGAATCTTTTGGGTTTTCAATATACAATATCATGTCATCTGTGAAGAGTGAAAGTTTGACCTCCTCCTTGCAGATTTGGGTGCCTTTTATTTCTTTGTGCTGTCTGGTTGCAGAGGCTAAGACTTCCACTACTATGTTGAATAACAGTGGCGAGAGTGGACATCCCTGTCTTCTTACTGACCTTAGTGAGAAAGCTCTCAGTTTCTCCCCATTGAGGATGATATTAGCGTTGGGTCTTTAGTATATGGCTTTTATGATCTTGAGGTATGGTCCTTCTATCCCTACTTTTTTGAGGGTTTTTTCAAGAAAGGATGCTGCATTTTGTCAAAAGCTTTCTCTGCATCTATTGAGAGGACCATATGGTTCTTGTCCTTTCTTTTATTTATGTGATGAATTACATTGCTTGTTTTGTGGATATTGAACCAGCCCTGAATCCTGGGTATAAATCCCACTTGGTCGTGGTGAATAATTTTTTTAATGTATTGTTGGATCTTGTTGGCTGATATCTTGTTGAGGATTTTCGCATCCATGTTCATCAGGGAGATTGGTCTATAGTTCTCCTTTTTAGTGGAGTCTCTGTCTGGTTTTGGAATCAAGGTAATGCTGGCTTCATAGAAGAATTTGGAAGTTTTCCATCCATTTCTACTTTTTGGAACAGTTTCATGAGAATACATGTTAACTCTTGCTCAAATGGTTGGTAGAATTCCCCTGGAAAGGCATCTGGCCCTGGACTCTTGTGTTTTGGAAGATTTTTGATTACTAATTAGACTTCCTTACTGGTTATGTGTCTGTTCAAATTTTCTATATATTCCTGTTTCAGTTTGTGTAGTGTATATGTTTCAAGGAATTTGTCCATTTCTTCTAGATTATCCATTTGATTAGTATATATTTGCTCATAATATTCTCTTATTGTTTTTGTTTCTGTTGTGTTGGTTGTGATCTCTCCTCTTTCCTTCTTGATTTAATTTATTTGGGTCCTTTCCTTTTTTTTTTTTTTTTTTTTTTTAATCAAACTGGCTAGTGGTTTATCAATTTTGTTAATTCTTCCAAAGAACCAGCTTCTGGTTTCATTGATCTATTCTACGTTTTTTTGGTTTTGATAGCATTGAATCTGCTCTAAGCTTTATTATTTCCTGTTTCCTGCTGGTTTTGGGTTTTGTTTGCTGTTCTTTTTCCAGCTAGTTAAGGCGTAAGGTTAGGTTGCGTATCTGAGATCTTTCTTCCTTCTTTAGGAAGGCCTGGATTGGTATATACGTTCCTCTTATGACCACCTTTGCTGCATCCCAGAGGTTTTCGGTTATGGTGTTATCATTTTCATTGGCTTCCATGTTATTTCTATTTCCTCTTTAACTGCTTGGTTAGCTCATTCATTCCTTAGTAGGATGTTCTTCAGTCTCCAAGTAT
Source organism: Panthera leo (assembly GCF_018350215.1). Classification (NCBI taxonomy): domain Eukaryota; kingdom Metazoa; phylum Chordata; class Mammalia; order Carnivora; family Felidae; genus Panthera; species Panthera leo. The sequence continues at coordinate 24,128,327 of NC_056693.1, read as the reverse complement.
TTGTTACATTTACAAATTTTTTTCTTGTGGTTAATTTCAAGTTTCATAGCGTTGTGGTCTGAAAATATGCACAGTATGATCTCAGTCTTTTTGTACTTACTTAGGGCTGATTTGTGTCCCAGTGTATGGTCTATTCTGGAGAACGTTCCATGTGCACTGGAGAAGAATGTATATTATGCTGCTTAGGATGAAATGTTCTGAATATATCTGTTAAGTCCATCTGGTCCAGTATGTCATTCAAAGCCATTGTTCCCTTGTTGATTTTTTGATTAGATAATCTGTCCATTGCTGTGAGTAGGTGTTGAAGTCTCCTACTATTATGGTATTACTATTGATGAGTTTCTTTATTTTTCTGATTAATTAATTTATATATTTGGGTGCTGTCACATTAGGTGCATAAATGTTTACAATTGTTAGGTCCTCTTGGTGGATAGACCCCTTGATTATGATATAATGTCCTGCATCTCTTGATACAGTCTTTCTTTTGAAGTCTAGGTTGTCTGATATAAGTATGGCTACTCTGGCTTTCTTTTGTTGACCATTAGCATGATAGATAGCTCTCCATCCCCTTGTTTTCAATCTGAAGGTGTCTTTAGGTCTAAAGTGGGTCTCTTGTAAACAGCATATAGATGGATCTTGTTTTCTTATCCGTTCTGTTGCCCTATGTCTTTTGATTGGAGCATTGAGTCCATTGATGTTTAGAGTGAGTACTGAAAGATGAGTTTATTGCCATTATGATGCTTGTAGAGTTGGAGTTTCTGGTGATGTTCTCTAGTCCTTTCTAATCTTTTGTTGCTTTTGGTATATATATATATATATATATATAT